>NC_083110.1:41595791-41903109 GCF_949774975.1 Lagenorhynchus albirostris | reverse complement strand
TTGTGGTAAAAAACATATAACCTGAAATCTAACTTTAGATACCTTATATGAAATCAATAAAGTGATCAATCTCTTAGAAACAAAAAGTAGGATGTTGGCTGCCCGGGGCTGGGGAGAGGAGGAAATTGGGAGTTGATCAATGGGTATATTCATTTAATGAAGGTGAATAAGTTCTAGAGATCTGCTTTACAACAATGTGAACATAGTTAACAATACTGTGCTACTTTCTTTAGGGTCAGTTTCTGGAGATGTATTTTATTCCTTTGATTGGGCCATATTTCCCTGTTTCTTCATGTGCCTTGTAACTTTGTGTTGGGATTCACACAGTTGAAAAACATAGACACCTCTTCCAGTCTTATAGACTGGCTTCATTCAAGGAAAGACTTTTACCCATCAACCCAGCTACAGATTTTTGGGGATCTTTCCAACTTTTTCTGAGCATGTACCTTCTCTGGCTTGTGTATGTGATTTCCCAATTAGAAAGGTTTGCTGCTTTTCTCTGGCTCTGCCTGAAGCCACCAAGCTCTGTGCACCCACCAAGTGTCCAAAGTATAACTGTTCTGTCAGCGCTCCACATCAGATGAGACAGAAACCAGACTGCAGACAGAAACCAGACTGCAGACAGAAACCAAACTCAGACTGCACCCGCAAAAGCGAGAACATTGGACTTATGCTCTACTCTTTTTTTTTCTCTCTCTAGGGGGAAGACACAAAGTGGGTGCTTACTCCTGATCATGGTGAATGGTGGCTGTTTGTCTGCAGTTTTACCACTTCTCTAGTGCTGCCACAATCTGCTGAATTCTCTTTTGTTCTCTGCAGCCCCCCGACACTCAAGGTATGCCAGTTCCCTGTCAGTGCCCTGAGTCAGGTGAGACAGAAAGTAGTCCCCCCACAATCTAGAGCTTTGAATGTACATTCTCCCTTTCTCTTTCCTTCCCAAAGGAGAAGCCGCAATTGGACTTTTCCTCCCAATTGCAAACTGTGCTTGCTTTGGGAGCATGGTTGGAATTTTCTTACCTGTTTCATTGAGGCTGTTCTTGGATTTGAGCTTGCCTGGGTGTTGCATCTTCCTAACTGATATCTGGAGTTCTCATAGAAGCTTTTGGGGCTGTATGTTGATGTTTCTGTAGTGCACTGAGGTCTGGGGCTTCCTATTCCATCATTTTGCTGATGTTACGTCTGGATTTTGAGCATCTTGAGTAACATTGTTTTCTTGGTATCCAGCACACTGCCTGGCACACAATTAGTGCTTAACAAATGCCTGTAGAATCTGAATGAAGTAGTCCCAGTTCAGGGCTAGAATATCAGACTTGTTTCTAAATGACATTAAAAATATTTGGTTTTATAAAGACATTGATACCTTGGCAGGTTTGTTTATTTCTCTTCAGGATAGTGGGTTTCAGGGTATAGTCTTGTGCAAATTCAGCGTATAAACAGCAAGGCCTAGAGCAGTGCTTCCGCATAGAAATTTATGCAATAATGGAAATGTTTATTTCTGCTATCTAAAAAGATTGCCATAAGCCATATGTGGCTTTGGAGCATATGAAATGTGGCTAATGTGAGGGATAGAATTTAAAATTTTATTTACATTTTATTATTTTAAATTTAATTTTAAATAGCTACATGTAGCTAATGGTTACCATATTGGACAGTGCAACTCTAGAGAACTTGAGAGCTGGCATGGATCTCTAAAAATGCATTTTGAAAATATTTATGCTGCAACATTTTCTGTTTTTTCCTTATAAAAAAGCACCTACAGAGATGCAATGTCATTGTCTTAATCTTGACCATAAGTTTCTACCTGCTACCAGAACTAGTTGTTTTTGCATTACTTTATTTCCTTCCTTCTTCCCTTTTCTTTTGTTTTCTTGGCTAAATTAGGCATTAGAATAACAGACAAAGATTGGATATTTCTTTTGTTATTATTCCATGGTATTTAAAATTTATATCAAAGCTATATATATATATTTGGGTCAAATAATACTACAAATCTTAAAAAATAAAAATGATATTTTCCTAGCAACTACTTTGCCCCACCCCTGAGTTATGCTACTTTGAAGCAACTACTTTGAACTCTTCAGCTATTTCTTCTGTTTCCTTTCATATATATAAAATATGCTTAAAATTGAGTTTTCTATTTTCAATATCATCCTATATCCATTTATGGCAGATGAGGATGCAATTCTCTTGTTATGACCTGACCTGAAATTGCATGCACACACACACACACAATGGCATATCCGCTTCTGCATCTCTCTAATGGAATTTCTTCATAATTCTGGTTAAATCAAATTTCAGCAGTTATATAAATTAGTCTGTAAATTATAATTACTATTGAGGCAGGATTTTGAAGAGTAAATGCCTTGATGTGAGCACTACTGGTTTCTTTCTGCTTCTCACATACTTCACTCTAGGGGAGGTAGGAGTATCAATTGATTGGTGAATTTGGAAGGAAAAACAGAGAAGGTTTGGCCCTGCCTCTCCCTCTCACTTCCTCCCAGTAAGAATGAACTTGCTCATGGAGTGACCTCCATGCCATCTGGTTTATGGTTCTAGGCCCTAAACCTGCAAAATAGGGGAGATCTGTAGTTTTAGGGGATAAAAATCACATTTGGGGAAGAAGAACACATGTAGTACTTGAGGAGTCCATTTGTCCAGGGCCTGTGGCTTGGCTTTTAAATTTTAGTGGATGGGGAGAGAACTATTAATGCTTGTAGAGGAATATGTCACACCATGCGTATTCGACTTTTAATTGCTGCGTCTGGGCAAGAGAATTTAAACTGCAATGCTTGACTTAACTTATGATGGCTTTAACAACAAAATCCTAAAGAAACTGAGCTTTACATTTTGGGTCTTTATCAATTAAATAGGGGTTGAGGGCTTAAGCAAAGAATTAGGGTTTGGGCAGACTCTAACAGGTGCATAGGCCTTAGGGAGGCAGAGGTGGTACTTTTGACAAAGGATTTAACTTCTCTATTATGTTTTCTTATGTAAATTACTGAAAATAATAATAATAATACTTCATAGAATTAATGGACTTGTTAGGAGGATTAAATAAGATAAATATAAATAAATTAGCAGGTTGCTTGGCATGTAGTGAGTTCTTAATTGTAGATACTAATGTTATTATCTGCATATCGATTAGACAATAAGAACAGTTCAGGGGACTTCCCTGGTGGTCCAGTGGTAAAGAATCCACCTTCCAATGCAGGGGACACGGGTTCTATTCCTTGTCGGGGAACTAAGATCCCACATGCCGTGGGGCAACTGATGCCGCGCACCACAACTACTGAGCTCCTGCACCTCAACTAGAGAGTCCACGTGCTGCAAACTACAGAGCCCACGTGCTCTGGAGCCTGCACACCATAACTAGAGAGAAGCCTGTGCACTGCAACGAAAGATCCCACATGCCTCAAGGACGATCCCTTGTGCCACAACTAAGACCCGACACAGCCATAAAAATAAATAAATATTTAAAGATATTTTAAAAAGAACAGTTCAGATTGCTTCACATTATACTATTCATATACCCAGAATGCCATGGCAATCCTGGACAGAGATATAGCCATTAAAATAGATGGGAGGATGGACAATAAAAATAACATGGCATATGGATAGTCCAGGGTTACTGGATCCAAATGCAAATTGTAATCACTGCTATTGATACATAGTATACAATACTTTATAATGGTTTTTGAAGTTCATACTGTTATGGACTCCATTGTGTCTCCCCCAGATTTATACGTTAAGCCTTAACCCCCATATGACTATTTGGAGATATGGCCTTTAAGTAGGTAATTAAGGTTAAATGAGGTCATAAAGGTTGGCCCTGATCCAATAGGACTGCTCTCCTTATAAGAAGAGGAAGAGACACGAGGAGTGTCACATACAGAGAAAAGGCCATGTGAGGACATAGCAAGAAGGTGACTTTCTGGAGGCAAGCCCAGAGGCATCACAAAAAACAATCTTGCTCATACCTTAATCTTAGATTTCCAGGTTCCAGAACTACGAGAAATAAATTTCTGTTGTTTTAGCCACCCAAGTCTGTGGTGCTTTATTATGGCAGTCCGAGTTGACCAATACATATACTGAAACAGAATGTGATTCCATAACTTTGAACCATCTACAATTATCTAACCATAGCTCTGAAGGCCACATTTCTTTAACTATTTAATAATTGATTGGGTCAGTTTTATTCCTGCCACCTTTTAGTATCATGCTTTATTTGTTCTTTGGGAATGAAATTGCATTTTCTATTATAGATAATTGGAATGCTTTTATGTTACTGCCTTGTCAAGAGAAATGGATCATGGAAGGACATTAAAAGTGAACAATAATATAGACAAAGAATAGTTTGTGTTTCAAGACTGAATTTTAACTTGAATTTAAAATTTTCCTCTACTTAATCAGTACTTCTTTTTATTAAATACACACACATTCAGTTCCTCAATAGGGAAGAAGGAAGGGCAATTGGATGTATATTTCTACATGAAAGGGATTTATTTAAATAGAAAAAACAAATCAGAACATATTATAATTTAAATTTAAAAATATATTTAATGGTGCATTTAATACTTATGAAACTTTACTATGTTTCTCATGAAAATATATCTGGGTGTGCAAAATGAATGTAATTATCCCAAAATTAATGAACAAATAGGATGAGGAGTGAATGTGGGCATTTCTCTCTCTTGAACAATTTTCAAGCTGAACTTCAGTATGTACTTCTTCACTTTCCACTAATGAAATTATGTTTCTGCCATATCTGTCTTGTATGATTTTTGAGAGTGAGTCACATTCTGACCTACCATAATTGTAGGTTCCTAGGTTAATAGAAACACAATGAAAATATAAGAAGAGTGAAGAAAAAACAAGGGTAAATTATATTGGAATTCAAATAACAGGTGAAGAAGGTCATCTGCTTCTGGACAAATCAAACTTTTCTTGTAAGGAATGAAAAGTAGGGGGGTAGTCCTCCTACTGATATTTTTGGTGATCTTCTTAGTGTTTTTAAAATTAAATAGATTTTTTCCTTAACAAGAAAGAGAACTGGATACATAATTAAGAGACTGGTATCTAGGCTTGGATCCACCTTTACCCAGCTACATGATTTTGAATGAGCTGCACCTCCACAGGCTGAAATGCCTTCAAGTATGAAGGGAAGGAAACAGGCTCAATGACCTTTAAAGAACTTTAGACTCTAACAACTGATAATGTTATTCCTCTTCATCTACTGTCTATTCTGATAGTGTTTCCTCTTTAAAATTTCATGATGGTACCTAGTGAGTGCAATGAGAAACACATCCTGAAACTTCAGTGGAATTGCTATAGAACTTGAACAGGACAGTACAAAATTGTCTGCTGAAAAGTTTGTCCACTGGCAAAGCAACATCCAGTAAAATTTATAGTGCTCCTAATTTTCACCTTTGTGCAAAGCAATTTTATTATTTGTGCTCAAAATAAATTATTCCCATTATATCAGTGAAAAGCTCAAGAAAAACTAGTGATTGGTCCTTTAATTAACACTGTAATTACCAGCCATCTGTAAAAAATAAAGCCATCAACACAAAGAAACATGGATAATGAGTTAACTATGCTGGGTAGGTCATAAGTAAACTTTGGACATTTTCAAAAATATGAACACTGTGCATGATGTAATTTTGTTTATCTTTTCTTTTGCTCTCCATAGTTTTGTCTCTTACTCTTCCTGAAAGGAAGAACAGAGACAAAGAGAAAAAGGCTTTTGAGTCCTTACTTCACCTCTAATTTTTTTCAAGTTTTCACCCTACATGCAATTTATGCCAATAGTAACCTCTCTCACAGATCTATAATGAAGATTAATGAGGTGTATTTATTTTCCCACATGTTGGGCTGTTGGACTTGTCTCTAGAGATGCTATAAGCTTTGTCAAATAGAAATAATATTGTATATGGGAAAAGGAAGGATTTTGTTCATTAGGAAGTTTCTTACTAATTAATAGCTGATCATTATTCCCTCTTAGAAAGGAAAGCACACACACTTCAAAAATGATATGATTAATACAACTTTCATAAGTGTCTATTTAGTATGTAACTATTCCGCAAAGTTCCCAAATAGGGTTAACACAGCTGAATAAACAATGAAATGGAAAATATAGCTCGCCGAATAAGCAGTAAAATGGAAAAAACAACTAGGTATTCTGGATCTCAAGTGATGACTTGAGCTGTGTTCCCATATCTGAGTCACTTGGTATCTCTGGCTTTTACCTCTAAAATGAGAATCATAATTCTTTACTAAAGGTAAGGGATTTCACTAGATGTTCTTTTAAGGACTCTGGTAGTTCTGAGAGCCAGAATTCTCATACTAAAGATGATTCAGTGCATTAAGGTGAATTGCTGATCTATGGTTTTTCACAGATTTGTATCACATTGAGCTGGACTTACTTTCAGCACTGATATTGAGAATATCCCTTGGATTGCTAATCAGTCGTTCAACAAATATTTACTTAGGGCCTAAATTTTGTGGTTTCTGTTTCATGTCAGGCTGCTCTTTATTTCTTGAAGTCCTCCATCCCTCATGATCCATATTACAAGATTTATACTTTAACTTTTAAAGTAGATTCATACATTATAGTTTTGACTTCTTAACCAGATTTGAGTTTCTCTATAATATGTGGACACAGTGGGAGAAGGGAAGGGTGGGACGAATGGAGAGTTTAGGATTGACATATATCCACTACCATGTGTAAAATAGTGGGAACCTGCTTCATAGCACAGGGAGCTCAGCTAGGTGTTCTGTGTTGACCTAGATAGATGGGATGGGGGATGGGGCGGGGGATGGGGGCTGGGGATGGGAGGGAGGGCCAAGAGGAAGGGGATATATGTATATGTATACCTGATTCACTTAATTGTACAGCTACACAGAAACTAACACAACATTGTAAAGCAGCTATACTCCAATAAAAAAAATGGTAAGGAATTTATTTTGGATTCTCCCAATGGTATGGCAGAAACTACCGGATTCCTCTTGGTATCATCTCTCTGCTTTTTACTTAACTAAACAAAATACTGGAGACATTGCCGCCACAATAAAAGGATATATTTCATAGCATCTCTTGCAATGGTTGGCTGTTGAGGTGTAAATAGAAATTTTTTTATTGTCCCATAAAGCTTCCTTAAAAGGGGAGAGGAGCCATCCCTTTTACCTATTGCTTAGAATGTTGATGTGATGGCTAAAGCTCTAATAGCCATCCTGGATTATGTGGAGACTCTTCCAGGGAACAAAGAAAATAAGCCTGCTATCCTGACAATACTCACTCTGGACTATCAAATTTTTAGTTCCTTTTCTTTTATAGAAGAATTAATGTCTATTTTGGCTAAGGTGCTACTTTCCAAATCTTTGCTACTCACAACCAACTTTAATCCTAACCAGTAGAACCTCATAAAGTGTCAGGTTCATACTAAGAATGTTAATAAATCCATATTGAATAGTTGACCCCTATTTTGTGGGTTATAAATGTATCCATTCGTGTGTGTATGTGTGTATGTGTATATATATCCTATCATATCCTGTCATATATGGGAAGTAATTCCTATAGTAATAAATGTCAGAGTTAGCATTATACAAGGTTTATTTAATTGCAAATTTAAATTAACACAAACTCATAGTTATTTGAAAATGTTACAGAAATAGGAAGAAAAAATGATGAAAAATATAAAAAATTGACATAAAAATTGCCCTAACATAATAAGTTCCAATATAGTACTATACTAATACTACTGATAATAATGTAAAAGAGAGATGATGTCTCAGTCCATCCCATTTATTTTGCCCATGTTTACAAAGAGCATGATTAGTATTCTTTTGTTAGAGTGTCTCCATGTCCATAATTATGGAGGCAGGGAAGTACAAAATCTGCAGGATGGGCCGAGAAGCTGAAGACTCAGGAGAATCGATGGTGCAGTTCTAGTCTGAAGGCCAGTGGGTGAAGACCCAGGATTGCCATGTTCAGGATCAAGTCAAAGGCAGTCTAGCAGGCCAGTCTTTTTGTTCTATTCAGTCATTCTACTGATTAGATGAGGCCCACCCAAATTATGGAGGGTGATCTGCTTACTCAAAAATCACCGATTTAAATGTTTATCATCCAAAAACACCCTCCAAGTTAACACATAAAATTAACTATCACCTGCTCTTTGTTCAAATAATTGTAAGAAATATTTTTATTGCCAAAATATGGGTGATGCTAAAACTGTTTCTTGAAAGGTGAGTAAATATTTGTTAGACAAGACATATGACAAGACATATGACTAAGAGGCAGAAGTTTATAGGCAGAGGGAAAAGCACAGATCCTTCCAACTTCTAGGTTTGTGTTAGAAACTGCTTGTTAATGACTATAACACTTTACTATTTAACATTTTTCTGTTCTAGGAGTCTTCAACATAATCATTCTGAGGCTAGTCTCTTATTCTGGAATTAGCCAAATCCATTTTTCAGTCAACAGATTTGAGGGTCTGTATGTAAAACTATTTGTATGCAATGAATAAGAGTTACTTGTCCCATCTATGATTGCCTCTAGTCATTTCCCCCAGGTTTACCACACTAGAGTTTCAAATCTCAAAATCAATCTCAGTAATATATAAAATACTGCTGTGCTTATAATTCCAACCAGCTACATTTAGCTGCAGTTGGAGATGAGGCTTACTGGAAACACATAATCATTTTAGTAAATTTCTCTTTGTTAGATATAACTTGCTTTGAAATAAAACACTTGTGGAAATGTTGATTATTTGACTGCCATGAGAAGGAAGCAGGTTTTTTTGAGCAGCTCTTTTCATTTTTCCATTCCTCACACTTTCACACAAAATGCCTTAATATCTTTCCTGTGGCAGGGGTGGAGGAAACTATTATATAGTGAAAGAAACCTCAGAGAACTTACACAGGTTTTCAGTGATTTTTATGAACAGTCTAATAGTCTATTTTTATGAACAGTCTAATGTTTATAACTTTCCCTTTATAACTCATTAATGCAAAATACAGTTTTTACGAGAAGAGAGAGAAAATTCTGCATATCAGGAAACCTCACAGAGGTATCACATTGTTGCCATAATTAATTAGGGAGTGTCACATTTTGCAAGATGGAATTGAGCCACCATATATGGAAAATATTACTGACGTGGCCCCTGTCTCTTCAGTCTAGGCAGTTTGGTCGAGAAAATCCACGTGCAAGTGGAAGTTTCCTGGAGCCAAGATTTCCTGACCATGTATACAAGAGTATTAGACATGACCATTTTCACCTTTCTCCCTTTCATTGTCTCCCGCTTTATAGTCTTATGAAAAACTTCACAGTAAACTTAGCTAAAATGCTATGGTCCCAGGAAGTGAGACCTATGATAGAGAGGGGGAAGAGTCCCCAACCTACCCTGCCCCGCATAAACACACAACAGACACACACAGTGCCACTAATACTGCCAGGCTAGACTAGTAAATAGGAGGTGAGAGGCTTTGAAACATGATCTTCCTCCTCCTGCCTGGAGCACTCTTCTCATTCCTCACTTGGCTGGCTCCTCTTTATCTCTTCAGTCTCAACAGAAGACCTTTACAAAGGCTTTCTTAAGCTATTTGTATAGCACTTTTTTTTTTTTTTTTTTAGTTTCTGCTTTACAACAAAATTAATCAGTTATATATATACATATGTTCCCGGTATCTCTTCCCTGTTGCGTCTCCCTCCCTCCCACCCTCCCTATCCCACCCCTCCAGGCGGTCACAAAGCACGGAGCTGATCTCCCTGTGCTATGCGGCTGCTTCCCACTAGCTATCTACCTTACATTTGGTAGTGTATATATGTCCATGCCTCTCTCTCGCTTTGTCACACCTTACCCTTCCCCCTCCCCATATCTGCAAGTCCATTCTCTAGTAGGTCTGTGTCTTTATTCCTGTCTTACCCCTAGGTTCTTTATGACTTTTTTTCTTAAATTCCATATATATGTGTTAGCATACGGTATTTGTCTCTCTCTTTCTTTTACATTTGTCCTGTCCATGTCTCCCTCTAGAATGTGAGGTAAATCCTATGAAGGCAGATTACCTTGTCTTTTTTGCTCACCACTGTATACCTAATATCTAGTACACTTCCTGGAACATGAAAAATACTAAGTAAATTTGTGCTAATTAAATAAATGAATGCATAAATGAATTAAATGGAAAAATGTGAAACAGTTTTGTGAGTATTGGGCTAATTAATTAACATTTGAGCTTCAGGTTTCTCATCTGTAAAAAGAAGAAATTATGACTTTTTTGATATTTAATGAGCTTTTGTGATGATCAGCTGGGGAAATGAATGAGAAAGTGTTTTTAAACCTCTAAACTCCATGGAAATATTGAGCATTTTTCAAATTTGGTTACATCTACCAGGTTATTAAATCCAAACTGTAAGCAGTGCAGTTTTAATAACTAAACATCACTTTCCCTCTATTTTTTAGTCTGTGATTTTCTCTAACTGAGTTAACAGAATTTCACTCTCTGCTCACACTTTTCTCCTCTAATTTTCCTAACGTTTCATAATACAGGGGGTGGCTAAGAGTTCAGTTACTTTCTTAGAGGAAACTGTAGCTCATAGAAGTTGCAGCCTGATCAAAATTTCCTGTTTTTAATAAATGACAGACAGAATCTCATCCCACATGCCATGACTCCAAGTCCTTCTGTTAAATCATAGTGGAAGACACAGCAAACGGGAGGGCTAGTCATATTTCTTGAAAACACGTTACATTGTCTTCTATATTTCTGGGAAAAAAATAAAATTAGATTTAAACAGGTCCATTTTTTTTTTTGGCAAGAACATTTCTTAGGTGGTGGACGTTTCTATCAGGAGATACATGGTGTCTGGTTGTCTTTATGAGGTATTAACAGCCATTGATGATCTTTTCTAGGAGCCATTACATTGTTAGAAGTTGGATAATAATGGTATTCTATTTCTATCATTTCTTAATTTAATAAGTAATTGGCATAGTTTTATAAAAATAACTTTCCTATCAATTATTTATTTGCACTGAGGAACACTTTTTATACTAAGGAAAGATAAACTCTTGATTCTTTCCCTTTATAACTCAGTTTTTAACACAATAAGTTAACTATCGTTCTCTAATAGTGACTAATGAGCTTTTCTATTTCATTTTGATCTGTTTCTTTAATTTGTTGGTTTTGTTTCGATATCATCATGTACACATAGATTTAAATACGTTTGATGAATTTTAGTTATTGCCATTATCATTCTAATTGATGGTCTAATTGTCTCAATTGTATCCTAGGAGAGGCTCTTCAAATTGGTCTCTGAAACTTTTTTGACATGACCCTAGTAACCTTTGATATCATTTTGGTTATCTGGTTTTACAAGATGTTGTAGGAACATCTTGTACATGTTCTGACCCACACCTAAATCAACCAATTCTTCAGGGATACTTGATTTATTCCTTTTGGTAGAAAATTCTATTCAGGTACAATCTATTCAGATACAACAGTGAGAAAGATATTTATATTCCGATTGCAGGACAATAAATATGGCTCATTTAAAAAATAATTTTAGTAGAAAAAGAATACATGTTATTGATTTTACATTGTATTGTCTGCTTTTAGGCATTAGCTAATATATTTCTTAGAACAGTTTTCTGAAGTAAGCATTGTCAAACTCATCTTACAGATGAAGGAATTGGGGCTCAGAGAAGTGAATTGTTCCAAGTTGACAAAACTAATAATTGGTCAGCTTGATTCTCTAATGCTAGCATGACTCCAAAGCTCATTCTTTAACTTTATTGTACATTGCCTTTTATTCAGTCCCCTGTACTTTCTCTTCCATGCTTATCACTTCTACATAAAGTTTTTTTTTCCTTTGGTTAACTTTCATTTATATTGATAGGAGCTCCAAACATTTTTTTCCCCTTAACATTACTTTTAGGTGGACAGATACTGGAAAGGAATCTGGAAAAACCTGAGGTGAAGGGCAAGAGATAAAACATTCTTCTTTTAAAAATTTTTGCTTTTTCAAAATGAACTTCTGTAAGGGATTTTATTTTATCTTCATAGTAAACTGCTCTTTCCAGAGAATTACTAAATTGAGAACATTTAAAACAACTGTATTGCAAGACTTAGCAACTCAATATAAAATATGTGGCATAGACACCAAATATATGGTAATTATTAGAATTATATTTAATTCTTGAGTCTGCTGAAAAATGGTTTTCAAGTTTCCACTTTCAAATATTTCCCATTGCACAGAATGCTAAAAGTATTTTTCTTTGTAAGTTACCATCTGTTAAAAATGAGTTAATTAAAATTATATTTTTATCATTTACTCACAAAATAAGGTATATTTTAAATAAGCAAATAAGCAATCAATGGCTACAATGAATTTAACAAAGCTTTTGCTTGTTCATTCCTAGGTATAAAATCCTATTATATGAAGGTCAAAAAGCACATTTGGAAAGTACAAATACCAAATATAAGGCTGGGCATTTGAAAATTAAAACCATATGCAATGCCCAGTATGACATTTTAGATGTTAAATATAATACAGTTCATTTCAGATTGGATGGCCAATGTCAATCTAGAACACTGTTTGATCTGCAATTTATATTGAGATGAAGCAGAGAGAATTTTTCTGCCTCAGCTTCTTGTCTTTTAACACAATGTTTCACAGATGTCTGACCTTTGGGTTTTAATGTGATAATGCGGCTTCCCCTGAACAAAGGCCTGAAAGCTGATTGTCAGACAGAAGTTGTTTTTCAAAGGAGAATGAACCCAAATTGTATACAAAAATGATACCATGTATTTTCTAAATTCCTACACATAACAATTATGGTTGTTCCCAGGGGTATTTTAAGAATAGTAGGTAAATATAAAATATTAAAGAAGTAATTAATTTTTTGAAGTTTAGTCACTTGAGAAAATGTTTAATTCTCCTTGGGAAGCACATTCATTATCACAGTTGTCACTTTTTCTTTACGTTTTATTGTATATATTGTCAAATGGGCTCATGGCTCTTTTATTGTCATTGTAATTTCTATTCAGCATCATTTAATCTGCACATTGAAATGTTACTAGTTGTTTTCACATTCTCATGTGCATCCTCTAACTCTCTACTAGAGGCTACATGCTGAGATTCAATATCTCTCCTATCCATTTCCTCATAGATTTTCAAATTGATGAAAATAGGAAGATGGATAAAAGCCGTTTTCTATTATTTGACAGCTTTTTATTAATTAACTGATATCTTCATACATGAGTGAGAGGTTTTGGGTTTTAAAACCTTAAGTAATTTTTTATTGTTGGTGATGATATATTTGAAACCCTGTGGTATTACTTTTTGAGTAATATCTATTATCTATTCTTTCTTCTGCGTAATTACTGATGGTAGGTAAAACTTCATCTTCATACTAGCTCTAACCCTGTGTAATCATTATTCGACACAAGTAGAAGTTCTGCCCTTGCTGTTTGTGTGGCCTGCGTTATTTTATGCAGTTTCTTCTAACCACATTGTTGGCTGTTCTTTAACCCCTTTCTTACTTATTCAGATGCATTTTGTCTTGGAAGTAACAAATGTTTCCTTACCCACAGAGGCTTCTTCTTTTTCTTTATACTCAATAGCAATTATAAAATTCAAAATCCAAGCATCATCCAAGGGTGAGCAGATGATAACAATTTTTCATTCTCGCTGCAGCCAAATGCTCCCTGTAGAATCCTCCTAGAAGCCCGTTACCTGCCTCAGTTCTCCAAGTTACCTGACTCAGCTACCATTACCCAACGTCTTTCCTTGACCTTGGACTGACTGCCTCCTGTATGCATGCCTTCTGTCTCCTTGATCCCTCACTGGCTTCAGGGCTCTTTCCTCCTATCTGCTATCTTGATGCTACACATCCCTGCTGCTGTGTACAACTTGATGATCCACAAGATGCTCCAACACTTCTGCCTGCATAAAATCCACTCCTTGTTTATGCTGACTTTAATGCTGCTCCCCTCTAGCTTTACTTTTAATAACTTTCTATCCCATTAAAACCCAAATGGTATGTAGTCACCAGCCATTCTGTTTCCTTATCACAAATACTCTTGACTAGTTTTTGTCCATAATTTACTTAAACATATAAATGAAAAAGTCCTTTTTCTTTTTAATATCTTTCTCTTTTGTATTCCTCAATCAAATTCAAGTTTCTATATTTTCATGTAATCATTTCTTATCCTTAATTTTCTATGCTAAATTATCATTATTTTTCTCTCACTGACTGATGATACACCACTTTTTTCTCATCAGCATTCATCCATCCTCTAACACTTCATCTCCATACTTCAAGTTGGTCACGTAATAACTAGAGTCTTTTTTTGTTAAATTTTATTTATTATTTTGGTTGTGTTGGGTCTTCATTGCTGTGCGTGGGCTTTCTCTAGTTGTGGCAAGCAGGGGCTACTCTTTGTTTTGGTACGTGGGCTTCTCATTGTGGTGGCTTCTCTTGTTGCAGAGCACGGGCTCTAGGCACGTGGGCTTCAGTAGTTGCGGCGCATGGGCTCAGTAGTTGCAGCATGGGCTCTAGTGCACACGGGCTTCAGTAGTTGTGGCTGTCGGGCTCTAGAGCACAGTCTCAGTAGTTGTGGCGCACGGGCTTAGTTACTCCAAGGCATGTGGGGTTTTCCTGGACCAGGGATCGAACCCATGTCCCTCGCATTGGCAGGCGGATTCTCAACCACTGCGGCACCAGGGTAGACCCCTAGATCCTTAGTGTAGTTTATATTCCAGTTATTTCATCTCCATTCCTTAATGTTATCTACGTGTCGCATTATTTCTCTCTGATCTTATCGTGTGTGTGTGTGTGTGTGTGTGTGTGTGTGTGTGTGTGTGTGCATGTGGGTGACAGATCCTTAGTATAGTTTTCTCTTCTGCAGTATAATTTATACTTTTATTCTTCTCTAAGGTTTTTCAAATTTTATATTCTGGTTTTTAATGTGAAATCCTATGACCTCTTATTTTATAATCCATACTTTTTATGCAGACTGCAATTATTATATATCTTCAAAACATGATATAGGCACTTCTAAATTCGACAGACTTTATAAAACCAAGTCATGTGCTGGGGATGAAGATGCAAATAATGTTTATATGCCCTCAAGGAGCTCATGGTATATTAGGATTACACGAAAGTAAACAGGATATTTCTCTATACTTTGAGGAGAGTTAAGATAAAGGCATGCTTAGGATGCTGTGGGAAGCCAGAAGAGAAGAATTTAACTCAGTCAGGGGGGAAAGTACCTGCTTGATTCCCTAGTTTCTTGAGGCCAGAGACTGACTACCTTATTCATTGTTCTATACCCTGTCCCACCATTTCTCTGTACACACTGAAGGTACCTAAGAAATATTCAGTGAGTGAATGAATAAATAAAATGACACATATGTGGATTTATGAAGCATGCTTAGTGCTTAGGATATACCCAACATTAACAAATCAGATATAAAAGGCACTGAGCATTAGGGGGAACTGCGGAGTTTTGACATAACAGGTTTGTAGATGCAGGCAGTTCATTCTAATAAGTTCAAAACCATAGGTGATCAGGTTCTACTAAATGATTTTAAGTAGGAAAGGGACATGGTCAGATACATATTTTAGGAAATAATTCTAACCTGTAATATGAAAGATGGATTTGGTTGGTAGAGAGAAGGTGTAGAGGAGGGAGTAAGGAAGGTATGGTGATCAGATGGACTGGACTCAATAGTATTGGGTTGGCCAAAAAGTTCGTTTGGTTTTAAGTAAAAATAAAAGGCATTTTTCATTTTCACGAAGAACTTTATTGAACAGCGTATTCACTAACCAAACGAACTTTTTGGCCAGCCCAATAGCAAGTATCACCCTCATTCTGAGTGACACAATGAGCTAGCAGGGGGAGGGGAAGGAACGTTTAGATTTGTTGTCCCTCTAAATAACTTTATTTCTGAATCAAAGGGGGTTTGGCATATTGTCTGGGGAATATATC
This sequence comes from Lagenorhynchus albirostris, assembly GCF_949774975.1. Taxonomy (NCBI): domain Eukaryota; kingdom Metazoa; phylum Chordata; class Mammalia; order Artiodactyla; family Delphinidae; genus Lagenorhynchus; species Lagenorhynchus albirostris. Next base: position 41,887,128 of record NC_083110.1, on the reverse strand, counting down.
AGATGGAAATTCTGTTTCCTCATCCCTGTACAAAGTAGCCAGACTCTTCATATTTCCTTTTTATAACACACTTGTACAAGGAACAGTAGTCTGTGTTAGGGCTATATCTCCCTGAGATGTTTCTTCCCACTTTCAACTTGGGGAAAAGCTGAGATTTCTTCTTTTTTCAGAGGGAACCATGACCAAATCCCCACTCATTGTCCATGGTGTCTCTTCCCTCTTTCTATACATCTATCTCACCATTATATTCATATCTCTTAATAGAATCCTTCTAATCAACATCAACTGCTAATTCAAAATGAGATGGACATTTTTGGAATTAATTATTCCAACTTAAATTCATATTTCAGATAATTGTTCTATGTATAGTTGTGGACAGCTACCAATTAAATGTATGTGTTTAACTGGCCTCTGATTTTTCCAGATATTTTACTGCTTAAACTTGGAGAGGAGTTAGAATATTATAGTATCCACTTACAACTCTTAATGGTGTGAACTCTAGGCTGCAGCTACTGTTTATGAGTATAATTCCTCTTCCCTTACCGTAGAGATTCTGAGAAGCTCATTTATTTCCTCCTTAAAACTGCAGCAAACAGAGTGCAGTATTCATCAAAAGGAAATACACAAATAAGTATATTTATTATTAAAAAAACTGATATTTGAACAATAATATTCAAGCAGACTGCAGGAAGTCGCTATTAACTTGTCAAGAAATCTCTTTTTACTGAAGAATACATTTATAGAGGAAAGTTAAATCAGTTTTATCATTCAGAATATATTTGGATGAGAGATCAATGTAAATTTTTGAATGAGTCATTTCCCCCTCCTCCAGAGAAGCTGAGACCAAAATTTTTATATTATTAACTTTTAAAGGAAAAAAAGGATGTTCTTGAGATGTGCTTCTAGGAAGATGGTGACAGAATTTCAGATATGTAGACATATAAATATTTGCTTTTATCTTATAGAAATTCCAGTAATGTTCTATTTCCAGCCCTTTGTAAATATGCAGCCAGGTATTTCTCAGTGTTTTGTTTTGTTTTTTTTCAGTAAGAGAAAGCAAACAAGCTTAGTCTGATAGTAATGCATCTGTTTTCTAATCAAACAGAGAGAGAAAGTTGAAAGTGCTGATGGGTGTCACCTGTGAATGGTTATTATGATTCTATGATATGCTTACCTGAGGGGATAAACACAGATAATAATAAGAAGGAGAGAAGCTACTGAGTTACAAATAGATTTCAGATTGAGATGCCACGTAGAATGCATGCCACAAGCATTAGGACAGCAGAATAGATATACAAAGATGAAGCAACTGCCTCTGTACGGGGTACCTTTATGTTTGCTTTTCCGTGGGCAGTTTTCATTTACCTATGTTGTCTTGATGTTCTGACTAGCTAAGGATCTATTCCTCCCCCTTTCATTTTTAAGGAATCCCAATTTAGACAAGAACTTATATTTTTTAGCCCTAAAATTTGCTAGCTAGGGTGAAAGGTAATTATTTTTAAAAAGTCTTTCTTTTTGACCTCTGATTCACACAAACTCTGGCTTTGATTACTCCCAAATATGGTACCCAAAATTGGTCTTTTTTTAATATTACTCTCAAAACAAGAAGGATAGTTTGAAAATAACAGATCGGACAGCAACGTGTTATTAATTTTCAAGATATAGAATGAAGTATAACCAAATTTTACTTCAAAGATTGTTTCCTTGGCCAACTCAAACTAGAAAATAATGTGGCTTTTTCCTCTGACTCTAGAAAAGAGAAAAAGACACAGAAGCTCTTTGCTAAAAAGACAGTTCACTAGACTTGTCAGTCCTATTCTCTCCTAAAATTTTCTCTAGTCATAATTACTATATTTTTTTTAAGTGTTAAACCAGCAGAAATGGTTTTCACCTCATTGTTCACGATTTCAGGTTTCTTTACTCTGACTCCGGTTACAAACCTTGCAAAGAGTACCAAAAAGGAACTCGCTAGTCAGAATTTCCTGTCCTTCCCTGAACTTCTGATTTTACTTCTTCAGTGTATCATGAATGACATCCTACCCCCAGGGTGTTAAAATATTTTAAAAAACTTAATACCTTCTGTTGCACTTTTTCTTGATCTTCTGGATTTTTAAGTCTTTATTTCAGGAAGTGATAACTACATAAACTTCAACCTTGATCATATTCAAGTATTTCTAAGCCTTTATTTCCAATATCCACAAACTCTTCCTCTACTTCAATGCCCAATAAGTACAAATCTACACTAGTAACTTGTTCTGCACTCATCCTGGTATATTATATTGATAGATGATGTAGGGCTTGGTAAATGGTTTTTGTATTTTCTGATTGGATTGATTCATTTCATCTGCTGCCAGATTTACCTGGAAATATATAGGCAAAAAATATTTATGCTAAGGAGAGTTCCATAAATACTTTGGCAATTATGTTTTCTATGTTTGCATGTTAATTTTTATGGGCTCAGTAAGTGCAGCTAATGGCTTTCTTTTTGAGGAGGGGAAGGTCCATGCTTTAATATGGAAATTTATACTTACATGAATGAATCAGAATACAATTTAAACATTAAAAAGCCATGAAGAACCATCTGCTTACCCTTAATAACCCAAACATTTAATGAGATTTTTTAATATTCATATGTGCGTGTATGTGCATGTGTGTCGGTGCAGAAATAAGAGAAAGCCAACCCTGACCAAGCAGAAGTAAATATTTGGAAAGAAGTCGTGAGAAAAAAGTAAATCCATCCTATTTCCTTTTAGAGACGTGAAAATCTTCCCATTGCAATTATGTGGTTTTCTGTGCTCTCTTTCAGATAGCAAACAATGTTAATTATGTTTTGAGTCTTCGTTTGTGATTATGATCATTATGTTGTATGTCTAATGGAGGCAAGAGGGTAATAAAATCCAAGATCAGGAAAGATGTGTATTTGTATATGTGTATATGTATTTGTGTATATGTATGTATATATTTTGAAGTCTGAACATAAATGGTCAGTCTTTTCTCTGGGAAAGATACTTCTAGTACATGTACACATACATGTACACCTACATTTACAAGTCATCACAAAAGAAAAGTTAATATAACCATTCTAGAAATTATCGTTGTGATAATCCTACTTTTTATTTTTCAAAGTCTTTGCCTTGTCAAATCTAAACAGATTATGTTGTAAGAAGATATAATTTTTGGAAAATGGCAGAACTAGTAAAGAATATGATATAACATACAGCTGAATACAATATTTATACCAGTTGTAGTAATATGTAAACAAATTAATACTCTCTGAGATTCAGTGAAACAAAGGAAAATATATTAAGATAAACTATAAGTAAATGATTTTATAGCAGAGAGAATTCTCTGCTAAAAATTTCTATTAAATTAAAATTGCAAATTTTATTAAATTATCAGTTGAATTTGTCCTCTTGGGTGAAAGACTTAGATTTCTTTCTTTATTTTAACCCCACATCTAAGCCACATCTACACAAGAAAACTATATATGAACGTTTTTCTTTTTCCAAATATGCCAGTCTCCTTCCTACCTCAGTGTCTTTGCATATACTGCTATTTATCTGGAACACTATAAACCATTACAAGGCTGCCTTCTCTTCATCATTGAGTTCAAATGATACCTCTTCAAAAATAGGTCATTCCTAATTACTCTAAGTCATCATATCCATTCCCTGACTATCCTAGCTGAAATAGAGAATAACACTCATTACTAGCTTGTTGCTCTTATTTTATAGGTATATTTTAAAATGTGATATTGAGTGCATTTCACCTCAAACCGAAAAGGTTTATAATGTTGGCATGTTATAGAAGAAAAATTACTGACTTTGTAACCAGGCAGATCTTGTTTGCATTCTGGCTCTACCACTTACTAATTTTGTGATATAGGTAATTTATATCCTTCCTGAGTCTGTTTTTCATCTGCAATATGGGATAATCATTTCTACTTTGCAGGATTGTTATGAGGGTTAAATATAAATTACTTTCTGGTTCATAATGTTGGTACATGGTATTCAATGAATGATAGTTAATATTATGAATATGATTTTAACAGTAAGCCATAGGAATAAATAATGTAATACGGATTCTTAGAATTCATCAAAGCACGTTGTAAAAATGACTTAAAGAAACATCCACCATGGCAATGACTAAAACATTTTGAAAAGCTTTATTTTTCCATTGAGAACCATAGCCCAACAGTGTCTGCGCTTCTGTGTTCCTCTTGCCAGGAAGGATAATATCTGTGATACATTGACTAAGTCTAATGAAAACTTTTATTCTTAAGACACAAAATATTTCCTAACACAGCACATAAGGTCTTTGTGCTCACGTCAGCATTGGAGACAAACTTACAGGAAAGAAATAGAGAGATTGCTCATTCTTACAAAACCAAAAGACTAAAGTAAAAATGAAAATAAAAGTACATGGCAGAATTTTTTTTTTAAATCCCTGAACTGAAAAATATACCTATCAGGAAACATCTAGTCCATGAATTACAAATTTTTAAAAACAGTGTTTTTACATACAGACAGATCCATGCAGTTTGTCTGATGTTCCTCTGTGTTTGCTTTGTGGGGCTTAGTGCCATCCTTGGAGATATAGGCAAGAAAACTATTTCCTCTGTACACCAATAAGAGGAAAACAAACTGACCATTTCTCACACACACCTTGGGAGACTTCCCTCAATGGGCTTTCTGATCCATAAATCATGTCAAATATGCTTTCTTGTTATTTTTTGACACAATACTGTTCCTAAATGGTGGTACTCAGAAACTCCCAGAGACTCAGCTTTATCATAAATTCAATACATTCTTTTATTAAAACAGTGAAGCTATTTATCCCCAGTTATTAAGGCTATGTTTCATTTTATACATATATGTGGATACAATGGCCTTTTCCCTAGAACTACTTAAAAATAGGATTCCTTAAAAGTTCCTTATTTATATTTTCTATGCACCAAATGAGCAGATTATACGTCAGATGAGCCACATATGAGATGAGGAGCTGCAATTAGGAGGAGTTGAAAAAAAACTCTGAAATAAATCTTTAAGTAATGAGAGGAAAAGGTTACTTTAAAATTATCCAAAAAAGGGAATATCACTGTTTTGGTTATGTTTTAAAAATTAATAGCTTCAAACTGTATATATATATATATATATATATATATATATATATATATATATATATATATATATATATATAACATTTAACTAGGAATACTTTTATCTATGTGTAGCCCAAGGCCAATTTTCTTCTCAATTTCTATGTGGTTTGTTTACTATAGTATATATTTATTTTAATCTGAACCACTACAAGCTCAACTGCAGATATGGCTATGTTACCATTATCAGGTTTGTGAATCTCCCGATTATAACCTGCCAGCTGGTCTATCTGCATGGCTCTCTGGGAGGAAAATCTCACTCTTTGCAGAACCAAACTTTTTCATTTTCAGATAGTTCTAAATATTTGAACATTCTTGCTGATTCAAGTCAAAATATACCTTACTATAAAATTTGTAATCTCTGGGTTTACATTTTAAACTATATGAGATTAGACCAAATCATTTCTCCACGTTAGACTCTGCCAAATTTGATGCGATTTATTTGCCAAAATTATCCTACCTAACCATTTCTCCCCATTCTTTAGGAAAAAAACACCTCCAGCTTTTTTCAACCACACTTGGAAATATACTTTTGAACCTCTTTATCAATCTGATATCTTGTATTTGCACACCCTCTAGTTTCTTCCTATTAAAATATGTATGAAAACTATGCTTCTAGTGTGATCTAACTAGAGAAAAGCAGGGCTTTTACTATCTATCCAGACAGTAGACTTATAAGAGAAAATCATCATTTTCCTTGTAGCCAAATCGCTCTGCTAACTTGGTTTCAGGCAGGGCTAATAAACATTTACTGTAAAGGGGCAGAGAATAAATATTTTAGATTTTGTGGGCCAGATTGTCTCTTTTGCAGCTATTTAACTGTGCTGTTGCAACGAGAAAGCACTTGTAGACAGACAATAAATGAAAGGGTATATCCATACATCAATAAAACTTTATTTACAAAGTAAGGCTATAGGTTGGATTTGCTGTGCAGGCCATAATTTGCTGACCCTTGGTTTAAGGCCTAACTAGCTAAACACTGCTTGTTATAGTGACACCTGGCCTTTGAAACACATCATTCTCATCCTTGAATTGTAAATTATGTGTGAGCATATAATATTTAAGTAGCTTCCCTATTCCATTTCATTTATTAAAACCTGATTGGTAATTGTGATTCACTAACATTTATTTAGGTTTTTATCTTATTATTTAGCCTATTAACTAGTACTCAGAGTTCTGTGTCATTCCACATATCTGTTCGGCAGATGAACAAATCAAGTCACAGATGAAATATTACCAGAACATGGACAAAAATGAGTTTTTCAGGTTAAAACTTTGTTATTTATTAGTAATTTATGAGTATCTGCCATATAATAATTTATGAAATTATTCCATGACCTGGTCCATGTTGCTCCTTCTTGTCCAAAAGAATATAATAAGCTACATTGCCAAATAGTAAACTGTGACATTAGTGGGTATTTACTGTATTATGAGAGGGTCCTGATATCAGTCTGACTTAAAGAACTTAAACTGATACCTAGTGATTATTGTTTCTTCATCTAGCATTGTACTTTGAATAACCCATTCTAGAAAAAAATCATCTCTAGTAATTAATATTAGATTTACTGAGCTTTTTTTTTTTCTGCGGTACACGGGCCTCTCACTGTTGTGGCCTCTCCCGTTGCGGAGCACAGGCTCCAGACGTGCAGGCTCAGCCACTCCGCGGCATGTGGGATCTTCCCGGACCGGGGCACGAACCCGTGGCCCCTGCATCGGCAGGCGGACTCTCAACCACTGCACCACCAGGGAAGCCCTACTGAGCATTTTTTAAGGACAGTTTTCTAGTGGTGTTTTAGTAAATATTCAACAACCGGTTCTCTGAGAAAAAATGACATATTTTTAGCTTCCTAATTTCTGGGTGTTAACTACTTCCAGCATGTCCAGTTTTAGAACGTGACATCATTGAGTGTAGATTTGGGAAGAGGTGAGTACTACTTGTTCTTATAAGCAGTTCAAATTGGTTCAAACATAAACGCCATTAATATGGTTTCCTAACCTAACTTGGGTCCCTTCATCTGACTCGAAGCAGTCAATCTACTGACATCTGGCTGTGGTGAAGGAAAGTACAGCATTTATTGCAGGGTGCCAAGCTAGCAGAACAGCAGCCCATGCTCAAAAGATCTGAATTCCCTGATGGCTTTCAGGGAAGGGTTTTTAAAGACAGTATGAGGGGGGCTTCCCTGGTGGTACAGTGGTTAAGAATCTGCCTGCCAGTGCAGGGGACATGGGTTCAAGCCCTGGTCAGGGAAGATCCCACATGCCACAGAGCAGCTAAGCCCATGCGCCACAGCTACTGAGCTTGCTCTCTAGAGCCCACGAGCCACAACTACTGAAGCCCACATGCCTAGAGCCTGTGCTCCGCAACAAGAGACGCCACCGCAATGATAAGCCTGCGCACTGAAACGAAGAATAGCCCACGCTCACCGCAACTACAGAAAGCCCGCACACAGCAGCAAAGACCCAATGCAACCAAAAATAAATAAATAAATTTATTAAAAAAAAAAAAAAGACAGTGTGAGGGAGAGAGTTGCAAGGTGTGTGATCAGCTTGTGCACCATTCTCTGATTGGTTTATGGTGAGGTAACAGGGTGATGTTTCTGGAATCTCAGTTATTAGTTGGCTGGCTCCAACCAGTCTGGGGTCTATGTGCTGGTGGTCAGCATGCAGTTAACTTCTACCTGGTGGGGAATTTACTATCTGCAAAACAACTCAAGGATATGCCTCAAGATATTATCTATAGACCTTGAAGAGGAACTAGAAGTCCTGTTTTAAGGCTAAACTATTATTAGTTTGTCTTGCTTGACTGTTTTTCTTTGTTTTTGCATTTTCTCACTCCTCTGATTATATTTGTTACTTGGAACTCAGAAGGCCAAAGCTTTTCTATGATCAAGAGAGGGGAGACATGGAGGGGAGTGGGGGTATGTTCCCAGGAAGGCTGTGCAGGGTTCTGCTCAGTTTCAATATCACCCCTTTCTAGCCATGGGACTCTCCTTCCTGATGCTTCTTGCATTAACCACAACATAAAAGAAAACTTACAATCCTTATTGTCAAGAAAAACTCAATTCATCTGGACTCTTGATATTATTTTAACGTCTGTCGTGTTACTTTATAATGATTTCTGAAGATATTTTCTCTTGTTTATATATTTTTGTTTTGTTATCCAACTTTATTAGTTTAGCTACACAGTCAGTTTTCCCATTGAATGAGAAATAAACTGACATTGTTAAATGCACACCCAGGGAAATTCTCTATGCTAGATGTTCATATTATATTCCTTTTAATCCTCTAAACAACCCTGTGAGGTCAGTATTATTATCTCTGAATTGTATCTAAAGAAACATATCTGTAGATTAATAAATTGCCTAGGTTCACACAGAGAATACATTGTGGCACTGAAATCTTATACAGACCTATATGACTTCATAGTCTGGAGTGGAAAAGACAAAGAATTCACCTTGGATATCAGGAGAAATGATGGGACAAGGTCAATACTGGATTTATAGAGGTAAAAGACTTATTTGGGCAGCAAAATTGGAGGCGCTCAGGCAACATATATATTACCAAATATGTAGGAAAAGGTCTGTTATTGGTGGGTCATGGCTATATCACAAAAAATTTTAATTTCACATACACTATTAACACTAGACTACTTATTAAAATAGAAAGTGACTACATAGGGGACAGACAACAAAAGTAATAACACTGTGGCAAACAAAGAAATTAAGATGTAGCTATCTGTTCCCTTCTGCCCCTCTGCCCCAAGTATCCTACCCCAGAGGCTTAAGTGGACAAAGAGAAGAGGTTGGGGCTATCAAAATTTATAAGTTCAGAGGAATAGCCTTGCTGAACTGGGGCTCACACCCCTGAGTAAAGGATATGTTCCAACTGCTGCTTCTAAGTTGGTGCTGTAACGCTGGTTCAGGGGATGCTGAAAAAAGCAGTTAAGCTGAAATCAAGTACTGTTTCTAGGGCAAACAACTGCTCCTTGCCTTCCAGTGTTTCTCTAGTACCTCCCAATAGTGGAATACAATAGGAAGCCATTCAAAGGAGTCTAGAAAATGTAGCTTGTTGATCCCCATCACAGCATCACAATGAATTTGTTGCAGAGAAACATAACTAAATTACATGATTATTAGTAAATCAATGATCTTACCTAATTCTTTATCTGCATTGATTTCTTATAACATGGATATTTGTGATTATAGAACACTCAGTGTGTTTTTGTTTTCTTCTGTAGTGGCATTCCAGTTGTCCTTTGGGGAGCTACCTATTTCTTCGTCTTCTAGTTCACATGATCTGAGAGGGGTTGACCCAGTCACCACTTGTAGTAGTCAGAGTATGTCTCAGGCCTGTCCAAAAGAAGACACTCACTACCCCATTAACCATGGTTTATTTTGTAATGTGCTCATGTTCCATGCTAATCTAGTGAGAAACTTAACCAGAAATTTTGTTGAAATTATTGGATGAAACAAATGTTATTTTTTCTGCAGAAGTAGCTATACTACCAGGATGTAAGCTCACTGCTGCTGGTGGCCGTCTTGTCTAGGGTACATTTCTTCAAGAAAGCCTGCAAGAAATGTACACATTATAAAGGAAAGTAGAACAAAATTATAACGAGAAGTTTCTTACAACCTAGAATAACTTGAGCCTGAAACTAGCTTTAAATCTAGATTTTTAATAATAATACTGTTAATAATAAATGACATTCATATGGCAAATACAATGTGCTAGGCACTATTTGATGTGCTTCATAAGACCAATGCATATAATAGTCACAAGGACTCTATGAGGAAATTATAATTAATATACAATTTTATATATAAGGAAACGAGGTAAAGAGTAGTTACCCAAAGTAACTTAGCTAGTAAATAACCTAACTCAAGTATATATGCTCTTATCCATGTCATTATGTAGTCTGATGTGCTTCAGTTATAAGAATCAATGCTTTACATTTTAGCTTATGGCCATTTGAATTTTTGTTTTATTTGTTTTGTTCTGGCCTGAAACTAAAATGTTCTGACTATTGATATCCCTCAGCAAAAGTAATCTTTCTTTTCTCTGAAATCAACATTTGATATGTATTTACTTATTTTATGGCCCTCCTTTGATTTCTTGAAATTTATTTATATGTGTATAAATATTCTTGCTGCTACTGGAATTTGCAGAAATTTCAGGGTATATTGTAAAACCTGTGTTATGGCCCACATCACATTGTAGCAATCAATGATACATTCAAGATTAAAGTCAGATCTCAGGAAAGCCACATATTTTAAATACTCAGTGATGTGAAATTGTATTGATTTGGTCCCAAGAGCTTATTTCTGAAGAAAGTGAATTTATTTTCTTTATGATAAGTTCTAGGAGTATTTGGTAAATCAGAATATTTCATTTCTATCAGTTGAGAAAATGGTTTCTTATATTTTGCTATTCCTAGCACATCATTTGTTTCCTCACACCAAGATAAGAAAGGTTGCAGCATGTGTTTATTTTGTTTTTGAGCATAATGGTTAATGGCTTTTTCTGCTCTCAGAATTTTTTAAGCCATTAATTTTATCTGAGCCCTTTTTGCAGTCCATACCTGCCTGCATACTAATTATGTAAATGTCTCTTACAACCACATCTCCTTACTAGCCCAAATCAGTTCATTCCTCCCCTATCACACTTATTCAGGCTCAGTGCCCTCTTCTATTAATTACCTCAGTGACAAGTTGACAAAATACAATGCTTTACTTCTATCATTTATTTCTCATGGTAAAGAAATGACACAGCAGATTTAGATCCTTATTTTAGCCATCAGTTAATCACGGGTATGTAGGCTCTAAAATAGTTCAGAGGTATTTATTGTTCAGCTTCTGTTGCATGCATGGATTCCATTAACAGAATGAATTCACAAGTATTCAGGTAAGATATATCCGGTACAAACTTAATTCTTTTCTGTTAAATTACATTGTATCTCAACTATAAAAGTTGATTAGGATTAAGTCAATACTTTCATAACAAAACTGCCTCTATAAATAGATGTGATATGATTACTAGGGTTGAAATTATTAAAATAGAAAAGAAGCTATAGCACTCTGAACTGTTCTCAAAAATTTATATATACCAATCCTATGTTTCAATATGTAACTCATATATTTTATCTAACCTCTATTGTCCAGATTTTGTAAAGCAGCAACTAGAGACTATCCTCTTCCCAGTTTTTCCCAGGGGATCTTGGGTTCTCAGTCAAAAAGTACTTTGACTTTCCTAGTATAGAGTGAAGACTGAATAAATACCTATGCCTCTCTACCAAGATTCCACTAAAATGAGAATAAAGACATAAAAATTGTATAAATCTTCAATTAAGAAGAGAAGGAATGGAAGGCAAGCATCAATAAGCAAGATTTCAATAAATTTCTCATGGGCAGGAAGAAGAGTAATGGTAACCAATATAGTAGATCAGAGAAATGCTTATCCTAGAGTATGTGAAGAATAGGATATAATCAAGAAAGGGCAAGTCACTGTGGCAAAAACTCAGTCTCTTGGTGCTCAGACTAGCCAGACACTAAGTAGAGTAAGAATGAAACCTGGGGCTGCAAATATTGGGATTAACTTAATGACCATATATCATAGATCTGAAATAATTTATATATATACTTGTCCTCTAGAATTTCTGCATGCCTGGCCGGGTAAGAAGTACAAAGGCTTCTAATTTTGGCATTTGGTATTCCTCATCAGTAGCAAAGCTCACTCAGTGAAAAGCCCCATGCTGAACTCAGAGTTGTCAAACACATTTTTTTGCCCCTTGAAAAGAAGAAAAAATTGTATCAATAGAACTATATGTTCAGTTGAACTATATGTTCAATCCATAAATCAAGAATTGGCTACTATGAAAAAAAACAAAACAAAAAACAGAAAACATGGAAGAAATCCCCCAGAATTAAAAATAAATGGCTGAAAAGATATTTTATTAGATTTTTTGAAAAATAATTTTGACAAACCATTGAAAATCATGAGAAAGAGAGAAATATGAGTGAAAGATCAATTCAAAGGGTCCAGTGTAATCTTAATAAATGTTTTATTTTAAAAAACAGAGCAAATAGAAGGAAAAATCAAAACAAAAATACATAAGAATTACAAAAACTAAAGTGCATGAGTGTTCAGAATAAACGTGTCCATCAATTTTACCTGACAAAAAAATTCATGAAATTGCAGACTATTAAATATTATAAAAAAGAAGACTCTAAATTCTTCCAAAGAACAAAGCAGGAACCCTTGCCTTGAGTAATGGTTGACTAAATTTATGTGGAGCAAACTTTTTATAAAAATAACCAAAGTAGTCTGAATAAATAAATTAAAATATACATATATTGTAAGACCTAAATGGATAGTAAGGAGTTAGACTGAATTTTAAAATAAATAAATCATACCAAATGGCAGATGACCAACAAAAATAGGTGAAACATGAATAGACATTTTACAAAAGAAGAACTCCAAATGGTAGTGCACATATGAAAAGTACTTCACTATATAAGTAATCAGGGAATTTAATATTATTATATGTCTGGTGATTTTAAAATATGCCTGCAAATTCTTTTATATTCCTGCCCCTCAGTGGTAGGGATTTATAACTCTACTCTTCAATCTGGCCTGGTTTGTGACTACTGAAATAGAGTATGGCAAAAGTGATGCTGTGTTTTCCAAAGGTAGATAATAAAATGCCAGGAAGTTTCCAGGTTGTTTGCTGGAACACTGGTTCTCAGAGCCTTTAACCTCCATAAAGAAGTTGGACTGCCCTGATACTGCCATGTTGTGTGGGATTCCAAAACACATACAGGAGAGACTACTTATATAGGTGCTTTGGCCAAGTCCCAACTGAGCCCAACATTTGTGTCATTTCAGCACAGATGCTTTACATGTAAGTGAAGAAGCTAACATATGATTCCAGCCCTAAGCTGGTTAACCTGCTCTGGGCTGGTTGAGTCTTTTCAGCTGAGTCTCCAGACATCATGGAGCAGAGACAAGACATCCCCTCTGTGCTCTGTCTAAATTCTTGAGCCACAGAGCCTTGAGCATAATAAAATACTTACTGCCTTATGACGCTAAACTTTGGGGTGCTTTGTTTTGCACTAATAAATAGAACAGAATTTGGTGCCTGGAAGCAACTTGCTGCCAAAACAAAACTTAAAATATGTAGTGTTGATTGTTGGACCAGGTATTGCTGGAAGCATATTGGACCTTATGGAGGCTGTTTGTAAGGGTTTGAGGAAAGTGGGAAATGACTATTGAATTTAGGGCAAAAGGGGACTCATTAAGTAGGGGAGGGCGTTGTCACTTGTGATGTAGAAAGTAAGAAAAGTACCTAATAAATTTGTTCACTGAGCTATTTCTGAGCACAATGTTGATGATGCCATACGGCTTATTCTGTTTTTCCTATAACAGCATAAAAGAAGAGAGAAATTAACTAATGAACAAAAGTTCATATTTTAAGTAGAATTTAGAGAAAATATATAAAGCACTCAGAATGGTCAGCCATTAAAGAGTTCTCAAAGTAAGAAAGGGCATTAGGATTCTTAATTGGCATTAATGAGAGGATTAAAGACTACATAGAGCTCACCAGTTAATTATAATTAATTTACTGAGTGGTAATCATTAATGTTAATATTCTGTTTCACATGATACTATACCTGGTTTTACCTACTATTTAAAAAAAATTCTTATGTTCCTTTTATACTTAGAAAATTTTTTCCCATGTAGAAAGCTGAAAACTATTATGCTTATTTTCTTTTCAATCTTAAGGTGTTCTAACATTCATTTGTTCCTCCATGTAGAATTAATTTTGGATTGAACTCTGATTTGGAATTTGTTTTCTTCTAGTCAAAATATTTTATTCTCTTGCACCTTTGATTATTGCTCTTGCTCCATTTTCATATACAGAACTTATCTATAGATGGGGGTCTCTTTTCTATTGTCTATATCCATGATTTTCATTAAACAGGAAGTAATAAAACATTCAATTTATTTTCTGTACTGATCATTATCACAATTTCTTCCTAATGAAATTGCCTGATTTAGTTATGTTAATGGGTTTTATATTACTTTATTTTTTTTACTCAGTTCCTTATCATCCCTTCTCTTCAGCCTGTTTTGAAATTACAAATAAGATGCTTTCTAAAATTTACTGTTTCCTATATTTCATTATTTCTAGACTATGAATTCTGTCTTTATTTTGAATGCTACACTAGATAGTTAAATAAACAGGGATTATAACCTAGCTGCCTTAAAAGAACCAGACAAGCAAGGAGTCAGGAGCATCAGTGTTAGTAGCTATGGGATTATTTCCAGAAGTCCAGGGAAAATAATACCTTTTTGTACTTTGATATGTTGAACATAAAGCAAAACAGTGAGGTATGCAAACCTCGGATAATTTTGGTATCAAATTGGAAATTATTTTCTGATTAAAAATGTTGGTCAGTAGATAAACGTCAATTTGAAAAGAGTAAAATAGGAATAATAAATGATTATGTTGATAGCCTACTTTATGTGAGCTAGACAAAGGGGATAGAATTGTGAACAAGATTTGTTCTTTGACTTCAAGGTTCATACTCCCTTTTTGGAGAAAATAGTCAATTAAATCAGCAAGTACAATGAAGAATAATAAATAACACCAAAATGATAATAACAGGATACTTAGGGGCCGTATGTGACAGACATTTAGTGCCATTTAAGTAGCATTAGGACAGATGTGAGCTCTGAGAGATACAGCATTCTGTCAATAGTGCTAGAATAGTCAACACCTTTATGACTGACTGATGAAAACACAAAAACATGCCTATCAAACTATGAGTAACTCAAAATTGAAAATTTCATTTTGTTAAATTAACACTTCAGTATGACATCACTACTTTAAAATAGATGGTCAAACACAAAATGAATTTGAACAGACAAAAATCAAAGAACTACATTCATATTTAAGAAAACTAAAGTAATTTAAAAGTGGACAGTGAAAATTTTGTTTAACAAGTAGAAACAGAAGAAGATGACAAGAAGAAGAGAAAGAGGAGGAGGACATTTGATGACGAACAGAAACATGCAGATAACTAGCATATATTGAATACTCAACCTCAATCAAGGTGCTATATTAGGCATTTTTACTCATGCTATCTTTAATCTTCATATTAACACAAATGGTGCATATTCTTAATCAACATTTTATAGAATTAATTTCTCCATGGCCATTGTACTGATGGCAGTGAACCCAATATTTGAATCCAAAACTAATATTGAGGGGTCTAAATTGGTAGTACTGGTTTAGATGAAATTTATTATAATAAATATTTATTTTATAGTAAATTAAATATTTATTTTATAGTTTGGTTACATTTTAAATGTATAAATTGTATAAGGTGAAAGATACTGTAAGGAAAATGTTTATGTGTATTAATGCAATATGCTTAATTAATATAAATATAACAGGCATTAAGTAATATTTATCACAATCAAAACGGTATTGAGAAAAGCTGTCAAAATACAGAGAACAAGGCTGCCTATTACTAACGGATGAGTGAGCCAATGTACTTCAACTTGCAACAACTCAAGGAAAGGGCTAGGAGATGATTAAGAGCCTCTTGTGCACTGGAGAAAGCATGTGATCAAAAGGGACACTAATGTGTCTATAAAAAGAACTGTGGAGGACTTTCCTGTGGGTTACTTTTTAGGTACACTTCAAGAATGTTTCTCATTTAAGAATAGTGTCAATAAGTCAAGTGCTCAATGAGCCCAAATCCTACTGATTGGAATCACTGCATAAAAATATCCTTTGCTTAGAAATAGGGGTACTCATTCTCATGATGGCTTTTATCAGTTGGCTTTGATGCTACCAATTTGGCAGGCTTTAAGCTTGATTGTTTTTCCTGCCCCTAACTGGGACAAAGTGAGCTGACAGGGAATGAGACAACTGAGTGTTTGAAAGAACCGAAAGGAGTAAACCCCGAGAAAATGAGCCTTGGGAGTGAAAATTGTTTTTGAACATGTAGGACTGAGTATAGCATATGCATTTTTCTTCCTCCAGAAGGTTGAGCCAGACACAATGTGCAAGATTTCAACTAAGATGGGAAATAATTTTTGAATAATTGTAGGAGTTCAGTGATAGAAATGCTGCATTGAGAATTATGTTTTATCCATCACTGATGGAATTAAATTAAATTAAATGGTGCTTGGTCAGGAGTGCTTTGTAGAAAATTTCTCCCTAGAGAAAAGCATATATCAAATGATGTTAAAGTCCCTCTCAGCATTAAATTCTTTGATACTAACCATTATGAAAAAAGCAATAAACGGTTAAACAAATAATAATTAGATATTCAACAATGTGGATAGATAGAAAATTACCATTTAGTTAAATATGCTCTCTCTAATGAAATCCCTTTTTTTATACAAATATATTGCCAAGGGACCTTGTAACATTATTTGTAACAAAGATACAGATCCTCCTTTAGTTACGATTCAGTAGAGAACTATTAAGTAGAAAGAACTGAAGAGTGTGTCTGTAACTATAGGGATAATTGAGGAAAAGAAAAGATCAATATACAAGATGAAACAAATTACCAATCACCTCAGGAAAATATGTGCACAGGCAACAAAATTAATGGTTATTTATTAATTTAATTTAATTTTATTTTATTTTGTGGTATGCAGGCCTCTCACTGTTGTGGCCTCTCCCATTGTGGAGCACAGGCTCCGGATGCACAGGCTCAGCGGCCATGGCTCATGGGCCCAGCCGCTCCGCGGCATGTGGGATCTTCCCAGATCGGGGCATGAACCCCTGCATTGGCAGGCGGACTCTCAACCACTGAGCCACCAGGGAAGCCCTAATGGTTATTTATTAATAATTGCATTAAACAATTATTCTAGAGGTGTATTCCAACTTTAATGTATAAAATTAATTTAATATGGTCCCAACTCCCACTTCACAAAACATCTTTAACTTCTCTATATGAATCATATGGTTTCTATTAAATCTGTGTCTATTGTTGTTTATCATTCCAATAAATTGGGGCTTGTGATGGGGATACGAGTAGGTAGGGAATTCAGAATTAACTTGAGGCAACCTTAGTCATGATTATCAATGATGTTAAATAAGTTCAAAAACTGAAATACATGATATGTTCAAACAAATTCAAATTATAAGCTGTCTCTCTCTGGGAGCACTGAAACAGTGGTTGAAACTATTTCAAATTCACTTAATAAGCAATTTATTTAACACCATTTCTTTAATTTTACTAGGATATACATTCATGTGTAAAAGAGAATATAGTAAAAAAATAATCCTTCAGTGTTATTGGATTATTGTGAAAGATGTCTTATGTATATACTTAGAAATATAGAAAATAATTTTGATTTTTTTCAATTAAAATACTTTTGTGATAAGTGGAATTCTAAAATGACTTACAGTGACTTAGTCCCTTATATATTCCCCTCTCCTTGAGGGTGGGCAGAATATGGAATATGATTGAATATCATTCATATGATCATTTTATATTATAGGGTGATGGTTTGCAGATGTAATTAAGATTCCTGATCAGTTTGACTTTGAGTTAATTAAAAGAGAGAACATCCTGGGTGGGCCCCGCCTAATCAGGTGACACTCCCCTGCTGGCCTGGAAGAAGTGAATTGCCATGTTTTGAACTGCCTATGAAAGCCACATGGCAAGGAAATCTGGGTGGCTTCTAGAAATTGAGAGCTGACGACAAGAAATAGAATAGAACCCTTGGTCATATTCCATAAGGAAATGAAATCTGCCAACACCAGTGAATTTGAATGAGGACTTTGAGTCTCAGATAAAATTGTAGCCCCAGCCAATACCTTGATTTTAGGTTTGTGAGACCCTGAGAAGTTCATAACTATAATTTGAATTCTTTATCTTCTTAAAACTCTATTTTTCAGAGAGTAACTCTTTATATTCACTACTCTATTACTTGACGTATTAGTTATGAAGAAATCTTTTGATTCTTAACCATTAAAGATGAGAAAATCAGCCTTGCCACACAATCTTCCAACTTTCCCTTTGGCCTTTCAAAATAGGTGGTCAATGTCTTTTCTATGATAAGAGTTTATTTTTTTATATAGCTCTCACATTTGTTTTGGTCTTAGTTCTACCATCAAATGTATTCACGGCTAACTCCTAATCCTTTAACTGTACATTTTCTAGTCACCTTTCAGTTAGGTGAATCTCTTCCAGCAGATTATTTAAGAAGGGCATGTGGTAATAATATTCTCACTGTTATTATATATAGTAAAATATTATTGACTTATTTGAAAAAGAGTTGGCTGTGTATAAACTTGTTGGCCTCAGTTTCTTTCCTAGGAAAGAGGGTATAGTGAAGTTTAGTAGAAAAACATGTAGTAAGCAAAATCATGAAGCTGTGTGGTATGGATGGTATGCTTAAGAACCAACATGCAACGTATAGAAGAGAGTCATGGAATACAGGTAGGAGTGTAGGAGGACAGGGGAAGTGGTATCGAGGACCTTTGTCAAAGTGATGGAAAACAAGAATAAAAATTCTAACTTAACTCAGAAAAACAAGGGAGGCTTTGAAGTTTTGTTAATAGGGGAAATGATTATAATAACCAACCGCCAAGATAGCCCACAGTGATTCCACTTACTGGTATTTGCACACTTTTGTAGTACCCTTCCACGTTGTATGAGTTTGTCTGTGTGACCAACAGAGTAAGTCAGATGGATGTACGCCACTTTGGATTGTTATAAAGCATACTGTGTTTTCCATCTTATTCTCTCTTTCTCTCTCTTTCTCTGTCTTCCTTTCCTATCATTCATTCTTGGGGAAGCCATTTCAGGAGTAGCTCTATAAAGATGATGAAGGACTGAAGCTTCCTGCCAATAACTACGTGAGTAAGCTTAGAAGGAGAACTTCCAGTCACAGTCAAATCTTCAGTTATTATAGCCCCACTGAACAGTTTGACTGCAGCCTCATGAGAGACCTTGAATATAATCACACAGCAAAAATCCTCACAGATACCTGACCTTCAGAAGATGTGTGAATAATAAATTTTTGTTGTGTTTAAAGTGAAGTTTGGGTACTATTACTTATGCAACAATAGATAACCTACTACAATTATGCATGGACTTTGTGACAATATTATTTATACAGCAGTAAAATTCTGAACAAATTAGAAGAGAAAGATATAAGAGGTGAGAGGACAAATTTTAGTAACTTACCACATACTGAGCCTCCTGCCATGTGCTTTATATGCATTTCCTCATTAAATGACCAGGTATACTTTGAAGAGAGGTATTATTTGTATTCTTATTTTATAGAAACTTAAATAATTAAGCAACTTGTCCAAGATCATACAGCTACTAAGTGATGAGCCAAAATTCAAACTCTTACTTGTTTATATAAATGTGTTGGTTGAATTAATGAATAAACGTATGGGAGGACATTTTATGAGTTACTGTAATGTGCTACTAATACTTTTCCCTTGATTTCAGGAAAATCTGGAAAGATTCTGAATTAATCCTAAGAACATTTTCATTGTAATTCCCAAATAAGTGTAATCAAAGAAAAAATTTCCAAGAAAATTCATAGCTTGGCATACTTCCCTGGTCCAGATATAGTTAAAAATTTCATAGTGCAAATCTTTGCAAAAACTCTAAACTACCCTGTCTGGCTTTTTATGTATGAGCGATTTCTAGGAAGTGCTTGCTTTCAACTTCTTTTGAAGTTTCAAGCAAAATAAAAACCATAGAAAAAATACTCCAGGAAAAAATTTGAACTCCTGAAATGGGATTCGCTTCAACACAGTTAAATAAAAAGTTTTCACATGAGATCCAAGCAAGGGTGGACTAAACACTCAAATAGAGGGAAAAGGGGTGGGGGAAGGAGAAGTAGCAAAGTAAAAGCAATATTCACAAAACTCAATTTATAAAACAAACATGCAGCTAAAAATACTGAGATCAACATTAATACCTAGTGTAAAACCCCAACAGATTGTCTTAAAGCTGTATTTTAAGAAGCCATAGAGCATAGATGCCAGCCAGAACTAGCCTGTCTGGATTTACATCATAACTCTGCTTTTTATGGACCACATAACCTTGGGAAGTTACTTACGTAACTTCCTCATCTTGCGTACCTCATCTTGAAAAGGGGATGATAATTGTGCTTATTAACCCTAGGACTGTTGTGAAAATTAAATGAGTCAAAATATGCATAAAATTTTGAAGGATGACTAGCACAGATTAACTGCTACATATCCATCCTGAGAGGTATATAAAGTTGGGGGGTAGGGAGATGGCATTTTCAGGGCAACTCTGTTAGTTCTTACATTTAGTAACATACATTTAACCAAAGCTTGAAGAATATACAGATTTATATCTGTATAAATTAGCTGCCCCCAGAGGAGAGGCCAATATGTCTACCAGTTAGATTTCACCAATGACCATACACACTAAATCAGTTTTAATTCCATAAGACCAGAGGAGGGCCATTTCTCCTTAAATTTTGCACCCTAGATAACTCACTTGTCTCACCCTGTTCCTGGTGTTTTTAAATGAAAATGCAAAGAAAACACACAGTGGATCTCCACGAGACTGTGTATTATAAGAATATCCCTGCTGTTCTCTAAGGGAGCTATGAAACAGTAATTAAGCACACAAAAAATAAATTTTCATGAATAATCGTAGGTCCCTATATTTCCTCTTCACTTTAATCATCATTTTCAACAGATAATTGTCACAATTGTGGTTTAGAAATCTATAGAAATTGAAAAATGACTCAAAAATAGATTATTTCCAGCTGTGGTCCTCCATGAACTAGGGAATATATGCAGTTGGTGCAAGTTGCTTGCAATTTATTTGTAAAAATCTTCCCTGGTTTTGCTCTAAGGGTTCTAAATATAACTGCCTATAAAAGGTGTTAAAATGCAGAGGTAACACATGTATGAACAATATTTCTGCTCTAAGCAGAGTTCACAAAGTCTCCTATAGTTTTCCATCAGTATTTCTCTGCAGATTATTGCTGATGAGAATCTCTATTCTTGACTGGAAGATAAATATTCATCTTTTGAAAATATCAGAGATCATTGGAGAGAAAACTCTAATTAGTATAAAAAGTATTTTGTTCATAGTTAAAGCAA
Source organism: Lagenorhynchus albirostris (assembly GCF_949774975.1). Taxonomy (NCBI): domain Eukaryota; kingdom Metazoa; phylum Chordata; class Mammalia; order Artiodactyla; family Delphinidae; genus Lagenorhynchus; species Lagenorhynchus albirostris. The sequence continues at coordinate 41,865,838 of NC_083110.1, read as the reverse complement.
AATATATGATGATGTTTGAAAATTTTTATTAGGAAACACTTTTTGAAGAACTATTCAATCTAAAAAGGCATTTAAAACTCAGTGGTATTCCATAGGATAACTAGAAAACCAAAGAGTAGATGTGAGTGATAGGCAACCTTCGGAGACATTTAAGGAGAAACTTTCTAAAAATGCAGCTGATTGGCAATAAGAATAAAATTGGCTAGCTTTTACCAAACATGTACTATGTACCAAATACCGTGTTAAGGGATTTATTATCTCATTCCAAGTGTAAAGGATGTACAGGGTAGGTATTAGCATTGTTTTTCTTTTACATATGAAAAAAATGAGGTGCAAAGGGAGTAAATGTATTTCCAGAGGCTAATTCTTGATGTAGTTATTATTTGAACACAAGACCGTACCAAGGTCACTGAAACAATGTGTAACTCTGTCTCCAAGAGCTTAGACATAATGTGTTAGGCACATGGAGGTGAGGGTATAGGGAGGTCACTGAAAATCCTGAAAAAAAAAAAAAAAAAAACCTGACAACAAGGAAGTGGAGCTCTGAAAGATCAGTGCAGAAATGATGAAAAGAAAACATCTTGGGATCAGGGTGACCATTCCCAAGGCTGCTGAAAGATGAAAGATGAATGAAAAATAGTGTAACACCTTTCATATTTTGATTTCTGCAACAAAAGTGTTAATAGCCAGTATTGATTGAGCGACTGTGCACATGGCACTGTGCTTAGTATTTACATGCCTTATCTCAAAACATCCTACCCGATCCAGTAGGGTAGGTGCTATTATTATTCTCACTTTACAAGTGAAGAAACTAAGGTTTCAAGACTTTAAGTAACATTCCCAGGCTGTGCAGTTAGTAAGTCAGGAAGTCCCAGGTCAAAGCTGGACTTAATCTGAATGCAGGGCCACCTGAATGCAGTCAACCACCAGGCTATATCCATCCCATTATTTTATATTCATGCATTCTTTTGAGTCTCACAACAACCTCGTAAAATACATAGTGACTAATGTAAAAGGTGAAACTCAGAAATGTTAAGGGACAACCGTAAGTCATATACCTCATATTCAAGCCCCAATTTGATCATACTGGTGGCTAGAAGTATATGAAACATGTGCTAAAAATGAAATCTTTCAAAGCAAATAATTTCCCAGAGAAGTGTCTAAACTTCCTGCTTTGCTGAAAGATTATTCTCAATTACAGACCAAATAAAATATTCCTTTGTGATGTTTTCAATACTGAACAATTGTTTGCTTCTCACTAAGATCATTTTATATTTATCATTTCAGAGCTTCCAGGTACTCATTGATGAGTTCATTGAGAACAGCATTTATGAAATAAAAGAATTAATCAGCATTTATTTGTTTTTATTCCAAAAGAAAAAGAAAACAATAATCAAAAGATATCCATAGCAAATTTTAGTGTATTTTTCAAATAGATTTAATATTAATTTCATTAATGATTTCCATCTAAGAGCCTACAACAGACTGTAGTGGCTTTGCATGGGCTTATACTGCTTATCACACAGTGAAAAATTGTAAAACATAATAGTTTCACAACAAGACCTAGCATCAATGCTAATGAGAATGTTCAGGGAGAATGAAAATACAGAAGTGAAAAGATTACTCCCCGAAAGGGAGATGGTATGTCTAAGTTGAGATCAGAAGGAGGTAAATCAATAGTAGGAGAAGGCAGATAACCACACCACCCCTGCCCTGCTGCTACTCTTTATTGATGAGGATTTTATGTGTCTGTCAAATGGACTTTTCTTTTTTCTTTTTCTGGACTTGGAGAAACTAGGGAAGTTTGTACCTCATATTCTGCTGTCGCTGACAAATGAGACAGGAATCAGCCTCCTTCACTAGGATGATAATTGTCTTTGACACTCTTCTGTTGACAGCAGTAAGCATGGCCAGAGACTGATGCAGACACTTGACGCAACATTTCCTAGATTTCGATTTTTCCTAGAAGTATAAGGATTTTTTTTAACCTTTGCTTGTTTTTAATTGTGAAGCTCGAATTTCAAACTACATTACAAGATGAGCATAATATATAACTTTAAATTCTGATAATATAAAAGTGAGATGTACAACAAAAATTAAGACAAATAGAATTTCTTTATAAGTTAATATTCTCATATATGGAAAGTCTGAGAAATAATAATATATTCAGGTTGTCTTACCTCCTCCTACAACCACGGTACATGGTAAACATAATAATACATTTTTCCACTCGTTTTTCTCTTGAGCCTGGGATAGGTAGTCACTCCCAAATGTCTAATAGTGGCTCAGTTAATGAACCCCATTTGCTATCCCTGCTGTAAGCCATGATTAAGTATCTCAAACACATAACTAGCCTGACATAATTACAAAGCAAAACTTTGGGCTGTGAAATCATAGAATAGAACACAGATTATCAGTGAAATATAGGAGTAACATAGAATCAGTAGCTTTTCATGTCAATCCAGGAGTTCTTTCCTTTATACCAAACTAAGAAATACTTTCTGCTGCTGAACCACGGAGTCAACAAAAAAACAAAAAGGGAATTTTAGGTAGCTGCGGAAAATATTTTGCAAAGCATGGATATTCCATGTATTGAAGGCATTTAATGACTAGGTCCTATCCAATGTTTGTGCTGCTGGGGGATGGGGGGATATTTGAGCAGTTATGTCTTCCAGAGAAATCAATTTTTAAAATAATCAATATTAAAAACAACATTAAAATTTTACAAAGTTTAAGGCTTTGTAATAATTGTCAGAAGCAAAATAGACTTTCAAAAATCACTAGGCAAGCATTCAAACTATTACTCCTGCTAGACTGCTACACTAGCTGAGGAAAATTAAGCCTAATGGCAATAAAAATAGGAACCACTATCAGAAATGTTAAAGTAAAAAAGTTATTATTTAGGAATAAAGAGGTAAAATGTGCATACTTCTCCTTCAAAGAGTAAGTTCAGCCTTTAAGCGATTATTTTTTTTTCTTTTCCTTATACTTTCAAGTCATAAAAGGCCCCAGAATGTGATGGCCCCTATCTGGTGCTATCAGGATCAATATTTGGGGGTTCAGGTTGAGTAGGTATGAGTCAACAATTCCTTATAAACAATTCTGCATCTTTGAGTGCTTTATTTTACACAAGTACCAGTAGAGTTAGATTTGGTATAAGCAGCTCATAGGAACTAAATTAGAAAGAGAAATATGAAAAGGGAATGAGAATCTTCCTGAAATCTCAAATTTAAGCAAAAGCAGAGACTGAAGTCTCGCTATAATCCCTAGTAAAAGAAAGTCCATTGATCTCTTCCTTGTTGTTTTAATTTAGGAAATATAACTGGCAGTTATGTAAGTACTGACTCTAGATACACACTGAAAGGATTTGAGTCCTAGCTTCTCCTAATAACTCTCTGGTTTTAGGAAAATTATTGAAATTTTCTAACCTTCAGCTCACTCATTTTTAAAGTAGCAGAAATAATAGTATCCATCAATATTTTGTTAAGGTTGTTACAAGGGTTAAATGAGGTTAAATGTGAAAAGTATTTAGCAAAATATCTAGCACATAGTAAATGCTCAATAAATGTTAGCTGATATTTGCTTCTAATAATACTATTGTGTAAAATTTACAGTAGGCTTCCTCATTTCCTCTGGACCCACTTCCTCTCACTCTTCATCCACTTGGAGTTCTGAATCTCTCCCACAGTTTCAATACTTTTTCAATCCCTTCTCTGTCCTTTATTTTCTTTGCTGCAGACTCTCTTTGACATCTATTTATTTCATGCCTTTTTTCCATGTTCAATCTCCCCTATAGTTGCAAACAGATCCCAAGGGAGCAACTCTCCATGTAACCCCAGTCCCTCTCCATCAGGAATAGCCTATTACTTCTCTTTCTCTACCTCATATAGGTATGGATATGGTTCTGGTTATGCTGCTTGGTACCTAGGAATCCAGAATACAGAAAAGCTCATGGATAGAACTACCTAGAGGATCCTTGAGATGCAAATAACTAGGATTACAAAAGAAAATAAGTGTATTCAATTATGCTGTAACAACAATGACAACAGTAAAACTGAAAGCTTAAAGCAGCAAATATTAATTTATTTCCTGTTCAGATTTTATAGCCATCTTGGGTGGCAGAGGGCTCTACTTGACATTGTTTTTAATCAGGGCCCCAGATTGATGAAGTATCCACATTTGAAACTTCACATGAAGAGTAAAGAAACAGTCTTCACATAGACAAAACACAAGACATTTCAGCTTACATATCATTAGTGTGAGGAAGGCACATGTCCATGCCTAACTGCTAGGGAGCTTAGAAGTTCTATCCTACTATTTGTCTGGAATATGAGACAATAGCCCTGATGATTACAAAATTTTAAACAAACAAATAGAGTAGACTGTGGTTCCTGAGAGCATAAAAAGTATTTCATGAATTTTTATATTTATCCCTTCCGACAAAAAACCTGCCCATAGTACCTATACACTAAATGCTTTTATAATGAGTAAATAAATGACCTCATATATCGTATTGTAAAAATGAATCCAAATATTGATTATGCTAACAGATGCAGAAACAGTGCTAAGAGAATTAACAGTTTTAGAAGAGGTTATTTACCTTAGAATGTCTATTTACATTCGTTTTGTTTTTAAAGTCCTAAATATTAAAATTATTCAAGTCCAACCTTGAGATTATTAAAGTTTTCTGTGAAGTCTTTTACCACTCAGCATAATATAAAGCACTCTTGGGACTTTGCCAAAGCTTGCCATTGAGATCTTCTGAAATTACTCTAGATTTAAATTACTTAACTTGGTATAGGAGAACACTTACAAAGTTCTTTTTTTTTTTTTTTTGCGGTACGCGGGTCTCCCACTGCCGCGGCCTCTCCCGTTGCAGAGCACAGGCTCCGGACGCGCAGGCCCAGCGGCCACAGCTCACGGGCCCAGCCGCTCCGCGGCATGTGGGATCCTCCCGCACCGGGGCACGAACCCGCGTCTCCTGCATCGGCAGGCGGACTCCCAACCACTGCACCACCAGGGAAGCCCCAGACAAAGTTCCTAATCATGCACTGTAGTATTATGAATGCATATAATGTTTTTTTCCCTGTGGGATATTAGGTGTTATGTTAGCATGCTGTGATCATTACTTTGAGTGCGTGTTTTAATTCTCTTCTCTCCCCACCAATGCATACCTCCTTCTAGGTTTGTAAAGTAACCTCTTTTGCCTGTTTCCATTGCTGCTGGAAATTATTGCATAGTAGAAATATTGAATTTCTACTATGGCTTCATTCCAGTGGGTTTCATATTCATATACTTGACCTGATTGAATGAGTCATGAATGAATGGATACATATTGAAAGCACCGTGAATAGATGTTTCAAACTATTAAGACTGAGTATTGATGAAGAGCAGTTACTGTGCTGTGATGAGAAGCTTCTTAATTTAGGAATCCTGAATATTTATAAGTTATGTGAAAATAAGGAATATAATAAAAGAGAAAGAAAATCAAACACTTTTCTTAAATATTGTATTAGCAAAGCCAGTATTACAATAGAAAATTATAAAGTGAGCACTTTTATAAATGTAGACTTTTTTATGTAGTCTATGCTCCAACATTTTATTTTGTTGACTTAACAGTTATACTTGATATACTGGTTAATTTCTTGTTTTCCCTTCTTAGTGATCAGTCTACCAACAAAGCTGGCTAAAACTTGAAGAATATTTAAAGCTTTATTCTCTTTATAAGTCTAGAGGTAAGGAATAGACAATTTAGCACAGGCAAAATTGGAAAATAAAATGTTTCCCTTTTCCTTATCTGGTCCTCTTTTCCCTTTATCAAATACACGGTCATTTATTTTTCTTTATGTTGGAGTCATGCACTCTTCCCACCTCCCATGAAAAATGACACTCTCCCCATTAAAACTTTTATGATCTTTTTTTTTTTCTCCGTCTCCCTCTCCCTGCAGTTTGTACTTCCCAAATGTGTCTGAAAATCGAAGTCACAACATACTGATAGTTAGTGCTGTCTTCAGCTGTTATTCTTTCCATAAGTAAATGTTACTAGGAACTTTTGGAATTTTAGTCTAAATATGAGAGGAATAAAAAGATATTCAATTATGAATGTTTGTAATTCTCTATTTCTAAGGAAGAATCTTCTTCCTTGCAGGTTAAGGCCCCAAAAGTTTTGTGATTCTGGGGTACCTGGGAACGAGGGAAGAAGAAATACTGAAAAAGGCAGAGGCTACTTGGATCTATATAATAAAGAGCTGAACCAGAGAGGACAGAGGCAATGAACTCTGGAGAAGCTTAGAGTAGAGCAGAGTGGTTGCCTGTGAAAGATTCAAAAAGAGAGAGAGAGGAAGAGAGAGGGAGGGAGAGGGAGAGGAGAGAAGGAGAGAGAGAGAGAAGAGGGGGAGGAGAGAGAGAGAGAGAAGGAAGATTATCAGGAATCAAAGAGGGGCCATCACAATAGATCCTTTAGACATTAAAAGATGATAATGAAAAATCGTGAACAACTTTATGCCAATAATTTTGACATATACGTTTTTGTGGATATATGTAGGAAAAATGCTGAGCCATGTTTTTAGCTTTATTAGGGAGCCACAAATAATTTTCCTAAGTTGATATACTTTTTACATGTCCATAAGCTGCATATGATAGTTCTATACATCCTTCCCAAAACTTAGTGTTGTTAGTATCTCTAATTGTACCCATTCTGATGGATGTGTACGGGTATAGCATTTTGACTTTCATTTGTGCTTCCCTGATTTTAATGAAGTTGAACACCTTTCATACATTTATTGGTGAATTGGATAGCCTTTTCTGTGATGTGCTAATTCTTGTCTTTTGCCCATTGTCTTAGGATGCCTGTCTTTTCCTTACTGATTTGTAGAAGTCTTTTTCATATTCTTCATACAAGTCCTTTGGGAGTTATATTCAATGTTACAAATATCTTTTCTAACTCTGTATATTGCCTTTCATTCCCCAAATCCTGTCTTTTGATGAATGAAGTGCCTAATTTTAATGTCATTTTTTAACCAGTGATTTTATTTAGTTATTACATTTTATATCCTGTTTGGAAAGATTTGCCTATCCCAAGGTCATGAACACCTTTTAGATTTAAAAAAATTTTAGCTCTAAAATCTACATTGAATTGATTTTTGTTTATGATAAGAAGAAGGGGCCAATATTAATATTTTATCCATATTGATTAGACTTTCCTTTTCTGACTGCTCTGCAGGGCCATCATCACAACAAATTGAGTGCTGACGTATATATGAGATTATTTCTGGACTCCCAATTCTGTTCCATTGGTCTGTGTTTCTATTCTTGTGCAATTACCATAGCACCTCTATTATCATATATTTATAATAAAACTTTATATTGGGTAGTTGTGCTACAATTTCCTATCGTCTTTAAAATTATCTTGACTATCGCTTCCATATTTTTATATAAATCTAAGAACTAACCTTTCAATTTTTCTAAAAAATAAAAAAACAAGATTTTTCTTAGAATTGCATTTCATTAACAGATCAAATTTGGGGAAAGCAAAATCTTTTTGTGATACTAAATCTTCTGATCCTTAAACATTATATTTCCCTCCATTTATTTAGTATTATCTAATTTTAAATTATGTTTCATAATGTTACCTGACACCTCTTTTGGTAGAATTACTCAAGGTATTTAATCAAGGGTTACTACAACTTCCTAGAAGAGCTGAGTTGTTTGGGAGCCATAAAGTGTGAGTGAGAGCTAGCTGGATAATGGACGGAGAGGGATGAGGTGATCTACGGGAGGCATTCAAACCACTGATAGGGCTTGAAGTGGAGAGAGATCATGGCCAGTCCAGAAATTGGATGTGCTATAGTATCACTCAAAAGTAATTCAGTATGATTGGTTATGCTATTATACATTATTTGGATACAATTATTCAAATTTCTGTGATTATTTCTTGACATGAAAACTGTTATATTAGAAAGCATTATAATAATCTTTATTTTCCTCAATGTTTAAGTTATTATGTGAAAGATATTTTTTGCTAAGAAATATATTTAGACATTTTCTTGTTATAAAACAAGAAAAGAGGAAAGAATGTATTGCTAAATTAAATAGTAACTTTATAAGCACGGATATACTTAGTGTATTTTTCTAAGTACTTAATTTATTAAGAAAGAGAGATTTGGGTCCTTGTGATAACAGACTCTCTAACTTAATAACACATGATATGTAAATTCAGAGCATTTGCAAAAAATATATATCTAAAGATAAGCTGCATTAATAAAAATGTAAAGCCCTTAAAGAATGTAAAGCCCTCAAAGCCACAGGTCATAAAATATCCTTTGGAATATATTTTAAAATATACAGAATACACTAGGAAGTATGAACTAGATTGAGAAATTGAATTAATTGTAATGGTGAGAAAATGCTAAACTCTCACTCTGAGTTTAGTCTCTAAACTTATGTCATAACTGCTTCATTACTTTGAAAAAAGAAAATAATGGTTTTCTACAAAATAAAAACAATTGATGAAAAAAATAGATGTGGATCCAGGAGGATAAGAATAATGCTGCAAAGGATTTGACATCTTAGAAAATAAAAACAAAAACAAAATCCTGCCTTAGTCTTCAGTGTGAGCACATACATTTGCAGGAACCAAAATCACATATATGAGAAGGGGCATGAGGAACAGGCCTGGGGCCTTGCCTGGTGATGAAAGATACATGAAGAAGGCAAGGTTGAGATATTTTAGGCTGGAAATACTTTTTAAAAGATAATAAGTAATAAAACTACTTTCCTACGTATATTGAAAATGAAATAGAATATGACTTACTGATATGTTTATGGGGTGTGGACTGCTACTAATAGAAAAGTCACTTATTTTTGGTAAGCATTTAGTATCGTGATAGAGGGCTCTATGACTTAATAGCACAGGGTCACTGGTTTGAATTCACACAAGTCAACAGTCATTGAAAGGCATTATGGTTGTTCCAGAGCTTGTGAATTGCTGCAGCATCTGATATTCTCTGTTCATCAAATACTCTAAGCAGGTGGCAGTATTTTTTGATGAAATGAAATGGACCTGGGGTAAGGAGAGGAATTCCAGTGCCAGCTCTGCCCCACATAAGCTGTCTGGACTTAGGCAAGGCACATGGATTCACTGGACTTTTCTTAACTGTGAAATGAGGAAGTTTCTTGTAAATTTTCAAGTGTATGATTAAAAAACCCAATTGCAAATTGTATTTGTGTACATTGTATAAGTACAATTAGCAGGGCCAAGGAATTAGTTGCAATCTCAGACTACTCTCTTTACAACGCATGTTGGTTGACACCCTTCCTCTGTTAAGTAGATTGAAGAGGAAGAAACGATAAGAAAACCACACATTTTAGAGCAACAAACTGCCTTGCTGAGAACGATTAAATCATCACCTGTTTTACCTGACAAGTCTTAACTGAAGATTGATGAAGGCCTTCTGGTTTCAAAATCCTCTCTCATCAAAAAGCTGGTGTTCTCAGCATTCCATCATTTGAGCCCAGCTCACATTTATAATTGAAAAAGGCTGCAAATTTATGGTCTATCAGAACACCCTCCTCTGCTTATACCAGCCCAGCACATGGGGTGTAGACAAGGGCTCAAGCTCAGCTAGAGCCTGAATCCCTTCATAGGGTATGGAGTGAGACCATCTTCAGTCTGCCAGCCTATCTTTCACAATAGACGTGCTGATTAAATGTTTATCCCCAGTTTACTTTTACTCCTTTCTCACCCTGCTGCTTCTATTTGCCAGTCAAACCAACTTTACTGCCTAGAAATTGTCATTAAGAACTGACCACTAAAATGGATTCTTCTAGAGTGACTTCTTTAATTTTTAGTCTATTCTAGGATATGAGTGCTAATGGTAGAAAGGACTACCTTTTTCTCATTGTAGAGAGTCACCAATTGTAAATCCTATCTAGGAGAACCACTGACCACTGGAAAGGCCTTCAGAAAATAAACCACCGAGAGATTAAATAAAAACAGTATTGAGGGCTTCCCTGGTGGCACAGTGGTTAAGAATCCGCCTGCCAATGCAGGGGACACGGGTTCAAGCCCTGGTCCGGAAAGATCCCACAAGCCGCGGAGCAACTAAACCCACGCGCCACAACTACTGAGCCTGCGCTCTAGAGCCCGCAAACCACAACTACTGAAGCCCATGCACGTAGAGCCAATGCTCCACAACAAGAGAAACCACCACAATGACAAGCCCATGCACCGCAACGAAGAGTAGCCCCCGCTCACCGCAACTAGAGAAAACTCGCGCGCAGCAACGAAGACCCAACACAGCCAAAAATAAATAAATTTATAAAAAAATAATATTGGGAAGAAATAAGAAAAAAAAAAGCCATAGAAAGACATTTCACAGTATTTCCAGCCAAGGTAAACAGCTGATCTTGATAGCTTATCTCAGAAGTATTAACTCAGGGTTTTCTATAACATTCAAAAATTGTGTTCATTTCTGCATACAAGATACATATTATTTTCAATCATGCACCTGGGTTTATTAAACATACTTCTGGTGTTATTGAAATGATCCATCTCAGAAAACATAATCAAATATGCTTCAAAGTGGCATTTGTCAAACATTAGCCATCCTTGACACAGCTTTCAACAAATTTCTGAAAATGCCTGTAGATGCCACAAAAAGCCAGTAGAGGAAAAGTAATAAGGAAGACTGGGGTTATATGCAGAGTCTCTTTACCCAGCCATAACTATTTTTACTTATGAAATACAGCCTTGCTGAGGATGCATATCTCTGTAGTTCTCTATAAAGGAGAAATCTAAGGTTCTATTAGTTGTACTTAAATAACTTTCTACACAACTTTGCCCATTTCCTTCTTACCTTTCACATTCTCAGAGCAATGTCAAACAGTGCAGGCTTTGGCAATGTTCCACATAGCTTCTCCAATGTAGTGTAATTCTTCGACTTTCTACTCCAAGGAAATAGTAAAAGATGTGGACTCACATTGACAAACCAAAGTATTTATCACAAACTTTTATAATTATAAAAATTTAAAGCTAGATGATAAATAGCACTCATTACATAAATTGTATATTATGGAAGAAATGTCATTGCTGCATTTTATTTTCGAAGAATTTTTAATGGCATGAGAGAATGTTCATTATGTCTTAATGGTATAATGTATAAATCTATTTTCATGATACTGTAAATATATAATATATTCTTTATGTAATAGGGTCTATATTAGTAAAAAATTTTTAAGTTAATCAAAATATTAATAGTATTTATATTATGGTTTGATATTATGAATGATTTGGGATTTTTTTCCTTATTTTGTCTTCCAAGTTTTCTATAATTTTATATACCTATTTTTGGCTTCCCTGGTGGCGCAGTGGTTGAGAGTCCGCCTGCCGATGCAGGGGACATGGGTTCGTGCCCTGGTCCGGGAAGATTCCACATGCCGCGGAACGGCTACGCCCGTGAGCCATGGCCGCTGGGCCTGTGCGTCCGGAGCCTGTGCTCCGCAACAGGAGAGGCCACAGCAGTGAGAGGCCCGCGTACTGCAAAAAAAAAAAAAAAAAAAAAAAAAAAAAATCAGGACTGTATATACCTATTTTTAAATTTAAAATGGGAAAAAAAATGTCTCTGAGGCATAGGATAGACCAGGTGTTTCAGGTCTCTGCCAAGTTTAGTGAGGTTTTGTTTTATCTATGTTGACCTCTGGAGAAGTTTTTTAAAAAATACAGATTCCAAAGCCCCACCACAGACCAAGTTTTAGTGATGGATGCTGGCAACTAGTAAGTTAGCAAAAACATCGTAGAAAGTCTGGGGATCAACCAGATATGGGAAGTCAAATCTAAATAAAAAGGCAGATGCTCAGTGCCCCAATCATTGAACAGCATTGCTGGCATGGGCTTCAAATATTATCTCTTAGAAGTGTCTTATTTGAAAAAGATGTAAAATAAGCCCCCCAAATGCACAACTTTTGATGCAGACAGAACAGGAAACCTGGTATCCTGACTTCTAGCCCTCTTCTGGCTCTCCAGTACTCTGCTGCCAAATCCAAAGACCTCAATGCTCATGATCTCTTACAGATTCTTTAAAATTTGGCTTATTTCTTGCCAACATCTGCATCTTCTTCCTATTGGAGGATAGATAAAGTTATCAACTCACACAGCATTTTAAGCAGGCACCAGCCTTCAGACAAAGACAACTCAGAATCGCTGCCTACTTGGGTCATATCCATTCACTCAGAACTGCAAAGACTGGAATCTTTTCTCTTGCATTAGAGACCTGTATTTCACAGACTTTTGAGTAGCGTGTAAAATAATTGAAAATTCACTTGTTTTTAATGTATTATTTATGTATTATAATGCATACTTTGAAAAAAAGTGGATTGAAAGACTGAGTAATTAAATATGTAAGTCTTTGTTTAATTTTTAAATTATATTTTACATTTTTAAACAGTATTGATTAGAGCACATAAACATAATGAACCAACAAGCTAAAGGAAAGATAATTTTTAAAGAAGAATTGCTTCATCATATGGTAGTTCTATTTTTAAATTTTTGAGGAACTTCCAGTTCTGTTTTCCATAGTGTCTGCAGCAATGTACTTCCAACCAACAGTGTATGAGAGTTCCTTTTTTCTCTACATCCTCACCAACACTTGTTATTTCTTGTCTTTTTGATGAAAAAGATGACACGTGTTAAGTGGTATCTCATTGTGGTTTTGATTTGCATTTCCTTGATGATTAGTAATGTTGAGCATCTTTGCATGTGCTTGTTGGCCATATGTATGTCTTCTTTGGAAAAATGTCTATTCAAGTCATCAGCACATTTTTTAATCTGGTTGTTTTTCTTTTTCATATTGAATTGAGTGCTTAATATATTTTGCACATTAATCCCTTATTGGACATACTGTTTACAAATATAGTCTCCCATTCATTAGGGTGCCTTTTTGTTTTGTTGATAGTTTCCTTCTCTATGCAAAAGCTTTTTGGTTAGATCCCATTAATTGCTTTTGTTGCCCTTGCCTGAGGAGACAGATCCAAAAATATATTGCTAAGCCTGATGTCAAAGAGTGTATTGCCTATATTTTCTTTTAGAAGTTTTATGGTTTCAGGTCTCATATTTAAGTCTTTAATCTATTTTGAGTTTATTTTTGTATACATTTTGAGAAAATGTTCTAGTTTCATTCTTTTACATACAGCTGTCTAGTTTGTCCAACACCACTTAATGAAGAGACTGTCTTTTCCCCATTGTATAGTCATGCCTCCCTGTTGTAAGTTAATTGATCATATAAGCATGGGTTTATTTCTGGGCTCTCTATTCTGTTCCATTGATCTATGTGTCTGTTTTTGTGCCACTACGATACTGATTTTATTACTATAGTTTTGTGGTGTAGTCAAAATTTGGGAGTGTGATACTCCAGCTTTGTTCTTCTTTCTTAGGACTGCTTCAGGGTCTTTTGGGGGTCCATACAAATTTTAGGATTATTTATTCTAGTTCTGTGAAGAGAAGACACCCACAATGAATTTTAATTTAAATTTCTTTTAACAAAGACAATTTGTTTTGTAGTTTCAATTTGAACTTAATTTCATTGGTCCTAAAAGTAGGCAAGACTCGTGCTTTATGATTTAAGCAGTAGCTCCATTTTGATATATTATCCTTTTATTAGGCTAAGATGGAGAACACTAGAGCTTAGAGACTCAATTAGACATGGCCTGGTCTAGTTCTCTGACTTTGCGCAGATATGTGTTTTACTCATTTTTCAGATGAGAACATGGAAACTTAGAAAAAGAGAGGGAATCTCTTGATTTAACTAAATTAATTAGTGCATTGAAGGGACCCAGAAGCCTTCCTTCCTGGCTTCTCCCACTTTATTCTGGTAAATATTTTTATATTTATATAGCTATAAAAAACAAAAACAGAACCAGAAAAGTAGAGGCTGATAGTATTGGGTATATTTTGTCAGGAAACAGAGAGTATTCAGATAAAATTTTAAATGATTCCAATTTTCCTTTCTCCCCCCACCCCCACTTTTGTACATGCAGTATATTAAGCAGTCCCACTATATTCTCCTCTGGACTCTGTAGATAATTGGCAGCTATGTAGAGGCCATTTATGCAAAGAACAGATAAAACTTAAATTGAAAACATGTGAGTAGCAGCAAACTAATGTGTCCTCTAGGCTCCCAGTTACAGCCAGGCTGAAGGATGAGAGAATCTAATATAGACAGGATGAGAAAGCTGAGCAACAATTATACTTGCATAAATATTGCAATATTAAAAAAAAATCAGTTTCAGAGGTTTAATCAAAATTACTTTATTGGTTCTAACATTATGCAAGACTTAGTGTTTTCTGTTTAAGGAATATGCCTATTTTGCTGCATTATTCCTCCCTTTAACCAGGATATTAAGGTTTCCTATGTCAGGAAGCTGAGTACATGACTGAAAGAGGAAATGGCTAACTGCGAATTGGCAATGTATAATTACATAAACAGAAATTTTAAATTTCTAATAAATTCCAAAGATATCAGTTCCCCTAAAAAAGGGGAAAGAAGAGTGCTAATGGAGATATTACATTAAATATAAATGTATATACTTATGCAAAATATCTATTAACAATTTGATATTTAATTCATCCCCAGATATTGATTGAATACTTTGTACATTCCTTTTACAGTGCCTTACACACATTAACCATCATAAAACAGGCACAGTCCTTACATTCATAGAAATTAGAGTCTAATAGGAATGACAGATGTACAACAAAAAATCCCACAAGTAAATAATGGTGAAATGTAGTGTGCAATGAATGGAAAACACTATCCATTTTAAAATTTTTTAAGAGATTGACCAAACTTAGATTGAGTTAAAGAAGTTACTTAAATGAGGAGTAGAAATTGCTTTTTGAAATCTCATGAATGTGTGTGTGTGTGTGTGTGTGTGTGTGTGTTTCAGGAAGGAGGATAAATCAGAATATTTCAGCCAGAGAAAATTGCACTGCTTGAATATCCTGAAGGGAGAATTCAACCATTTGGAGAAGCCAGAAAATAAAATAAAATGTGAAGTTGGAACACAGCAAGAATAACAATATAGGCAGCTACTATATTGTCTAAAATCTTATGGATTTTTAAATATGTAATGTTGAATGTGATGAGGCCATTGACAATTTTTGTATAAGTATGGTTTAATTTATATTAGCCTATTATACTAGTACATAGACAGAACTCAATAATAAATTATTTAGTGACTCATCCAAACCAATAAAAATCTAATAAACTGTACCAAAACTTCAAAAATACTACTCTTTATGGTCAGAGGCACTGATCCTAACCAGGAGATCAAGGTTTCAGTAATAGCTGTGGTAGTTGGTCCTCTCTTGGCCCAGAAAGCTTTCTGGCTCTGACTTGCCAACTACATCTGTAAGTTGCATTGCTGTTGTGTTCATTCTCACTGATCTCTCACCCTGGGGAGATTTCTGCAGAAAAGCATACTGTTAGTAAACATACTACAAAATCAACCTTTTCAAAAAGCCTTTTTATAATAACTATCAGTCACAAAAGTCTACTTGGTTGTCATTTCCTTCACTTTCTGTATTCTTTCCTGCTAATGCAGAGGAGACCATGAAATCATCCCTCTCAGAAAATACTAAGTACACTCTTGAACATATCAGAAAAACATAAAGATCTTTGCAAACAAGAAGGTAGATGACACAGTCCCTTCCAGTGAATTTTGTCAGCAGAAAAAATTACACTTCATTTTTTTAAAACTTTGCAAAATAAACATTCTGAATAGCTGCTTCCATCTCACTCAAAGTCCACATCTGAAAAACTGTAAAACATGGTTTGTATATGTTTGCAGCTGAATAGTTTTATCAACCGACTTTGCACCAATAGCATTTTGAGGGTCCAACAGGGTCCTGCCCTTTTGTACTCTGTCAATTTCAATTCCATATAGTAGTGTCTCTGTTGAGACAGTTTTCTTAAGAACTTTGGGTATCTGCAATGTATTTCAAATTTCACTTTGTTGTACAAAGACCACATCCACTTTTCTTTAAGAACAATAATCCCTTCTCTTTCTTTGGCTCCTTTTGAAATGACCAAGGGGCAATGCCCTTAAGATTCCCAGAGACCTTATGGTTTGAGAGGATATGTGAGGCACATGCTTAGTCTCCTGAAAGGGTTTCTGTGTGACTGAATACAGTGACCTTTGGATCTTTCTGTGTTTTTAGTAAAAGGTTTTATGGATACTCCCTTTTTCTCTAGTCCACATTTTTAGAAACAATTACTTAATTTTAATAGCTTTTGCCATGTGGAGAGACTGACAGTTTTCTAAACCATCAAGCCCTGGTTTCTTTTTGTTTACTAGTTCTTCCCTCAAATAATCTCTCTTCACATTTTACTGTAAGCAGCAAGAAGCAATCAGGGTGGCATTTTTAATACTTTGCTTAGAAATCTCCTTAGCTATATAACAAGTTCTGTATTTAAGTTCCTCTTCCCATATGACTGCAGGAGACAATTTTACTAAGTTTTCTGTCACTATGTAACAAAGACTTCCCTTCCTCCAATTTCTGAAAATACGTTCCTCCTTTCCTTTTGAGCCCTTGCCAGCAATATCTTCCAAGTCCATATTTCTAATAACAGTTGTTTAAGGCAGTTTAGGCTTTCTCAGTCATGCTCCTCAAAATTACTTTGGCCTCTACCTTATTTCAAAGCTGCTCTCACATTTTTAGGTATCTGACAAGAACACCCACTTTGAGGCATCTAAATCTGTATTTACTTTTACACTCTTGCACAACAATTACCATAAACTTAACAGCTAAAAACAAAATATACTTATTATCTCAGACTTTCTATGGGTTTAGAGTCTGAGCACAGCTTAGGGTCCTCTCCTTCAGCATCTCACAAGTCTGCAATATAACTTTAATATAACATAGATGAGATAAATGCTATAAAAATGCCACAGTTAAAGTGCTAGTAGAGCTCAGAGAAAGATGATGTTACTCTGGCTAGAGAATTTCACTAAAAAGATGGTATTTATGCTGTATATAAAGAATAGGTAAATTATAGCCTGTGATGATGTTGAAGGGGATTGCAGATAGAGGGGGCTTATAAGTCATATCTCAGAGGTCAGTAAGAATAAGTTGTATAGGGACAAAAATAAGTAGTTCAGTTTGACTAGAGCTTAGGTGGTGAGAATAAGAGTTGGAAGATATAAAATGTTAAAAAGGGCATGAATTGCCAGGTTAGGGTACCCAGATCTTAATGTATAGGAAAGAGGGATTAAATTGAGCTTTGTTGTTTATTTGTTTGTTTTGTTTTTAATATGTCTGATGGAATAAAATGTCTGCAATAGGAAGACAGATCTGGCAGTGGGGTTCAGAATGTATTGGAGGCCATGACTACTGACAGAAAAACGTATCAACAAAAAAACTTTAATAGTCTATGTGAGAGTTAAAGAGGACCTGAAATAAGAAAACCACAGTGGAAAAGCAAAATGAATAATGATTTTAGCAGTATCAAAGAGACAGAATAAAGAGGATAAAGAAATAGATATAAATTCGAGAATGATTTCAACCATGCAAACCTGTGTGATTAGTAAATGGGTAATGATCTTATCTGAAATAGTGAAGTCATGATAATAAACTGAGTTAAGTTTTGTTTTAATTTTTTCAGGGGAATGAAGATGTGTGTTCAGTATTGCACTGTACAGTTTGAATTGCATATCATATTGAGCATTGAGGACATCCCTGGGCTATAGTGTGTGGTAAGGCTGGAATTCTCAGGAGAGGTCTAATTGAGGATATGAATATTATTCATATGAAAGGAAGTTCTGAAGTCATGAGTCTATGATACTGAATGAGATTGAAAGTGATCTTCATGGGAGCAGTGTTAAGAAAGGTAAAATAAAGACAAGGCAAGAAACTTAGAAAATCCCTATATTTAAGAAGTGGCTGAGTGTAGGCAGGCCAGAAATAGAATAAGAGAAGGAAAAAAACCAAATATGAAACAGAAGAAAAACAGAGCCAAGAGTGTCTAGGGTGACAAGAATTCAACAAAGATCTGAACACAGTTATTTGTATATAAAATACAAAAAAAGTTATTTTTGTTTGTTGATTTCTGTTTTACTTTACATTGAATTCTACTGATGCACTAAACAGTTCCACAATATAATAAGCCATGAGTGTATTTATATGCAAATATATTCAAGCTATCAACTTTGGAATGGCCTCTAGGGATGTATGATTCTCTTCAATCATACATATATATATATAATAAATGTTCTTTAAGCATATACATCTATACTATTTACAAATATTGTCTTCTTACCAAATTTTTGTGTGTTTCTCACAGTCATATCATCTTCAAGTAAAGATATATTTGATTCTTTTCTTTCCAGTATTTACATCTTCTTGCTATTGCATTAGCTAGAGCCTTCTAAACAATTTTTTTTAATTTTATTGAAGTATAGTTGATTTACAATGTTGTATTTAATTTCTGCTATACAGCAAAGTGACTCAGTTATACACACACACACACACACACATATATATATATATATATATTCTTTGTCATATTCTTTTCCATTATGGTTTATCACAGGATATTGAATATAGTTCCCTGTGCTATACAGTAGGACCTTGTTTTTTATCCATCCTATATATAATAGCTTGCATCTGCTAGTCCCAAACTCCTTCCCTCACACCCCCTCCCCCTTGGCAACCACAAGTCTGTTCTCTATATCTGTGAGTCTGTTTTTGTTTTGTAGATATGTTCATTTGTGTCGTACTTTATATTCCACATAGAAGTGATATCATATGGTATTTGTCTTTCTCTTTCTGACTTACTTCGCTTAGTATGATAATCTCTAGGTCCATCCATGTTGCTGCAAATGGCATTATTTCATTCCTTTTAATGGCTGAGTAATATTCCATTGTATATATATGCCACATTTTCTTTATCCATTCATCGGTCACTGGACATTTAGGTTGTTTACATGCATTGGCTATTGTAAATAGCGCTGCTGTGTAAACAATTTTAAACAGCAATGAGGACAGTGACCATCTAAGCCTTCTTTCTGCTTTGAAGGGGAATGGTCTAGTAAGTCATCATTAAATGTAATTTGTTTAGAATTTTCTGTGAAAAGTCTTACATTTTAGTAACCTTTCTTCTCTATTTATTCTCTTGAAAGTCATTATTTAGATTCCTTTAATTTTAACAGTGATTATTTGGAATCACTATTACTTTATAAAATTATATGATGAGATGAAAATTTGATGCATTTTGATATGCTAATTTTTTCCCTCACTCTTGACATTACTCCATGATACTTCCCCTATTTAATCAGGATCTAGATTGTTCTATGCTTACCTCCTCAAAGAAAGGAGGACACAGCAAAATATGGAAATCAATGAAGTCAATGCTATGCTCTTGGGTTTCAAAAATCCAAGCCTTGAAGGATTCAGGGCATAAACAATAGATTTGAAAAAAATAGATGAAGGGGCAAGCTACCTCACTTCCATGTTAAATAAAAATTCTTAGGGATAAAGGAAATCGTAAACTTGGGGAAGAAACACAAAATTTTGTGTCTATATCTTGACTTGTCCCCATCTTTGGATCAATTTGTTTATGTCTATGAGGAGGAAGAGGAGGCTAAAGGGCAGCGGGACATTCCAGAGCAGAGGAGATCTATGTCTCTCCTGAGAAAGCAGATCTGTGTCTTCCTTGAGGGAAACCAGATTTCCCCTTTGCACAGGCTACAGGCACAGTATATGGGCAGTAGGTTAGGGTGGTAGGAAGCCTCTGAGATGGCCTCCAGAGATCTGCAACATTGAGTGTCAGGCCCTGGGCAATGCTATCACCTTGAGTGTGGGCTGGTCCTAGTAACTTTCTTCTTTTAAATAAAATATGGCATTCCTGAGACTATGGCTTCCATCTTGCCAGATCTCTTCTTTTTTTTGGTGCCCTCACTTGGGAGGAAACAAGCTGCCATGTTGTGAGTGGTCCTATGGAGGAATCCACAAGAAATGGAACTTGTCTCTGGTCAACAGGAAGTGAGGGCTTGAGTACTGCCAACAGCCATGTGAGATGGTCTAAGATAACTGCAGCCTTGGACATTATCTTGCTTGCAGCCTTGTGAGAGACTCTTGAGCCAGAGAAACAGCTAAGCCTGGATTCCTGATCCAGTGGTGATATAATATGTCTGTGGTTTTAATCCACTAAGTTTCAATGTGATTTTCTTTTTTTTACAAAGTTATAGAAAACTCATACAGATATCATTATGTGGAGTATTTCTGCAGATAGATTTGAGATTGGCTCTCATCCCAATGCAGATATAGTAGAATGATATCTTCTTTACCTGTGAATAGTACGGAATCTTTAAAAGCTGCATAAAGTTTAATTTAGACCTAGAGGGGTATAAGAGCAACCAAATATTTTCTGCACCCTTGAGAGTTGCATGATATTTACCAAAAGAAAGCTGAAACTTTAGAGACCTTGCAGTGGTAAAAATGGATGATTTACCTGTAAGTTAATTTGATAAAAGACTGAGTATGAAGTGGTAAAATGCATATCTCAAAGGATTCAGTGTGTTCAGATAACAAAGACTAGCTAGTACTCCTCCCTCACAGACACTGTAGACACAGAGTCTTCAAATACCCTGCCCTTCATCCCCAAGAAACTGATGAGAATTAAAGTGACTCATTAAATTCCTACAGTTAGAATTAGATCTCAAAATATAATTCAAGATAATTTCAAACAAACAAAAAAACAAACAAAGGAATAAATAAGTGTTGGTAGGCAAGTTACATTTCACATACATACTAGAATTTGTTGGCTGAAATTCAAACTACAATGATAACATGACGCTTTTTTCTCCCATAATTTGTAAATAGAATAAACCTATATTGCTAATTCAGTGATATTGAATTACCTGTATTTTCCTCAAATAAAGACCATTTTGTCTTTGTCTACCTTTGAGTAATTATCTGGCAAAATAAGTGGGAAAAAATCCCAACAACAATAAATAACACAAATTATAAAATAGCCTTAATTAATGTAACAGAGAAGATGCAGGGCCCTATTTTCAAAATACATATTTTAATAAAAATTCTGTTAGTTTAATTTTAAATTCACAGGCTCTTATACTAAATAATACAGAGAGATCCTTTGTGCCCTTTTCTTCTAAATGTAAATTCCTGTAAAACTATAGTATAATATCACAGTCAAGATATTGACCTTGTTATAATCTACCAAATGTATTCAGATTTCCCCAGTTTTTCTTGTATTCATTTGTGTGTGTATTTAGCTCTATAAACTTTTATCACATGTGTACATAGGTTAGTGTATCTACTACCACACAGCCAAAATATAGAACAACTCCATAACTACAAGTAGGTGGTAAAGCCCAAGGAGGTTGGAAGTCCCAGATCAAGGAGTAAGCAGGTTTGACTTTTTCTGAGGCCTCTCTTCTTGGCTCGCTCTGCCCTCACATGATCTTTCTTGGAGTATGTGTGTACCCGGTGTCTCTTTGTGTGACCACATTTCTTCTTCTTACAAGGACACCAGTTAAGATTTGATTAGGGCCTGCCCTAATGGCTTCGTTTTAACTTAATTATCTCTAAAAGTCTTGTCTCCAAAAACAGTCACATTCTGAGGTAATCGGGGTTAGGGCTTTGACGTATGAATTTGAGGGGACACAATTCAACCCATAACATGGTCATTTCAAAAATGTTATATAAATAGAATTATAAGTAAAGTAACCTTTTGGGATTGCCTCTTTTTTTTTTTTTTCGTTCAGAATAATTCCCTGGAGTTTCATCCAAGTTGTGGCATGTATCAGTAGTTTGTTTCTTTCATTGCTGAGAAATATTTAGATTATTTAACTATTTATTCTTTGAAGAACATCTGGGTTGTTTCCACGTTTTAGGTTATTATAAATAAAGCTACAGTGGACATTTGTGTGCAGGTTTTTATGTGAACATACATTTTTATTTCTCTGGGATAAATGTCCAAGAGAGTAATTTCTGCTTCATATGGTAGTTACACATTTAGCTTTATAAGAAATCACCTAACTTTTCCTGAGTGACAGTACCATTTTACATTCCCACCAGTAATGTACAAGTAATTCAGTTTCTCTGCATCCTTACTAAAATTTAGTGTTCCCAGAATTTTTTATTTTTTGTCATTCTGGTAAGTGTACAGTGATATTCCCTTGTGGTTGCATTTCCTCGATGGCTAATGATACTGAAAATCTTTTAACATGCTTATTTGCCACCTGCATATCCTTCTAAATGAAAGATATGTTCATGTCTTTTACTCATTTTCTAATTAAAATGAATTTTTAAAAATTTGAGTCTTGAGGGTTCTTTATATATTCTAGATACTAATCCTATGTTGGATATATTGTTGGCACATATTTCCCCAAGTCTGAACCTTGTCTTTTCATCCTCTTCACATGGTCTTTCCTGGTGTGTCAAGGGACTCCCTTTGAGTTGTTACTGGAATTCTAGATTAGGCTGGAAATTCTAAAATGCTGTCTGTGTTCTGAAGTATGACAAATTATCAAGGTCTACAAAGACCCAGTCAAATACCACAATGCAGCAGTTACACCATAGATTTATGAATTATAGATTACAGAAATAATCTTTCTGTTTTCTGAAGATGTTCAGAGAATAGCATAATTTGTTCCTTTATAATAATGATAGCGAATATTTATAGTGAATTTAGCAAGTTCTAAATAGAGCTTTACATGTATTTATTCATATAATCCTCCTAACTATATTATGTAGCTATTCATTATTTATTTTTTCCTCTTAACAGAAGTACAAACTTCTGAGGTTTATAATGACTGACTTTTCTAAACCTTGAAATATTATCACCAGAATATAAAAGGATTTAGGGAAACCAAGAAAGTACAAGGATTTTTTTCTGCTATTGAAACTAAAAGCACACTTTTAACTGACCTGGTGAAAATTTAGTGTCTGTTAGTAGGAATTTTAAAAGTTAATGGGATATTTAGCAGATGCTGGATATTTATTTGTACACATGTAAGCGTATGGATTTCTTTTATCATGTGCATAAACATATATTTGCAGAGTGACTGTTTCTGTGTTCATTCTTTCTCTACTTTACTGGATGCACAGAATTACCAGAATGGTACTGGTTCTTAAACATTCCTTGGTAACAGACCCCTTTAAAAATATTCATAAAACTATGGATATCCTCAGTTATATCTCACATGCAAATGTAATCACAGTATTACTCGTGCTGATACAATTTCAGATGGTCTGCTAGTCCCCTAATGGTCCTCTACGTTAAATAATTCCATTTTCTTTTCTAGTTTCTAGTTTGTATTGGGCAAGTTAAAGCTGAAGTCACCAAACTTGTACATTCCCCACTGAACTCTCTGATGTGGATAAAGTTATGAAAATACTAAATTCCTTATTTGGTTATCTTAACTGAAGTTCTGCAATGACCTTGGCAGTCAAGAGTTGAGGGTAACTGTTTCATTAAACGGTTTATTTTATAGACTTTAGTACATGTATGCTCTGCAGTATTGACATGAATGGATAAATTATGATATTTCTGACCAAACCCTTTCAATGCTGTCTTCAAGCAAAAGAGACATTTTCCACCAAAATGTTTTTAAACACGACTTCCATGGCTCCAGTGTGTGGAGGATACTGATCAGGACAGACAAGACCCATATGCCAATAGAACAGAGAAGTGGCTCATGAACAAAAAACTAAGCTTCATGCAAACATTCTTGAGATCGGTAGGGAAGCAGGCCAGCAGTATTTTGAAAAATCTATTGAAAGGATAAACATTATTCCTTGGAAATCAATTTTAAAAGGCACTGTACTAAATTCTTATATTTGTCCTTTGAATTATGACAAATTCTCAGTGTCTGCCAGTACCCAGTTAAATTCTGCAATGCAACAGTTACAATCTGCCTCTAATTAGAACCTAGAAAAAAGAATCCGATGTCTAAGATTAGATTGTATTGAATACAACAATGTGGGGTATGTGAGAGAAAAATAATTAATCCAGTTCAGGTCAGAACTATTTCCTCATACAGGTTAAAGGTGATCATAAAATTGTTGGTGAGGAGGAACTGAAGACTGATGCCAAAATTTACTACATATCCTTGATGAGTCAGTATGAAAAAGGTCATGTTTTTAATGATATATTATCACCGTGCTCTCCATAAATTATTTTCACATATTCTCCAATGCAAATTAAGGAATTATTTCAAGTACTGTCATGCGTAGATGACAGTATCATGTCACTGTGGAGTCTAGTGTCCAAATATGGCAAAATTAGATAAGCAACCCTCTTTGTGGAATCATCTCTCAACAAGATTTGATTCTCCCTACTCTGCTATATTTAAAGCTTGTCTGTGCAGTGTGTTCAGTGTTATAGATGGTGGATGTTTCCCTTTGTTCACGCTAAGCTTATATCATACAAAATTGCTGGATATTAAGACATACAAAAACATTTTCAATTTTTCTGTGAGTATATATTTTGTAGAAACACACACATGAAAACACATATATAATTATAATGTGTTTTTTCAGTCCTTGACTTATAGAAATGTGCACTAATTTTCTCCTGCCAATTAAATTATGTTATTATTTACTATAATTATGACAACCGCGGCACGTGGGATCCTCCGGACCGGGGCACGAACCCGTGTCCCCTGCATCAGCAGGTGGACTCTCAACCACTGCGCCACCAGGGAAGCCCAAGTCAAAGTGATTTTAATGGTCTTATATTTAAAATAATTTCCCTCAGAATTTATTTCTATCTTTCAAAAAATCACTCTTCTCTCTCAAAAAAATTATTGCATTTGCATCACGGCATATTATGGCTAGATTAATATTCTTAGTAGCTGCATGATTTCAACTCTTTGTATCAAGTAGGGCCCGACAGTGGAAAATCCAATCAACTTTCAGTGAAGTAATCAACTTCTATTACTGTTGTGGTTTTAGCACATTCCCAGGTGCACAGTTATTCCAACTGACTCTAGTATGTAGGAGAAAAAAAACCTCACATTTTGTACCAATATACTGGTGGTTAATCAAAAACAGAGGTGTCGGGCTTCCCTGGTGGTGCAGTAGTTGAGAGTCCGCCTGCCGATGCAGGGAACACGGGTTCGTGCCCCGGTCCGGGAAGATCCCACATGCCACGGAGCGGCTGGGCCCGTGAGCCATGGCCGCTGAGCCTGCGCGTCTGGAGCCTGTGCTCCGCAACGGGCGAGGCCACAACAGTGAAAGGCCTGCGTACCGCAACAAAACAAAACAAAACAAAACAGAGGTGTCATTTTGTAGGCCTCTTAAAAATTCAATTTATAGATATTTCCTGGTTAAGCTTCTTAAAGATAGCACAATAATGTCAATTAGCAAGTGTCATTTTTCCTAATATCAGACTCTAAGGTCCTTCTGATTTGTATTATTTTTAATTTAAAATAAATCTGTGTCCTTTTATACAATGCTTGAACAGATCCACTCTGGGTTACGTATTTTACAACCAGATGGGTTAAATAGTCCAACTAAACCTGTTCTGAGATTGAGAATCTGCTTATTCTATCATTATGGGTTCTTTGCAGATTGAAAGTATTATAAATAAGAATTTTAACAACAGCCTAACAATAATGAGAATGATGATTATTACAATAAGAACAAAACATATAATACTTATTACGTACCAGGGACTATTCTAAGCACTGCACTAATGCAATTCATTACCAATTTAAGTCCACACAATTCTGAAATATAATTAATTATAGTATTGTTATTTTACAAATGAGAAAATTGAGGCACAGGGTCAAAGTAATTTGCCCCAAAGCAGACAGCTCATAAGAAGCCGAACCAGGAACTAAATCTAGGCAATCTGTCCCTCTTCTCAAATAACATGTATTTGTTCAGCTCCTTTTATCCAATGAGTGTTAATTTCATATTACTCTGATAATAACACTGCTGTCAATTATAATTTGAGCCATTATATCCATAAGAAATTTTCAAGAAAATATAGTAAGAGAAATCGGCTAGCGAAACTCCTTTGATAGCAACTGTGAAGCTCATTCTGATTTCAGAGACTTTAAAATATTTTTAAATTAGTCAATTAGAAGGTAAAAATTATTATTTTTAGCATCTTTATTGAGTATAATTGCTTTACAGTTGTGTGTTAGTTTCTGCTTTATAACAAAGTGAATCAGTTATACATATACATATATCCCCATATCTCTTCCCTCTTGCATCTCCCTCCCTCCCACTGTCCCTATCCCACCCCTCTAGGTGGTCACAAACCACCGAGCTGATCTCCCTGTGCTATGCGGCTGCTTCCCACTAGCTATCGGTTTTACATTTGGTAGTGTATATATGTCCATGTCACTCTCTTACTTTGTCTCAGCTACCCTTCCCCCTCCCCATATCCTCAAGTCTATTCCCTAGTAGGTCTGCGTCTTTGACCCGTCTTGCCCCTAGGTTCTTCATGACCATTTTTTTTTTTTTTTTTAGATTCCATATATATGTGTTAGCATACAGTATTTGTTTTTCTCTTTCTGACTTACTTCACTTTGTATGACAGACACTAAGTCCATCCATCTCACTACAAATAACTCAACTTCGTTTCTTTTTATGGCTGAGTAATATTCCATTGTATATATATATATATGTATATATATGTATATATGTGTGTGTATATATATATATATATATATATATATATATATATCTTCTTTATCCATTCATCTGTTGATGAACACTTAGGTTGCTTCCATGTCCTGGCTATTGTAAATAGAGCTGCAATGAACATTGTGGTACATGACTCTTTTTGAATTATGGTTTTCTCAGGGTATATACCCAGTAGTAGATTTGCTGGGTCGCATGGTAGTTCTATTTTTAGTTTTTTAAGGAACCTCCATACTGTTCTCCATAGTGGCTGTATCAATTTACATTCCCATCAACAGTGCAAGAGTGTTCCCTTTTCTCCACACCCTCTCCAGCATTTATTGTTTCTAGATTTTGTGATGATGGCCATTCTGACTGGTGTGAGATGACATCTCATTGTAGTTTTGATTTGCATTTCTCTAATGATTAATGATGTTGAGCATGCTTTCATGTGTTTGTCGGCAATCTGTATATCTTCTTCAGAGAAATGTCTATTTAGGTCTTTTGCCCATTTTTGGATTGGGTTGTTTGTTTTTTTGATATTGAGCTGCATGAGCTGCTTGTAAATTTTGGAGATTAATCCTTTGTCAGTTGCTTCATTTGCAAATATATTCTCCCATTCTGAGGGTTGTCTTTTCATCTTGTTTATGGTTTCCTTTCCTGTGCAAAAGCTTTGAAGTTTCATTAGGTCCCATTTGTTTATTTTTGTTTTTATTTCCATTTCTCTTGGAGGTGGGTCAAAAAGGATCTTGCTGTGATTTATGTCATGGAGTGTTCTATGTTTTCCTCTAAGAGTTTGATGGTGTCTGGCCCTACATTTAGGACTTTAATCCAGTTAGAGTTTATTTTTGTGTATGGTGTTATGGAGTGCTCTAATTTCATTCTTTTACATGTAGCTGTCCAGTTTTCCCAGCACCACTTATTGAAGAGGCTGTCTTTTCCCCACTGTATATGCTGGCCTCCTTTATCAAAGATAAAGTGACCATATGTGCATGGGTTTATTTCCGGGCTTTCTATCCTGTTCCATTGACCTATATTTCTGTTCTTGTGCCAGTACCATACTGGCTTGATTACTGTAGCTTTGTAGTATAGTCTAAAGTCAGAGAGCCTGATTCCTCCAGCTCTGTTTTTCTTTGTCAAGATTCCTTTGGTTAATTGGGATCTTTTGTGTTTCCATATAAATTGTGAAATTTTTTGTTCTACTTCTGTGAAAAATAGTGGTAGTTTGATAGGGATTTCATTGAATCTGTAGATTGCTTTGGGTAGTATAGTCATTTTCACAGTGTTGATTCTTCCAATCCAAGAACATGGCATATCTCTCCATCTCTTTGTATCATCTTTAATTTCTTTCATCAGTGTCTTATAATTTTCTGCATACAGATCTTTTTTCTCCTTAGGTAGGTTTATTCCTACATATTTTATTCTTTTTGTTGCAGTGGTAAATGGGAGTGTTTCCTTATTTTCACTTTCAGATTTTTCATCATTAGTGTATAGGAATGCAAGAGATTTCTGTGCATTAATTTTGTATCCTGCTACTTTACCAAATTCTTCAATTAGCTCTAGTCGTTTTCTGGTAGCATCTTGAGCATTCTCTATGTATAGTATCATGTCATCTGCAAACAATGGCAGCTTTACTTCTTCTTTTCCAATTTGGATTCCTTTTATTTCTTTTTCTTCTCTGATTGCTGTGGCTAAAACTTCCAAAACTATGTTGAATAATAGTGGTGAGAGTGGACAACCTTGTCTTGTTCCTGATCTTAGAGGAAATGGTTTCAGCTTTTCACCATTGATAATGATGTTGGCTGTGGGCTTGTCATATATGGCCTTTATTATGTTGAGGTAAGTTCCCTCTATGCCTACTTTCTGCAGGGTTTTTATCATAAATGGGTGTTGAATTTTGTCAAAAGATTTCTCTGCATCTATGGAGATGATCATATGGTTTTTCTCCTTCAATTTGTTAATATGGTGTATCACAATGATTGATTTGCATGTATTGAAGAATCCTTGCATTCCTGGGATAAACCCCACTTGATCATGGTGTATGATACTTTTAATGTGCTGTTGGATTCTGGTTGCTAGTATCTTGTTGAGGATTTTTGCATGTGTGTTCATTGGCCTATAGTTTTCTTTCTTTGTGACATCTTTGGTTTTGGTATCAGGGTGATGGTGGCCTCATAGAATGAGTTTGGGAGTGTTCCTCCCTCTGCTATATTGTGGAAGAGTTTTAGAAGGATAGGTGTTAGCTCTCCTCTAAATGTTTGATAGAATTTGCCTGTAAAACCATCTGGTCCTGGGCTTTTGTTTGTTGGAAGATTTTTAATTACAGTTTCAATTTCAGTACCTGTGACTGGTCTGTTCATATTTTCTATTTCTTCCTGGTTCAGTCTCAGAAGTTTGTGCATTTCTAGGAATGTGTCCATTTCTTCCAGGTTGTGCATTTTATTGGCATAGAGTTGCCTGTAGCAATCTCTCATGATCCTTTGTATTTCTGCAGTGTCCGTTGTTACTTCTCCTTTTTCATTTCTGATTCTATTGATTTGTCTTCTTCCTTTTTTCTTGATGAATCTGGCTAGTGGTTTATCAATTTTGTTTATCTTCTCAAAGAACCAGATATTAGTTTTATTGATCTTTGCTATTGTTTCCTTCATTTCTTTTTCATTTATTTCTGATCTGATCTTTATGATTTCTTTTCTTCTGCTAACTTTGGGTTTTTTTTGTTCTTCTTTCTCTAATTGTTTTAGGTGTAAGGTTAGGTTGTTCATTTGAGATGTTTCTTGTTTCTTAAGGTAGGATTGTATTGCTATAAACTTCCTTCTTAGAACTGCTTTTGCTGCATCCCATATGTTTTGGGTTGTCTTGTTTTCATTGTCATTAGTTTCTAGGTATTTTTTGATTTCCTCTTTAATTTCTTCAGTGATCTCTTGGTTACTAAGTAGTGTATTGTTTAGCCTCCATGTGTTTGTATTTTTTACAGATTTTGTCCTGTAATTGATATCTGGTCTCATAGCGTTGTGGTCGGAAAAGATACTTGATAATATTTCAGTTTCCTTAAATTTACCAAGGCTTGATTTGTGACCCAAGATATGATCTATCCTGGAGAATGTTCCATGAGCACTTGAGAAGAAAGTGTATTCTGTTGATTTGGGATGGAATGTCCTATAATATCAATTAAGTCCCTTTTGTTTAATGTATCATTTAAAGCTTGTGTTTCCTTATTTACTTTCATTTTGGAATCTGTCCATTGGTGAAAGTGGGATGTTAGAGTCCCCTACTATGATTGTGTTACTGTCGATTTCCCCTTTTATGGCTGTTAGTATTTGCCTTATGTATTGAGGTGCTCCTATGTTGGGTACATAAATATTTACAATTGTTATATCTTCTTCTTGGATCGATCCCTTGATCATTATGTAGTGTCCTTCTTTGTCTCTTTTCTTGTCTTTGTTTTAAAGTCTTTTTTGTCTGATATGAGAATTGCTACTCCAGCTTTCTTTTGATTTCCATTTGCATGGAATATTGTTTTCCATCCCCTCACTTTCAGTCTGTATGTGTCCCTAGGTCTGAAGTGGGTCTCTTGTAGACAGCATATATACAGGTCTTATTTTTGTATCCAATCAGCCAGTCTGTGTCTTTTGGTTGGAGCATTTAATCCATTTACATTTAAGGTAATTATCGATAGGTATATTCGTATTACCATTTTCTTAATTGTTATGGGTTTGTTATTGTAGGCCTTTTCCTTCTCTTGTGTTTCCTGCCTAGAGAAGTTCCTTTAGCATTTGTTGTAAAGCTGGTTTGGTGATACTGAATTCTCTTAGCTTTTGCTTGTCTGTAAAGGTTTTAATTTCTCTGTCGAATCTGAATGAGATCCTTGCTGGGTAGAGTCATCTTGGTTGTAGGTTTTTCCCCTTCATCACTTTAAATATGTCCTGCCACTCCCTTCTGGCTTGCAGAGTTTTTGCTGAAAGATCAGCTTTTAACCTTATGGGTATTCTCTTGTATGTTATTTGTTTTTCTTTCCCTTGCTGCTTTTAATATTTTTTCTTTGTATTTAACTTTTGATAGTTTGATTAATATGTGTCTTGGTGTATTTCTCCTTGAATTTATCCTGTATGGGACTCTCTGTGCTTCCTGGACTTGATTAACTATTTCCTTTCCCATATTAGGGACATTTTCAACTATAATCTCTTCAAATATTTTCTCAGTCTGTTTCTTTTTCTTTTCTTCTCCTGGGATCCCTATAATTCGAATGTTGGTGTGTTTAATGTTGTCCCAGAGGTCTCTGATACTGTACTCAATTCTTTTTTTTTTCTTTATTCTGCTCTGCAGTAGTTATTTCCACTATTTTATCTTCCAGGTCACTTATCCGTTCTTCTGCCTCAGTTATTCTGCTTTTGATCCCTCCTAGAGAATTTTTAATTTCATTTATTGTGTGGTTCATCACTGTTTGTTTGCTCTTTACTTCTTCTAGTTCCTTGTTAAATGTTTCTTGTATTGTCTCCATTCTATTTCCAAGATGTTGTATTATCTTTACTATCATTATTCTGAATTCTTTTTCAGGTAGAGTGCCTATTTCTTCTTCATTTGTTAGGTCTGGTGGGTTTTTACCTTGCTCCTTCATCTGCTGTGTGTTTCTTTGTCTTCTCATTTTGCTTAGCTTACTGTGTTTGGGGTCTCCTTTTTTCAGGCTGCAGGTTCGTAGTTCCCGTTGTTTTTGGTGTCTGTCCCCAGTGGCTAA
Source organism: Lagenorhynchus albirostris (assembly GCF_949774975.1). Taxonomy (NCBI): domain Eukaryota; kingdom Metazoa; phylum Chordata; class Mammalia; order Artiodactyla; family Delphinidae; genus Lagenorhynchus; species Lagenorhynchus albirostris. Next base: position 41,834,453 of record NC_083110.1, on the reverse strand, counting down.
GGTTGGTTCAGTGGGTTGTGTAGGCTCCTGGTGGAGGGGACTAGTGCCTGTGTTCTGGTGGATGAGGCTGGATCTTGTCTTTCTGGTGGGCAGGTCCACGTCTGGTGGTGTGTTTTGGGGTGTCTGTGGCCCTATTATGATTTTAGGCAGCCTCTCTGCTAATGGGTGGGGTTGTGTTCTTGTCTTGCTCGTTTTTTGGCATAGGGTGTCCCAACACTGTAGCTTGCTGGCTGTTGAGTGGAGCTGGGTCTTGGCATTGAGATGGAGATCTCTGGGAGATTTCCACTGTTAGATATTACGTGGAGGTGGGAGGTTTCTTGTGGACCAATGTCCTGATCTTGCCTCCTCCACCTCAGCGTCACAGCCCTGACGCCTGGCTAGAGTACCAAGAGCCTGTCATCCACACGGCTCAGAGTAAAAGGGAGCAAAAAAAGAAAGAAAGAAAGAAGAGAAAATAAAATAAAATAAAGTTTTAAAAATAATAATTTTTTTTAAAAAAATTTAACTAATAAAAAAAGGAAAAAAAAATAGGAAAGAAAGAAGAGAGCAACCAAACCAAAAAACAAATCCATCAATGATAACAAGTGCTAAAAACTATACTAAAAAACGCAGAAAACAAACATAAGAACGGATATACAGAACCCTAGGACAAATGGTAAAACCAAAGCTATACAGACAAAATCACACAGAGAAGTATACACATACACAGTCAGAAAAAGAGAAAAAGGAAAAATATATATATATTGTTGCTCCCAAAGTCCACCTCCTCAATTTGGGATGATTCTTTGTCTATTCAGGTGTTCCACAGATGCAGGGTACATCAAGTTGATTGTGGAGATTTAATCCGCTTCTCCTGAGGCTGCTGGGAGAGATTTCCCTTTCTCTTCTTTGTTCGCACAGCTCCCGGTTCATCTTTGGATTTGGCCCCGCCTTTGCGTGTAAGGTCACCTGAGGGCGTCTGTTCTTTGCTCAGATAGGACGGGGTTAAAGGAGCAGCTGTTTCGCGGGCTCTGGGTCACTCTGGCCGGCGGGGAGGGAGGGGTACGGAGTTCGGGGCGAACCTGTAGCAGCAGAGGCCGGCATGACGTTCCACCAGCCTGAGGTGCGCTGTGTGTTCTCTGGGGGAAGTTGTCCCTGGATCACTGGACCCTGGCAGTAGTGGGCTGCACACGCCCCCAGGAGGGGAGGTGTGGACAGTGACCTGTGCTTGCACACAGGCTTCTTGGTGGCGGCAGCAACAGCCTTAGCTTCTCATGCCTGTCTCTGGGGTCTGTGCTGATAGCCGCGGCTTGCGTCTGTTTCTGGAGCTCCTTTAAGTGGCGCTCTTAATCCCTTCTCCTCGTGCACCAGGAAACATAGAGGCAAGAAAAAGTCTGTTGCCTCTTCGGCAGCTCCAGACTTTTTCCCGGACTCTCTCCCGGGCAGCTGTTGTGCACTAGCCCCCTTCAGGCTTTGTTAACGCAGCCAACCGCAGTCCTCTCCCTGGGATCGGGCCTCTGAAGCCTGAGCCTCAGCTCCCAGCCCACACCGGTTCCGGTGGGCGAGCAGACAAGCCTCTCTGGCTGCTGAGTGGTGGTCTGTACCGATCGTCGTGCGGGAATCTCTCCGCTTTGCCCTCCGCACCCCTGTTGCTGCGCTCTCCTCGGCGGCTCCGAAGCCCCCCACCCCCACACCACCCGCAGTCTCTGCCCTCAAAGGGGCTTCCTAGTGTGTGGAAACCTTTCCTCCTTCAAAGCTCCCTCCTACTGGTGCAGGTCCCCGTCCCTATTATTTTGTCTCTGTTTTTTCTTTTTTCTTTTGCCCTACCCAGGTACGTGGGGAGTTCCTTGCCTTTTGGGAGATCTGAGGTCTTCTGCCAGCATTCAGTAGGTGTTCTGTAGGAGTTGTTCCACATGTAGATGTATTTCTGATGTATCTGTGGGGAGGAAGGTGATCTCTGCGTCTCATTCTTCCGCCATCTTGAAGGTCCTCACAAATTATTTTTATATGTCATGTTCCTTAGTGGAAAAATGTGACAAAAATCACTGCTATTTGAGAAGGATTAAATTTCTTTATATGTACTGAAGAGGACAGATGTTTAAAGATGAAGGAGGAAGAGAAGAAAGAAGAGAAAAATTAAGAGAAGGAAGCTTCACTGAGATCATTTTATAACGTATGGAGATATTGAATCACTATATTGCACCAGGAACTAACTGTGCACCAGGAACTAACACAGTGCTGTAGGTAAATTATATCTCAAAAACAAAGAAACTCACAGAAAAAAAGATCGGGTTTGTGGTTAGCAGAGGTGGGAGGTAGTGGTGGCAGTGGTCGGGGGAGATTGGATGAAGGTGGTCAAAAGGTACAAACTTCCAGTTATAAGATAAATTAGTACTAGGGTTATAAAATACAACATGATTCATATAATTAACACTGCTGTATATTATATATGAAAGTCGTTAAGAGAGTAAATCCTGGGTTCTCATCACAAGAAAAGGTTTTTTTTTTATTTTGTGTCTGTATGAGATGATGGATACTCACTAAACTTTCATGATGTATGTAAGTCAAATCATCATACTGTACACCTTAAACTTATACAGTGTTGTATGTCAATTATATCTCAATGAAACTTGAAGGAAAAAAAAGAGAGAAAAGGAAGCTTCACATTACTAGGAGTTTTCCATTCAGGTAATGGACTGTTGTGACAGAGCTGGGCAGCATGATAAGGACATTACACCATATATTTCAGATCAAAAACAAGCAATGATAGCATTAACATCATTTGGGGCTATGTTGGTGAGAAATGGAAAACTGTAGTAAAAACAAACCCCTTGGAGATACTCTTAACACAAATAAATGAAATATTAGATTTCTGTATTTTATTTTATTTTCCATGAGATCTTTTCTTAAAAACAATATTAAACCAATATTTTCCTGTGAATTCTGCAGGCATTCTAATATACCACCCCAGAGAACAAAATGTTTGCTGAGGAATCCTAACTTCTGTGTCTAAGCTTAGTGCGAAGACACATTCTTTATTTGGACTATTAGTACTGAAAGTATGTGCAGTAGGCATCTGTGGATTTACTATGCTCAACACCTATTTCTCCTTCTTCTGTTTGAGCAACTCCAGTATCAACTGTTCCCCAACACGCACACACACACAGACACACACACGCACATTTCTTTAGGGGAACTGCTTCTCTTCATTACATCTACCGTGCCATTCTGGTAGAGCTTCTAATCATAGTATTATAGGGATTGGCCATCATGAATGTTCCCAGGGATTGAGCTTATGACGCAAACTAGGTTGATCAGATCCCCGTTCTCACGTTTATGTATCCTAAATTGGGAAAAGAAGAGTTTCTCTTCTCTGAGATTGCTAAACTGTAATAATGAAAACTTGAAGTTAACTGTGGCCATTTTATCCCCTCCTCCCACTTCATATAGAGTTAAGGAGCCTACATATAGAGTTATGGAAACAGAGACAAAGAACATTATTTGTTTCCCTTAATCCTGGTTGTTCTGAGTTACATGAATTAATAAATTCCCATTTTGTCTCAAGTTTCTTCAGCTTTTAGACAATAAGGAGAAAAAGGAGAAGGAGGAGATCTGAATTCCAGTTACAGATGTTTGCAACTTCCCTGGACAATAGTGATATTTTTATGACTTTTCACAATAGTTTCTTGCCTGACATCCAGTAGGCCATACAAATAATAGCATTTGAGAAACATTTTAGATTCAAATTTTAAAACTGCAACAAAAATGTACTCCACAAATTAACTCTCAATGTAACAAAATAAAAGAATTAACTACCACTCTTATTTATCTGCCCAGTTTTGTATATTTTATTCCCACAAAGCCAGTACTCCATAAATCCTGGGGAATCTCTGACAGCTTCTACTACTCTGTCAACAATAGGAATGAAATGGAATGGAAAGTTTACTGATGCATCTTTAACCTCTGTTTGCAACATTACTCAAGGAGTGCATGTTTAAGTAGAATACCTCACTACTTACTCAAAGTTGTGGTATTGGAAAAGGTTCAAGGGATCTCGGACCCATTCTGTCTGGAACACCTTCGAATATAATACCCAGACTTAATCAGTCATGTCTTCCAAAAATCACTTGAGAAGAAACTTAGAAGTCTGTACTACTCAAGTCTCATTCCAGACTGTCTCAGCCTTTGGGGAGCACATGCAGTCATGTGCATTTGATAAAGTTCCCTAATTCTGATATTCATCTCTGATTTAAAAACATATGCTATGCATAAATTAGTTTTCTCTGACCATGTGCCTTAGCAAACAGACTATGCTCTAAGACTAGGTACTCGTTGCAGTTAACTATAGTGAATATGGGTGTGGCATAATGGAGGCACTCAATAAGTTATTGTATCACAAATAAATCAAGTTGATTTGAGTTCTTTATTAATTTGTCAAACTGGAAAAAAAAATCTGAATTCCTTGTGCCATGATTTTTTTCTACTGTAAAATGAAACACCATTCCTAGGATAATGCATCTTCTTTTCAATCACTTGTTTTATAAAGAGAACATGCTAAAATCTAAGAATAGATAAGTATTATTCAACAAGCTTGTAATATTCACTGTTTGCCTACAGTGGGTGATGAACTGTTCAGGAAGCTGGTAGAGCAGGGTACAGGTCAAGACAAGGATGAGAAAAGGCCCAGCTTTTAGTAAACAAGCAGTCTTGAATTTGCCATCATTACTGGTGTCCTACATAAGCAGATATGACCTGGTCTAGATATATCCCATAAAACAAAGCAGAAAAGGATTATTTTTTTAACCACAGCCTCAGTGCTTAGAGGCAGAGAATGATGATAGAATTAGTCCAGAAAAGAACACCAAGTATGTCCAAAGATATTTAGCACCTTTCCTGTGGGACAGAAAAGGTATAGCCATGCACTAAAGAAGCACAGAAATACCTGTTTTGGTTTTTTTCTAAAATATAACTGTACTGGACATTAATTTGTTTCATTTTTGGAAAAATAACACTTTTCTAATTATATAAGCTCCACCCCCACTTAATGCATATATAATTTATAACAAACAAAAAAGCAAAATTGTGCACAGCTGGGTGTTTAATTTTCCAGCACCCATTTCCCCTTAATCATCCTTATTTCCTTCAGGGAAGCACCATCCTCCCACTCTCTATCAATGTCTTTGGCTTAGAAATAATATCACTTTGTAAATCCAAGGATGAACACTTGATTGTGAGCGTGGCAAACTAGAATTTTCTCTACTCCTGACCATAGTGACTGGTTCCTAAATGAGCATGTGACCCAAATCATCTCAGTAAGAATCAGCCCTCTACTTTTTTCTAGTACTGTTGTTGGTGAAGAGAGGTCCATTCATATAATGTAAGCCTGGAGTTGCTTGTGACTTGTTTGGAAACACAGTAAACAAGACTACTTGAGAAAAATGAAGGTCATACAGAGAAAAGAGCAGGCAACTAATGGAGGGAGAGAGAGAAAGGGGGAGAATATGTGCTAATGACTTTGTTGAGGCTCTGGATCTAAAGGTGCCCCATCAGACCACTTCCTTTGAGCTGCTCAGTTATGTAATTAGTTAAATTACTTTTTTGGTTTAAGTGAAGTTGAGACAAGATTTTGTGACTTGCAACAACAAAAAATTTATGTAAAACAGATGGACCAGGTGCTTTAAGATTAAGATCAAGACGGCATAAAGAGGGTTTAGGAGTTAGACTGGATCTAGGAGGGGCTTTTTGTGTTTTGAGATCATGGCAATACTCACAAATCCTACAAGAAGGAAGATGTGCATGTGTATGTACAGATACAGTGTCCCAATTTCCTTTACGGAAAGGAAAGTATTCCACTCAGAGAATTTCAAATTAATTCTGGGGAGGGGAGACTTAATGGCTTACACTTGGTTTATAGGCTTCAAGGAAGATGACTTTATCATTCAAACTGAGAAACTTGATAGTCAAAGAACACACTAACAGTAATCACAACAGGACAACAGGTATAAATCAGGACTATCCTAGGGAAATCAAGACATATTTATTTTACACAAAAGGAGTGAAATTGGAGAGTGAAAACAATTATTTTTTAGTTCAAAAGTCTCAAGTTTAAATCTTTTCTCTGTCATTAATGGGTTAATTATTTTATTGCAAATGATTGTTTCAAAACTCATGTGTTATAATGGACATGTATACAGTTAAAAACTACCAAATTTTCTTTTTGTTTTATTGAAGTTCAATTTTCATAGAAGAAGAGGACCAGAAACACATTATAAGAGCTGAAGTGAGACAGAAAAGGGTCAAAAGTGGCCAAGAGTGTCTGTGTTCACTTAGCGTTGGATTTTTATTTATTGGTGGGTGTGGTGGCTCAGCTGAGGACTTTCTCGAAGGCTGAGGGCACCATCTGGAGGTAACAGGGGTGCATTAGCGCAAATTGGTATAGGTTCTATGAGTCTGTAATAAGAACAATTCTGTAAGCATTTCCATTAAGAGAATTGATCATTGAGGATCTGGCAGCCTGCCCAGCGCATTATCCAGAGTAAACTCTGGCCCTACTCTGATCCATTTAAATATTATGTCACCTTCTAAAAAAAATCCTTGCAAGTAACTGTCAGTGTTTCTTACATCTGCTTTACTCATTAGAAACAGTTTGGTATGGACCGTGATTCAGGAATCTTATACACTAGTCTCAGGTCAATAGACATGGAGCTGTGTGCTCATGAGTCAATCAACTTATTTCTTAAACGTTTCCTTAAAATGAGGGACCAGGATGATGTAGCAGAACTATTAAGAGTAATCACTCAGAACTCAAATATGAATTCAAAGTGTAAATCCACCATATACCTGTGGAAAATTATTTAACTTACTTAATCTTTGTTTTCTTATCTACAAAATGAGAAAAACTTTAGAAAGGGTCTCAGAAAGTTGAGAAGATAGCATGAGATGCTGTGCTTAATGTATTTATTGCAGCACCTAATATTTGCTAAGGGATCAGTAACTTTTTTTTTTAATTCCCATGAACTCTTAGAACATCATAATATTAAACCTAGTAATATTACTAGGTTAACTCTAAAGTAAGCTTAATCATTTATGTAGAGATTGTATTTTCCAAATATTGCCGTAGCAGTATACATCCCGTGTTAAACATTCTTATTGAAATATGACATTAAAGTTCTTCAATTGAGAGCTAGAGGTCTAAGTTTTCTCCCTTCGGGTCAACATTGTAGCTTTGTTGACCAATATGGTACAGCAGACCTAATGCTGCCTGACTCCCAAGGGTCTAAACAGGCAGCATGGCTTCTATGTGGCTCTCTCTCACAGAACAAGCACTACTGGGCCAACACGTAAGAAGTCTGGTTCCCTGAAGCTTCTATGCTGGAGATATCACATGGGGAGACCGCATAAAAATGGAGTTGTCCAAGAAGGCCCAGTTTTTTCCAGTCTCCAGCTATTTGGGCCATCCCAACATCAACTGTCAGACATGCAGTGAGTAAGCTTTCAGGTGACTTTATCCTCAGCATTTGAGCCACTCTGCAGAGCAGAGGCAAGCTGTCCATGCCAAGTACTTCCCAAATTAGAGATTTGTGAGCAAATTAAATTACTGGTGTTTTAGACTACTAACATTGGAAGTTTGGTTTGTTACATAGCCGTAGTAACTGGAATAATATCTAGTGTTTAAAATGTATTACTTACATGTCCATTGACCTTACAAAATATAAGTTCAGTCTCCTCAATTTAGAGTTCTAATTAAAATGTTTAATCAAAGATCCCAAACTTATTTTTTTTCAAATGCAGCTGTTTTAATTTGCTGATGAATGAAATTTTCTTGATATGGTAAAACTTGAATTTATCAGGAGCTATCATTTCTAATATATAGATGGACTATTTGGGTTGTGTTATCTCTATTATTAATATTGAAAATTACTTGAAACCAAGTGCAAATGTAGTATCTTATAATCCTGGGTCAAAGCGTCAAACCAAATTCAGGTACTTGGAACTTTTGTTCTGTGGTTCTTACCTACCGGCTTTATTGATTCAACATTGATTGTGTAAGTGTCAAGTGCAGAGTCTTAGAGCCTGTGCATGTATGACTCTCCTCTGCATATTGACCTCATTTCAAAGGGGAAAATTGAAAATATACATTGATAAAGAATATATGTTTTTCCTCTCTTATTGAGTGAGCATATCAAAAGATCACAAATTAATAAGTATTTGAAGAACTGACATTTAAAGTTGGAAGGGAAATGCAATAATTTTTAAAAAAATCAAAGTAGAACTTGTCTCTTGGAAAAGTAGAGGAGGGGCTAATCAAATTTACTATAGTATTCATTTAAAAACAAATAACTTCCAAAAAATTCATATCTTAAAGAGATAGAGACACATTCTCAAATATTACAATCTAAGTAATATCAAGTAGGCTTTTTCAGCTCCCCCACCCTCAGTTTGATTCTTCTTATCATTTTTTTTTCCTTTTAAAGCTACATGTTTTTAAATATATAATGCAGATTGTTGAAAATAGTTTTCACCTGTATCCTTCTGCTTGTGCATTACTGGACCGAACCCAGATCTCACATAAACCTAGGAATATGGTGGTCAGAGTAGAAAAACCGAAATGATCAAGAAAATGGAGGAAGCATTCTCTAAGGAGAGGCCATGGAGTTAGGGCTTTGCACAAAAGGAACAAATGCTGAGAAATAGTTTCACTCCAAGTCTATGAAGTCATCAAATATAAATTAAATTCTGTCAGTTCTGTGGCTCTGTGAGGACTTTAAAGTAAGAAAGTTGATATTTAAAATTACTGTTGATGGTGGTGGTATTAGAAAGTGCACATTTTTGGAATCAGGAACCAGACTCTCAGTCTTAACTCAGAGACTTATTAAAAGTCAAATATAGGGCTTCCCTGGTGGCGCAGTGGTTGAGAGTCCGCCTGCCGATGCAGGGGACATGGGTTCGTGCCCCGGTTCGGGAAGATCCCACATGCCGTGGAGCGGCTGGGACCGTGAGCCATGGTCGCTGAGACTGCGCGTCCGGAGCCTGTGCTCCGCAACGGGAGAGGCCACAACAGTGAGAGGCCCGCGTACCGCAAAAATAAATAAATAAATATATGCTTATATGTATTTTGTTTTAAGCATAGTGTATGATCTGCTCATTCAACAAAATATGCAGAATTGTCCATGCCTCATTTTGGAGACCATCCTCTTGTTGCATGTATTGTTTCTGGGGCTTCCTGGTTCATTAGTTATCCACATTACTCACTTTGTGCCAAGAGCAATTACGAACCGTGTTCTCTTGCCAAGGACCTTGGTGCAGAAGTAAACCCTTGACAGTGAATCTCTACATTAGTGACAATAAGAAGGTGACTTATCCCATTTCGACAATTAAAGGGACTGTGTAACAGGCCACATTTTCTCCTTGATGTACTGAACAAGGGCACTGAAAGATAAAGTTTAGTAAGATAAAATAAAGCATGAAATATGAAGCTCCACCCACAAAGGGGATAATGTGCCAGTCTGCTTTATAGCTCTGTACTTCAGATTGTACTATTACCACTCCTAAGCAAAGAAAGAGGCTCTCACTGTTTAAATGACCTTCAGAGATGCCCTGGATCGAGGCAAGGGGACCCGGGCTTTGTGCTCCTACATTAATCATCATTGGATGTTAACTACTGTGGGTGGGGTACCCTTGAACAAGGTAGCTCCTGTCTCAGGGAAATTTGTGAGAGGGACTAAGCTGTGAGCAGCAGCACCTACCACGTCCAGCTGCTGTGGGAATAAATGCCTCCACACTAAAAGAGGATCTGAGTGACACAGTACAGCATCCACTTTAGTTCACTCTTTGTGTAGCTTTGGTTGACTTGCTTTATATAGTTAAACCATCCAGAAGGGAACAGTTTTGCTAGAATTCTGATTGGTTTTTATCCTGGGACAACTTGTAAGTGGAAGGTAAGTAGGGCAAAGTAGCCTCAGAAGCTGCAGCTGATATTCATCATCTCCCTCCTCTAATACCCATTCTAGTTCCCTTCATCCGCAGCTAGTACTTGCACTTACATAGTGTTTTACCTTGTAATCCCTAAGGGGTGTGAATCCCTGATCTCCATGACCTTCATATCTTCAAAGTTAGTGACGATATTGCCAAAAGATACCCTGCTATATAAAGCCAAATGTACATGCCCCGTCCCCACTATCCAACAACAGCCTTATCTCCTCCTAATGTTCTGCTCTCTTGGCACAAGGAACACAGAGTGACTAAGTGGCAGTGCCTATAGTTTAATGGGACTTTGCTGTACCCCTGGTGTAATGATTTCATCTCTTGAACTGGGACCTCAAGACATTGAGTCTTGAGTGAGAGAAATACAGTTGTACTGAGTGCATCACTGAGAGTGATTCTATCCTACTTTTACACTGGATTACTGAACTCAGTTGGGTATTCTATATACGGATACAAACACCGTATTATTACCATTGTTCTAGGATATATTACGTGCTGGAGAATGACACTTAATCCTTCCAGGATATCATCTCCAATCTGACACTCCAGCTGGATATTTAAAAAGTTGTTCCATCACTCTATCAGGCTACTTGTTTCTGGTTCATACAGTATGTTAGAAGACAAGTGGATTTTATGAATATGTGCCTTCTTTTCTACATACTTTGCTGGAAAGTGGGTACTTTGGTCTGAAACAATATTTTGTAGAATCTAGGGCTATTGGAGCAAATACTCTGAGGATCCTCAGATAGTTGTATTTACAGAGACCTACAATCAGGAAAAGTAAATCCCTCTTCAGAATACCTCAGTTCTAGTCAAGGTGTACTTATTGCCTCTTCCACCAATTGGATAACTGGCCTTCCATCAATTGGATAGCTGGTCCCCACAATATCTTATCAGAGGCATAGTCTAGCTGACAGCTGCTGGCCGAAATATTAATTGTATAAGGTTTGGTGAGTGGTAACTCATGCTGTTGGGTTTATACATAGCTTCCATCCTGCCACCATGGCTGTTCCATTCAAGAGCCCATTGTTCCAGGACTGGGTGCTGGCAATTGTCATCTGAATGAATCATTATGCCAGCTTATTGTTAGTGCCTCTTTTTTGATGGATCTTCTCTTTTGAGTATTAATATGCAAAACAATGATTTTCATTGTTTTTGCTCACATCTACAAGCCTCTTCCCAGACCTCTTTGTCCCTGATTTTCCAACTTTTAATTTAATTTCAAATATCTTTTGGTGGCTGAAGAAGAGCAGATGAGAAACCGTTTTATTTTCCAATCCAACAAGTCTGTCAAGTTATACGTTCTCTAATTTTTCTCTACAAAATGATTCATTTTCTTTTTTTCCTGTATATTAGAAATACGGAACTGAATAAATTCAAGCAAAACAAACAAAAACTAGTACTTTCAGAGTTTTCTATAGAAATCTTAGATCCATAATTTGTTAGGCATATCTTCAAACTACCAGGTTACTTGTAGGCAGTTATCTCTCCATTTGTTCTGCCCTACATAAACAAGGGTCACCCTTTCTCCAGCCTCATATAGCAGTTTCCTCATTGCCCTTTTAGTCTCCAATAACAGTTTTTTCTTAACACTCTTCAGATCTCCACTCACTGCCTTGTCCCAAAGCCAATACCTATGTTTTAGTATTATTAGTACACATTTATATATATTATCTATTGCTGTCTAACAAATGACCTCAAAACTTAGTGGCATAAATATAAATGATATATTATTTCTCATGATTCTATGGGTAGTCTGGGTGCTTCCTCTGCTGCTTTTGTCTTGGCACATACATGCAACAATTTTCAGCTGACAGGTAGGTTGGGAAAGTTGAGACAGCTTTCTCTCTCTCTCTTTTTTTCTCTCTCCACAAGATCTTTCATCCTGGGCTCCTTTATAACATGGTGATCTTGGTATGATGTTCCAAGAGGGTGAAGGCAGAAGTTGTAAGGCCTCTTGAGGTGTGGATTTTGGACAACTGGGACAAAATTCCACCGTGTTCTTAGTCAAACCCTGCCACAAAGTCATCCCATATTCAACGGGACATAAGATAGATGCCACCTCTTGGTGATGAGAGTAGTAGTAAGGTCACATTGTGAGGGAGCATGGAAGGAATTGTAGCCATCTTTTAAACAACATAGCACACTTACTCTTTCAGATGATACTATTGAATTGAAGTGAGGACCTTTGTACTGTATCTTCCAGTCATTGGGTGTGAGCTGCTGCCAGCAATGGGACATAATCGTGATAGAAGCAGCTCCTTTCCGCTAAAAGGAATTTCCATAGAGAGACTCAGCTTTGATTTATCAGGAGCCAAAAGTTCTGGCAGCCTTCGTAAGGAAGGTCTCGGTCCTAAGGTAGAGATCTGGGAATCACAGAATTCACTGTACAGAAAACACTGCACATCCTGATTTGTGCATTGTACACATATTTTACAAGTTTAAGTATAATCACTACAGTAGTGAAAGAGTGATCAAACTCTTTTTTGTTCTGATACACAATGATATGCCATCTTACATATCTTGAAGCTTCTTGATCCACTTCTTAAATCTACTTCTCTATCTTGTCTATGAGCAAGACTTCGAGATCTAGCACAGGTGTTCCCTTTTCTAAGAACCCTATTCACTTCTGTTTCCAGCTAGAATGGAACCACTCATTCATATCCCTTCTATCATGGTACCAGTAATCCTTACGAACGTATGTGTATGCTTACCTGTGTCTCCAGCTATATTATAAACTCTTGGAAAAGTGTATTGTTTTACTCACATTTTTTTAATCCTAGGGTTTAGCACAGTGCTTGTTATAGAGCTAGTGTGATGGTCATACCCTAAAGAAACTCCCATGATTCTTGCCACCTACAATTTATGTCTGTGTGTAATTTCTTTCCCTAGAGTGTGGGCAGGACCTGTGATCTGCATCTAACAAATAAAATATGGCAAGGTTGATGGTATATCACCCCTGAGATTTTATTGATATATGGCAAGAGCAAAGGGATTTTGCACATGTAATTAAGGTTGACTTTTAATTAATTGACTTTGAGTTAGTCAAAAGAGAGAATTTCTTGGGTGGGCCTGATATAATTTGGTGAGCTTATAAAAGAGGGCCTAGCCTTTGCTGAAGCTAGAGACTTGAAGAAATGGAAAACTTTCCCTTTCCATTGCTGACTTTGAAGAAGCAAACTGTCATGAATTTTATAGCCAAGGAAATGCATTTTGCCAGCAACCTGAGGGAGTTTCGAAATGAACCTTTCCCTAGTTGAGTGTCCAGATAAGAACACAGACCAGCAAACACCTGATTTCAGCTTTGTGAGACCCTAAGCAGAGAATCCAACTAAGTCAAGCCCAGACTCTTGACCCATGGAAAGTGTGCGATAATAAATATGCATTGGTTTATGGCACTAAGTTTATGGTAATTTGTTATGCAGTAGTTTATGTGTAGGATACATATATGTAACATATGTATGCAATAAATTAATTGCAGTGGACAGTATAATTTTCAATATAAATATTATCTTAGGATATTGTTAGATCTATGAAACTGGAAAGAGGGTGCAAATTATTTAGTTCAACATCTTCCCTTCCACCCCACATAAAGCATTTGTGCCAAGAAAATTTGAGTGAACTCACTATGGACAAATTATTGATAAAATTGGAATTTAAGCACAGGTTTATTAATGATTATTTCAGCTCAGCCTATAACATCATGTTCCCTCTCCATGTGAGAATATATGTGAATTATCTTTAAAATGATAAGGCTATGAAAATTACTGTATTATCTCTTTTATTCAGAACTTTTCATTGATTTGGTATTCACTAAGCAATCAACTTGTTTGAGTGCTTACTGAGAGCAAGGCATGGAATGAATTCCACTAAAATAAAAGATATATGTCATAGTGTCTTACTTCAGAGAAGGTGTAATTTAACTTGTGTTGGGTAAGAATGCTGCCTTATGACTTGTATTCTATTTTCTTTTTCTAGCCGTCACTAAAAGGATTGTGAAAGATAATTTGGTTATCTCTTCTACTAAGGGAATAGGTCATGAGCGCTCTAAGTCAGTCTCATTGTAAGTGCTTGTTGGAGATGGCGTATCATCTATCATTGCATCTTATGCTGATTTCTACTGATAGAAATGTAGTTTCCTGCCTTAAGCAAATAGAAATACCTGACAAGAACATTTTTTTATTTTCTGAGTTTTCTGTATCTCTTTTTTTATTTTCTTACCCGTATAAATTTCTCACTCTCCCTACAGTATTTTTTCTGATAGAGTTAATGGGTAAATTTGCCATTCTAAATACCATTAAAATTACTGACATTTTACCCTCTAATTTTGAAAATTTGGTATAGAAATATTTACAAGATCATGTTTATGGTAGGACTGTGATGTAATTAAATTTACATGTACATTTTCTACATTAATTTTCTTGGCTTTTTTTGTTTTATAAGCTCAAAGAATCAGGTACTATTAATTATAGCTATTTTAAAAAAGAAACTTGTTTTATTCATGCCATTAAAATATACCAAAGATGTAAACCTTGATTTTCATAATTAAAAGGCACAAGGGCACAAAGAGGAGAAAAGGGTTATCAAACTCATTTAAAAGAACATGGTGGAAGTGAGAAAAATAATTGCAATATCTGTAGTTTTTACAAAATCAACTTAGTAAAGTCAATGAGGCAGATAATTTTTTTTTCATTTTAGTGTAAAATATAATTAAAAATGAGAAGAAAATTCTAAACTAAATCAAATGAAATTATAAACATTAATTACATCCTACCAGGCCTATCCTTACTATATGTAATGAACCCTATTGTCCCTTATTGGAAAAATACAAAATATTGTCACTTTTTAAAGAAACTGTACTTAATTAAAGCCAGATTCAACATCCTGTAGTCATATATCAGGTATTTAAAATATCACCTTCCAGATTATATTCTGGAATACTAAATAAGGTAAATAAATATACTGAAATTATTAGTATAATTAAATTCTAAACAAATCCTGAGAAACTTATTCCAATAATTAATTTTAATCCAATGAGATGCATATAATGATACCAGAAGGTATAGAATTTTAGCAGGGTTAAAAAAAAATCAGTATTAACTTCATTAAAGTGAGGAAAGTGAGCCAGGACAAACTTCACAGAAGAAATGAGAAGAAAAATATAAAAAGATATCAGAGGTTTCAGCCCAGTACTGTCTCCTTTCTTCAGAAAACCCCCACTCCACCCATCTCAACCAGGAACAGACCAGAACAGACCATGGGAGCAATCGCAGTGTTAGAAAGAACCCTTTTTCTGATGGATAGGCTTGGGTCAGGACAGCTCCTGTAATGTAGGTCGTGAGAAATGGTAGACTGGCTGTTCTATATCCATGGTAGATATCCCTTTTTCAGGCATAAAGGACCTTCCTTTGACGTGAGGAACTTGGAAACATACTTGACTTATGCCAATAAGTAAAACAACATAACTACAATAAAATATTTTATTGTCAGAGCTTGTTACCATGGAAACGCAACAGTGTGAGTGGACACTGCTTTACCTTTTTGTATGAAACCACTCTCAAGGTGAAATATGACATAAAAATTAACAAACATGATTAGATATTTTCCTGCCATCAGAGTTGTTTATAATACACGAGGACTGTACATTTTATCTTTTATTTTTTAAAGCTGTTTAACAATGTCAGATTGGGGAAAACAGTCTTCATAAAAACAAGTTACTAAGATGTTTTCATTATGTTATCTAGGATAAAATTAACACCACAAATGGAAAATTATAGCGATATTTTTTACTTTGAATTATTAGTTTCCATTCCATTCAATAATATTTGTCAAATTTGATTGAATTCTATTTCTGTTTCTTCTCAGTGAGTAGTTTTTTCAAATTTATTCTTCATCCTATTTGAACCAGAGAGAGAAGCAGCAAGATTCTCTTAGATACATGGCAATTAGTGTGCAAAAATATACTACCATACTTTTAACCCATTTCCTTATCTATAATATGAACATTCAGGTTAGAAATTATTTAGTCAATTTTTGCACTAAAATTATATGAATCTACTTAAGTTATAATGCTCCATTTTAATATTTATCAAAATTATACATTTCACCAAGAGTTATAATCCTCAGGCATTTGATTGGTCTTTTCTTTTAATTGAAATATATTTGACATATAACTTTGTGTAATTTAATGTCTACAACATGTTATAGACATGTATACATTTCTATATTGTAATATGACTGCCATTGCAGTGATAATTAGCACTTCTATCAGATCACATAATTATAATTTCTTTTTAGTAGATGGAAAAATTAAGATCTAGTCTTTTAGTAAGTTTGATGAGTATAATACAATATTGTTGTGTATCTTCAGTACACTGTGCATTAGCTCTCTAGGGCTTATTTACTACTTGTTGCAAATTTGTACCCTAAAACAACATCTGGTTGGTCTTAAAAAACACAGTAGAATAAAGGGCCTGTTCCTTAAAATCACAACCAATTGATTTAAAATTTTTAAAAGTGTTAATATTATATAGGAAATATACTCTAAAATTGTCAGTATGAGGCCACAATGTTCTTCAAAGAAATTAAAGAGATTTCCTAAATATTTTCCAACTAGGTCAACCATGGAAATATTTGTAAACATACAATACAGGACTGTTGATGTTTCCATGTGTTGAAAAATTTCTTGGTCAATAATCATTGGAAAAAAATAATTTCTCATAAATTATGAAGTGTCAGATCTCAAAAGGTTCTTGTACACTTGAAACTAATTAGTAAACTAAAATATCAGCTGGGACCTGCATCCTCACTCATTGAGTGATCTTAAAGAAGTCTTTCAGTGATTAATTTGCTCTACTTCTTTTTTTTTTTTTTTTTTTTTGCGGTACGCGGGCCTCTCACTGTTGTGGCCTCTCCGGTTACGGAGCACAGGCTCCGGATGTGCAGGCTCAACGGCCATGGCTCACGGGCCCAGCCGCTCCGCGGCATGTGGGATCCTCCCGGACCGGGTCACGAACCCGTGTCTCCTAGCATCGGCAGGCCGACTCTCAACCACTGCGCCACCAGGGAAGCCCCAATTTGTTTTACTTCTAAGATGTTTCTGATATTGCTAGTGGAGCCTACAGGGCAAGTGTGCAGTGTTAGTGAGTAAGGCAGCACAATATGCTCTTGCATTGAGGGAAAATATCCTCAAAAAAAAAATTTGTAGTCATTAATACAACTCCATTAATAACGATTTGGAAACCATTGGTGTTTACATTGGAAAAAAGGAAATTCCTTTCCATCTATTACCATCATCCATGGGAAAAGCGAACTAAACTGTGAAGTAGGTAAAATAAGCTTTCCAACTCCAGATTATGCATAAAGTGTGCCTATTTCCTATTCTGCTACCCATCATGTGACCCTCCCCACCCATCTCAAGTGTCTTGTCTTTTGTTGTTTTTTCACTCTTCCAAATCTGTTTATTCCTTCATTGTAGCATGATAAGGAAGTATCATTATATAAACATTTCCCCTCATTAGTTTTAAATTTATTTTAGCTTTTTCAGGGCAGAATTCATATCTTTTTAAAACTATATAAGCCAGCTTAGTGACTAGAATTTAATGAGTTATATGTCAATATTATCAAATTTACTGAGAAAACAATGACTGCTTTCTCTGGTGAATTTTACCTGATGTCATAGCCTTATAATAAGTGCATGAAGATTTTGCCAGTAGAATAGCAGGAAATGCAACAAGTGTTGACCTAAAGATGAAACCATTTCCACTAGAGACCTAAGGGTAGAATTATACCAAACGATTCTCTTTGGTATTATAATTGTATTTCAGCAAATATTTGCACTTTGTTGATGCCACACCATTGACCATTTTCAGTAGATACAAGTTAATTATTATGAGGTATAGAATATTTGGGTTGCATTTGCTTTTGCAAGAGTAGTGATGTAATTACTTCATAGAAAGGCTCATTCCTAACATGAATCACATAGTAGAAAGTTTTCTTAAAATGGGTAGAGTTTCAATTATAATTTCATAAGTTTTCCACCTTTTTTGATAGAATTACAGTACAAGACCACTGGGTAATCTTCTTATAGTATAACCTGTTTTATAACCTGTTTATAAAATTCTATGAAATTTATAAAAAATATTTGAGTGACACAAACATACTTATGCCTTATTAATTTGCTTTTGCTATAATTTATCTTTTTTCTGAACATCTATTTTTATATTTAAGAACTATAAATTGTACAGGTATCTCTTCTAACATGAGTAAAGAATTTTGCCTACTCAATATTTTCCAGCTGTATTCTGGGTGATAGCTTGATGTAGGTGAATAGGAAACTCTTTTGTATTTTTCTCAAACTTCTTTTAGCATCTGTCTATATATCATATTAAGGACAAACTTCACAATATATTAGTTCTGTCACAAGAAACATAAATAAATACAGCAAAAAATGTTTGCCAGTCCAATTGTATTCTAAGTGTCTCTAGGGTATCTATGGACTTTGGCACTGTGATTAACTGAAAATAAGGGCAGTTCACCTGAATAATTTTCAGACCTATTAGCCATGAATATAAGAAAGAGCATATTTAGGGAAGTCTTACTGATTTGCCAATATTTAAGTAATATCCAAACCATATATATAACAGGTCCACTGTTCCCTATTTTATACTGTGATTGCATTCCTTTTTTCAAATGTGCCGACCATGTAAAAATTGTGGTGTCTTAGTAAAGTTGTAGTGGTTACTGTGATAAAAATTATATTCTGTATATATGTGTGTATATCTCTCTGCCCATATATTTATATTAAAAACAACGGGTCCATCCAACAATATTTTCTGAAACATCTCATCAAATTCATTTTAAATATAGTAACTAGCCTACATTAATCAAGTAGCCACTTGTGCCAAGCAAATAAGAATAAATGTTACTGTCATATTTAATTCCATATTTAAATGTTTACTATTAATATATTTCCTCAACAAATAATGAGTTACATCGTGGGTTAGGAGTGGGGTGCAAGCTGAAGATGTGGCATTACTTGTTTATGAGGGTGTGGGAAATAAAATAGGGTGAAAAAATAATCTGGCTTTGTACAAACTCCTAGCACCCCACAGACGGCTTTACATCCCATTTCTTTTGTGACCTGTCAAAGTTCATCACTAAGCTCATGGAAAACAAGGAGGCATTTTTCTAAGCCTCTTTTCTAGTGACATGAGCAGTACTATAAAAATTTAATACTGTGTATTAAAAGCCTGCAAAAATGAGCAGGCTTTTCAAAATTTTAGAATATCAGCTCTACTGAACTTATCCTTAGTCAAGATGTAAACTTTTATGCATTTTGTTTCTAATTTTTTTACTTTGCTATCTCCAAATATTGCTAAGCATTATTTCTAATGTTTCTCATCCAAGTACATATACCAGGCTAGCACCTGTCCCCTAGAAAATTGTATATGATATACCCAGTTTCTAGTAACAATACAATATCATTTTAATAGTAAAAAGACTAAAAAGTTTGTGCTTATAGGAATACCAGACCACAAAAAAGTATGTGCAAAAAAGGTTAATATTGCTAAAAAGAGCTTCATAAAATTCTAGCAGCTGTTTTACCATAGTTATTTAGAGTCAGCTAATTCCTTTCTTTCATGTAAATATAATGCTGGCATAATTTTTCTTCATTTTTCTTTATCACATTTAAATTATTTCTGATTTTATTATAACTGTGCTCCTTTATGAAACTATATCCCTTCTTTAACTGATTAAGATCTGAAGGTTTCTTCTTGTTCTGTGTTGCATCATTTCATTATCTTTTTCAAATTTCTACATGTCAAAAAAACATATTTCCTAAGCTTCATAAAACTGAATTTACACTTAAATGCAATCCATTCTGCTGAAAAAAAAAATAAAAAGACTTAAATAAAGAGTGGTTTTATCCTAGGTGTAAATGTGGAGCTACAGGATTATGTCAACTACATAAATTGAAGGGTTTAAATGAAATGAAATATAATTCAGTATAATACTCTCCATGTACTCATTAGAGAGAGATTACTTTTAATATATGATTTACCAAAGTAAGCCCAGTTAGTGTTCTAAACTATCTCAGTGCCAAAAATCTGGGGGAAAAAATGAAAAGAATATAGTCTTCTAGAATAGACTATATATTTCTTAGCTGTCCAAAAAATGATGAATATGGATTTTATAGAGAACAATAAATCTTGTGCTCTTAATAATGCAAATTCCTTATATCAACTTTGGCTTTGTGTTTAAATAACAATTTAAAACAACATATTGCCCTGATGTAAATTTAATTGACCTAATTCTACTTCCTTACAACAAATTATATGAATTACAAATGATAACATTTATTTAATTTGTCATGGAAATTAAATCACAGACAGTGAGACTCAAAACAAGGATTAAGATTAGTTTCATGAATCATACATTTATTATGTTAATTTGACCCTGATAGTAAAAATATTTGCAAGCAACTGACAATACAAATAAGGAGAAAAATTCAAGAATAATAAATAATCCTGAAATAATTTTTGGTCAAGTTTTCTTATTTTTCCTTAAATAGTATTTGTTTTGTAAAAACTAAGTTACCTTAGTTGCAAAGAAAGAATATTCATACAAATACTTTTATACATGGGACGTGTGATGAGGATCCTTTGAGACATGAGTGGTTAGGAAACTATCCCAGCAACTATACAGTTAGGTTTGTAGAATAATAGAAATGTTATTTAGGATACAACAATACTTAAAGGTCTCTAGTCTGCCAGTAGCTCTGATTATTCAACAGTTTTAGCAGTATTCCCTTCAGCAGGAAATATCCATTGCTCACTTATCTTGTGACCCACCATTCTTCTGGTGATTAGGTTACTTCTGTCTCTGATTTATATACATGTTTGTTGGATAAAATTTTGGTATAAATAATGAGGATTTAGTATTTTCTCATTCTCATGGAATTCTTTAAAGCCGTTGAACTGGAACCTGTGGAATGCCGTCCCAAACTAATATTTTAGATACATACTCCCCCAGCTTCAGAGTATACTGGGAAATAACAATGATAAGCTGAGTTCCTCTTCAGGAACTGTCATTAACCAGGAAAAGCCACTTACCCTAAGTCACTCCTTTCCTATTTCACATCCAATTATTGGTCCATGAAACCATATAAAGGACTGGCTTTTTCTCAGGACAGGATGATTATGAAGGGCCATTCCAAGTCCAGGGCTCTCTGTAGGATTGATTAAGGCCTTTTGTCATACTGCATCCCAGTTCAACATCTCACTGTACACAATTATACTTCCTTACCACAGGTGTTGATGCAACACAAAGATCTCCATCTTAGAGTCTGTTTCCAAGGGAATTCAAATAAGACTATTGATATTAGGCATGCTCTAAGGAAGCAGGCTCTAAAATAAGACACTGGACATGGATCACCCACCAGCAGGCTGATAATGAGAACATCATTACTGCTTGTAAGTGGAACAATGATAGCCCTTATAATGTGGCTGTACAGTTATTAGAACTTATTTATGTTAAACTAAGGTAAGATAGTTGAGGCAGGAAATGTATTTGTAGTTGTAATGCTCTAATTGAAAAATATAAATAATAATGACTAAGGAATTGAATGATATTGTTGGGGTAATTGATATCAGTGAAAAGTTGAAGATAATCACAAATTTAAGGTGAAGTGTGAAAGCCACAGGGACTGTATTGCGAAAGAGTTACAAAGTGTGGCTAATATAATAAAAGCAATGATAAATATGTATGGAAATAGGTACTGAGAGTGCTGAACCAAAGGAAATGTAACATGAAAGATGGGATTAAATCATGCCTTCAGTTATAAAGTAATTTACCATTGAATCTGACAAATGTGCTATTTTCCATTCTTATGAAGGAGGACCAGATGCATTTCACAATCTCATGGGACAGAAAACAATGCATATGTATGTTATTGATCCAGAGCTGAGTAACTCTCTTGCCTTCTGTCATACTATAGTCTGAATGGACCTGGAAAATCTATACGATCCTCCGAACATCACATTAGTCATTCTGTCAATGATATCTTGTTAATTGAAGTAGATGACTAAGAATGAACAAGTACATTGGAAGTCTTGACAAGACATATGTATTCTAGAACATGGAGATTTAAAAAAATTCAAAGCCTTACCATATCAGTGAATTTTTTAGGGATCCAGCTGTCTGAGGGATGCTGGGACACTTTCTAAAGTAAAGGGTGTGGATGGACCTAGAGTCTGTCATACAGAGTGAAGCAAGCCAGAAAGAGAAAAACAAATATTGTATATTAATGCATATATATGGAATCTAGAAAAATGGTACAGATGAACATATTTGTAGGGCAGGAATAGAGACGTAGATGTAGAAAATGGACATGTGGACATGGAGGGGAAGGGGAGGGTGGGGCGAATTGGGAGATTAGGTTTGACATAAATACACTACCATGTATAGAATAGATAGCTAGTGGGAACCTGCTGTATAGCACAGGGAGCTCAGCTCGATGCTCTATGATGACCTAGATGGATGGGATGGGGTTGGGGGTGGGTGGGAGGGAGGTCCAAGAGGGAGAAGATAGAGGTATACAAATAGCTGATTCATTTCATTGTACAGCAGAAACTAACACAACATTGTAAAGCAATTTTACTCCAATAAAATAAAAAAAATAAAGGATGAATCATTGCATCTTATATGTCATACTGCTAAGAAAGAAGCACAATACCTGATAGTTTTTTGCTGGTTCTGGAGGCAGCAGCATATTCTAAACTTGTAAATAATGTTGTGCCACTTTTACCAAGTGACATTACTATGGACTGAATTGTGTCTCCCCTCCTTCCCAAATTAATATGTTAAAGTCCCTAACCCTCAAAGTGATGGCATTTGGAGATGGGACCTTTGAGAGATAATTAGGTTTAGATGAGATCATGAGACTGGGGCCCTCTTGATGGGACTAGCTCCCTTATAAGAAAAGGGAGAGACACCAGAGCTCTCTTTCTGTCTTCATGGTCACAAAGAAGAGGTCATGTGAGCTCACAGAGAGATGGTGGACATCTGCAAGCCAGGAAGTGTGCTCTCACGAGGAACTGAATTGGCCAGCACCTTGATCTTGGATTTCCCAGCTTCCAGAATTGTGAGAAATAAATAGCTACCAGTCTATGGAATTTTGTTATAGCAGCCTAAGTAGACTGAGACAGACATAAAAGACTATCAGATTTGAGCAGAATTCAGAATATGAACGGACTCTGAGGTCCAGGTGGCAATTCAAGCAGTCCTGTCATTTGAACAATACAAGTCAACAGACATTAGAGGTCTATATGCTGTTGGAAAATACCCTGTTTGGAGCTCATGACAACCTCAATATGAAAATCACAACTTAGAACTCTAAGCTAATGGGCCCAGTTTTTGACATCTGCAGCATATAATTGTACAGTATACAAAAATAGTTCTGATGTGCTATGGGCATTGTAGAGACAGAGAATCTGTTATAAAGATGGGTCACTTGACACATCAAGTAACCATGTGATCAGAGCTTCTCCTTCATAATTCAGTTTCTGTCAGAACCAACAAGTCAAAAGCATAGGTGGCCCAGCATAAGTCCATCATTAGGTGGAAGAGGTACATTCAAGATCAATCACAAGCAGAACCAAAGAACACAAATACATGAGTAGGTAACCTCCCTGTCATCCATTACGGTCACACTGTGACTTCTTCCTCAGCTCAAACCTGTGTCCACACTGGGTTACCTTATGACTAACTAATGAAGGAGGAAAAAGGCAAAGCTTGCTTAATAGAAGCGTTTCTTAGTATGGGATGCACACCAATAAAGGATGATTGCTGTACTAAAGCCAAAATCAGGAGCGGTCCTGAAACTAGCAGGTAGGAAAAAAAGTCCTCCCAGTGGTTACTATTTCGTCCATCCACTTTGTGTGGAAAGAAGAGCCCAAGGTAGGAATATAGTTTGACTCATGGGAATGGAGAATAGCTTGGCTGGTTGGTCAGTGGATCAAAAAGACTAGAATATCAGAGATAAGGGAAACTGCATTCTCATAAGTTGTTTGATATAATGAAATATTGTATATGTAGCAGATGCTGGTAAAGTGATAAAATTTAAGATATTTAATTCTCAGTTGGACAAAACACCAAATGTGTGCATGTGTGTGTGTGTGTAATGAACCACTAGTAAGTATAATGATTCAATATTTTCTGTCTCAAATTTCTATCTCTTCACTTCAAACTGGAAAAGAAAAACCTTACAGATTCCAGATAGAGATTAAAAAGAATATGTGATATTTTTCAAAAGCTGCTTCCATTTATTGAGGGGAATAAATATAAATCACTTAAGACACTATCATATTCCATTGAGGAAAATCCAGATAAGTTGTTTATTATACCTTTCTTTTCAAGTTTATATGGTAGAACAAATGCTGAAACATCTGATGGAAAAAATGAAAATTCAGTCTTCATTGTCCAGTGTCACTAAAAGTTCAGTCTTCATTGTCTAGTGTCACTAAAGTTGTTTTGATTTCCCATCAGTAGAAAGATCATAAGGAAAATAAAAGAAGTGTGATATACATACTGAGGAAATTAAGGTGCTGAATTAGTACTCATCTCCCTGGTTCTAAGACCCTGCACTGAGAAACCATCTCTAGTTTCTCTGAACCATAACATTGAGCAGGGTAGTGTTTCTCAGCCACTTAAAGTGAATCATTATACTGTGTAGTCAATTCTTTGATATAGTGGGAAAGGAATTTTTAGCATTTGACAGACTTTGGTTCAGTCTTAGCTCTGCCACTTACAGTTTGATCTTAGACAAGTTACTCAAACTTTTTGAGATTAAGTTTCCTTACATTCACCCCAAATCATACTTACATGATAGGAGTACTGTAATGTCCAAATAGGGCAATCATTTTTAAGACGTCAAGACCATTATGAACTATGAACTTCAAGACCATTACGAACTAATAATAATCATCATTAACTTTCATTTTTTAAGATTTATATCCAACTGTTAAGACCAGAAAGAATTAAAGGTGATTACAAAGTAACGTGAACAATATCAGGTGTTCATACTAATCAGTAAAAGTATAGAGGGAAGAAAACTCTCTATTTATGAGTCACTCCAATGCAGATGCTGAGGGATCCAGAACAGATTCATGGCCCGTTCCAGTATGTAAATAATGAGAAACATACCAGGAACAAGAAAATGAATCCAGGACAAGCTTGAGGACAAGCTATAGACTTGCAAGGAATTTATGCTTCAAAAACACTGAAGCAGTCACTATTCAGGCTCACTCAAAATCTGTCTGTTCACTCTGATAGTTGTATACAGTACCCTCTGATCTATAAATTGGAGCTAATGATGCTGCCATGGAAAATTAATTTGAAAGACACTATGAAATGCAAAGCATCATTTTGCTATTACACATGACTCACTGCTCTGATTACTGATACATACAGTGTCAAAAACAGTGTTTTTATTATGCTGGTAAATGAAAAATAAATATGTTGGAATTATCATTCTGTATCAGTTTTGTGGATGTCACATTTAACTGAGTCAACATTTCATCATTAGACCTACTTAAATCCTTTATCAAACATGTGACTGATGTTACAGAAACTGCTTGTATTTTAAGATTCTCTCATAAAAGAGACAATTAAATAGGCAATTACTATTTTAGCCCTGCTGTTCTGATAAATCTTACTTAAAGGAATGTATATTGTGTTCTTTTCTGAGTTTTATAAACATAGAATATTTTTCACGTGTTTCTGTCACATTTAGCTCATCATAAATGTGTCAAGTTTTTGAAGTATGACTTACTCTTCTCCATTCATGCCTCATTTCTTTTTCTAATTCAGAGCCTCTATTCAAATGTTTCCCTCCTTGATTCTGTACATTAAACCAGTCAGGCCCATTGACATACGTTGTGGGTGAGGTGACTACAATAAAGATAATTTCATATAGAATCTCTTCAATTTGCACACAACCTACTCTCACGTTCAACATTTTTCCTTACTCCAGATCTGTATTTTCTATTGTTTTTGGAGTTGGTCATGATATTTTTGTCTTCTCCAATTCTTTAGACTTATCAACTGATCTTGGTTTTCTCAGACTGACCCTCAATTTTCTCAAAAAATATTTTTCTGTCTCACTATTTGTCTTTATTTGGTAAAGTTCCCTCTCCTAAATTTAAGTATTAGAACATAAACCATAGGATAGGCCCCACTGCTTAGCACCCTTCCCCATGGATTGAGAGGAAGATGGAAGAATCTAAACAGCTCTTTTCTTTGTCTCAGATATTCCTTTTCCCTGTATTTATATATACGAAGTGAAGCTAGTTATTACCAACCTCAGTACCACTGTGATGTGGTCCTTCCATAACATTAACTATTTAACATTCTGCCCTGCCTAAAATTTTACATAGAGCTTTCAGGCGAAGTCCAAACTCTTTAACATGTCTTATCAACTTTTTGTGGTCTACCTCCTGTTTACCTTACCAGATGACCATGAGTTCTTGGGGCGTAAAACATTATACTCTTTATGCAGTTACCCAAATGTATTACATTCTTTCATACTGTTGTATCTTTTCAGGTAATTCAAAGGGGTAATAAAGTTAGCCCTATTGATTGTTTTATTTATTTATGTTTTTGGCTGTGTTGGGTTTTCGTTGCTGTGCGTGGGCTTTCTCTAGTTGCTGCGAGCTGGGGCTACTCTTCATTGTGGTATGTGGGCTTCTCATTGTGGTGGCTTCTCTTGTGGAGCATGGGATCTAGGCACATGGGCTTCAGTAGTCACAGCACGCGGGCTCAGTAGTTTTGGCCCACAGGCTTAGTTGCTCCGCGGCATGTAGGATCTTCCCAGACCAGGAATCGAACCCGTGTCCTCTGCATTGGCAAGCGGATTCTTAACCACTGCACCACCAGTGAAGTCCCAGCCCTGTTGATTACTAATTAATTATTCTGTGCTTGGGGAACGGTGCTTGACACTGGGGATAAAAAGATCACTACGAGAAACCTTTCCTCCAGAGGCAGAAACTACAGTTATGTTATAAATGGATAGTATCTGAACCAAATCATTAAAAAATAGGTCAGAAATTGTTAAGTGGACAAGAGGGAAAAGGTCATTGCCAGGAAAGTAAAAAACAATATGAGCCCTGCTTCCAGGTTTTCTGATTCGATTGTTCTGGGTTGAGAATTTGCATTTCTAACAAGTTCCCAGGTGATGCTGATGTTTCTGGTCAGAGAGAACCATGGGTTATAAGGAGAAAATATACAATCGCCATGTTGAGTTGGAAGAAATAATAAATAGGTAATATTCTTTAAAAAAAAAAAAGTAAAGAGACAGACTGTGAAGAATCCAAGGAATGAAAAACAGGACTGAAAGGAAAGAAGGTATAGCTCACCAGTCCAGTAAGCTAGACTCAAGATTAGTTAAAATCTGTTTAAATTTATGACTTCTTCCATAATCGAGGAGGACTCAAACTATTTGGGAATGTTTTAAAAAATGTGTGTGTTTAGTTTATAACTTTCCAAGTTTCAAGAGAAACTTGAAGTTAATTTGGCATAATGATGTTAATATTTTTAACTTTTAAGTGAAATAATTTAAAACGGAAGGCACATGATCACAAAATCCATCAATTTATGGAGAGAAAAATAAAGGACAACATGTCTGTATTATCTAACCAGATCACTTGGCTATACGGAGAAATCAATTTTGTGTTTCTTTTTTGATTCCTAGCCCAGTATTAACTTGACTATATGATGATCTATAAGCCATTTGTGATCTAAGATAATTTTATCTGTCTCCACTGGCTAACACTGAGACTCCCAATAATTGTACACATTTTTCAATCCACCTACCCAAAATTTGAAGTTTCTTTTTTTCCATTACCTTCCTCTTCTAAAACTATTTATCAAATTAGTTATTGCATACCAAGTCCAGCTTCACTATGATTAGGACCATTTACATTGATCAAATAAATATCACAAAATGTAACCTATAAAGTATCATAACTATAGGAAATTTTACTATTTTCCTTTTTGTTCTTGTAAAATACATGAGTAGAGTATGCAAACATACTCATTACTTTGTGATTTTTCAGTTATATTACATCCATGCTTCATTAATATCATGGATGAATACCTACTGAAAGTTTACACAGATGTGATTTTTAAAATGTCATTCTTTCATCAGTGATTCAAAAAATGTAATAGGGCTTCCCTGGTGGCGCAGTGGTTGGGGGTCCGCCTGCCGGTGCGGGGGACGCGGGTTCGTGCCCCGGTCCGGGGGGATCCCGCGTGCCGCGGAGCGGCTGGGCCTGTGGGCCGTGGCCGCTGGGCCTGCGCGTCCGGAGCCTGTGCTCCGCAGCGGGAGAGGCCACAACAGTGAGAGGCCGCGTACCGCCAAAAAAAAAAAAAAATGTAATAATGATATCCCCTGGTAACTTCCCATTTAAATCTGAAGTATATAGAATTGTTAATTTTTTCAGGATATAAAATCAATGTTAAGTGACCTTGAAAAATGAGAGAAAGTCCTTTAAAATACTGATAAGACTTTAGAAGAGTTCTTTAAAATACTGATAAGACTTTAGTAGAGTTCTTTAATTAGCATCCCAAGATGCTGTGGGACCAATACCCAGCTTTTAAAGAGATGAGTATTTAAATTTTACAATGAAATTAACCCTGCAATGCACATCCAATACAGTCTATGAATACACTGATGGCGTGATTTTAATTACTATATAAATATCCAATTTATTAAGACAGTGGTTCTCCAAAAATTTTTAAGTTACCCATTTGTTCTGAATAATTTCACTTGTTTTTCCAGATTCACTCTCTACCCTTCTTCATAATCCTCTGTACCCTGGAAATATGACCATTATGGATTACATAGTGGGCCCCCTTGCCTTCAGGCCTGGGTTAGCATAACAAGAAGCACTTTTAGGAGATGGACACCAGTCAGAATGAGGTTAAAGTATTTATTCTCCCAGCTTTCTCCCTACTGATTTTCTATCCCTCTATCAAGCCTCTGCTCCTCGAAGGAAGTCATTTCCATACAGTTGTCCTCTCTGGATTCTGATAACCGTATTAGCCCATGTTCTAAGTCATTGTAAGTGCTTCCACTGTTGCTAGTACTACGCCAGTACTATATCCTGTGGTTTTCCTAAATAGGCCTTTAGTGAACTCTACTACAACTGCCTAAACTGAAAGTGCTATTTCCTTTCAGGACATTGTGTCTTTAAACATCCTCCATATCCCATGATAAAATAATTTCATAACAGTATAAATAAAAATATAACATTTTTGTACCAACGTAAATGAATTATTTAATAAATATTTAATAAGAGATATAAACTTAACACATGATCTTATATTACTAAATGACACCCCCATAAATTAAAAAAATACCCAAATAATTTGAATACTGTTCCTTTGATATTACATTACAACTTCTAGAGACACTACAAATTCATAGATATTATATCACTAGTGATGTTTCACTGTTCAAGAAGTTTAAAAATATTTTTATTTATACCAACTTTAATATTGATAGTATGATAAAAATCTAGTTAATAAAATGTGTAGTTTAAAAACTCTGTTTGCTGAAAATATGCATCTTTACACGCAGTAGGAATAAGCCAAAAACCACAACAAGGAAAATTTATTACGTAAATATAACAATTATTCATATTAAACCAGGAAAACAGCAATTGAAATGATAATCAACTCAAGTCAACTTTCAGGATGCAGTGAAAACAGAACACTGAAGCCAAAATGTAGAGGTTGCAGATACACCCATGAGTAGAGGTCTAACAACATATTATAGAAACCAGACTTCTTACTGAGCTAGTACCACAAGAATTCTAAGCAAAAAGAAAATATAATTTATTCATATCAGTTTTAATTATTCTTACTAATTCACTTACTAAGTAGCTTTGAACATTGTTTCAATGAAATTCTATAATGGTACATGTTATTCATTAGAAATTAGAGGTATGACCTAGTGCTATGCATTTTCAAGAATTATTTTCATATACTAAACAGGTGATTTTCATATATACTAAAATTTTTAAAAACACAATTATTATTTTATTTCTAATTTGATACTTAAGTATTTCCTGTGTGATATTTAATATAGTGAGCTTTCATCATATGCATCACATTAATCATATTCATTAGTCATAAAAAGTTAGCTTTACAGTCAATATAATAAGAACCAGTGTTTTTGATATATGTACAAGTGTTTTAAAAAGTTAATCTAGTGAGAGCCCTCAATATTCTCAGCAAAACCCACTCATTTTTATCAAAATAGTGAAATTAGACTGAGTTTTTTTAGACAAAAATACATCCAACATGTTGTATTCAGTACACAGCCAAAGAGCATATTGTAAAGCCATTTTGGCATATGCAAATCATTGTGTCCAGTTTTACACACACACACACAATTAGTGTCTCTGTATGGACCTGTAGTGAAGTAATTAAAACTAAGACAACTGGCAGGCAGAATTTTAGGAAATTATAAGGAATATCCCATTCAAGATTAACTGAGAGAGAGAGAGAAAGAAATGAGGGGCCAGGTGGGGGGTGAAGAGGGGAAGAGAGAGAGAGAGAAAGAAACTGACTCTCACAAGGATTTTAAGAACTAAAAATTTATAACATCCTGTCTGCCCATAATTTCTTACTTTCTCAAGCCAACATAGTAACTACTTCATGAAATGTGGAGGGGGCCTGTTAGAGGGGATCTTATTTGAGAAACACATTCCATATGTAATATCCCTAATTTATTCAGTGAGACTCCTGATCCTGTTTTGTCCAATTAATATATCTCATTATTTTATCCTCAAAGTGGATGAACACCAGACTCCAGTTGCCTGCATCAAACCTCAAAGGTCTAAATCCATATAGCGTATACCACATGGATGAGGATAGGGGTAGGGGTAGGGAGTGGGGAGGTATTTAGTTTTTGCCATTTCTACATGTTCTAATTATTTATTACTAAATAATAACCCCCCCCAAAAAAAAACTATGACTCTCAAATGACTGCCATTTTATTTTTACTTTATTTCTTCAGATCTCCTTGCCAGTGGATTTTCATGAGGTTGCATTCAGCTGATAGGTCTATTAGGGGCTGAGCTCTACTGGGTCTCTTAGATGGCTGAGCTTCTTCCTCTCTTCATTGTAGCCTCAGAACCTCCCTTCCTCATGGAGTCTCTCTTCACATTGTATCTCCATAGGGTATCCAAGTGCAAAAATGGATGCTCCCAGGCCTTCTTTTGTCTTAGACAGAACCTGGACAGTTGCTTTCCCCACATTCTAAGAGTTCAAACAAGTTACAGGCCCAGCCTGGCTTCAAGGGGAGGGGATAAATAGGTCATGAGTGCTAAGAGATATGATTCATTGGGAGCATCAATGAAATGGGCTTCTAAACTGCCTAATTAGTTAGATAACAAATTTTACAAATGAACCCAAAATGTGAAGATATTTTGGTTTAATACACCCATTCTAACACAGCCAACTGGACATAAAAGAACACATTGCTGTTATGTAGCCATGTATCTATTCAATGCCATCATCCATTAATGAACTTGAGTAGTGATCAGAGGGAAGATAGCAGATATTAACTTTTATGGCTGAGTTAATTTCCCATTCTATTTTAAAATTAGACTGCTATATGACTATCAATATTTAATAACACTCCAAACGTAACTGCATGCATCTGAATTGACACTCTTCTTAATAGAAAAGTATCTAAATTTACTGTGATAATCAAGTAATAAGAGTTCTATTCTCAGAATACACATGGTAATTCGAATCATTACAATAGAGTAATTGACTAACATAGCTATCTGTGAAACAAAATAAATTAATAGAAAACTTAGGAAGGGGGTCTTTTAATTTGTTTAACTGAGGTGACAGGATGTGGAATCTTGTTAGAAGTCAAATACCAAAATAACATTTTTCTTTTCACTTATAGAAGAAAAGATTAACACAGTGATTGCTGATATTCCTTTCCCTAAAAAGTAAATTGTGATTTTCTCCTTAAATTGTTTTGATATCAGCTAGCTTTAAATGTGGTGGACTTTACATTGAAATACTTGAAAACTAAGTCCAGTCATGTGTACTAGTCAACTTCTTGAGGAAAAAAATCATCTATAAAGCCTCAAGCTTCCATGACAGATCTGGCAAGGGTGACCTCTAAGAACAAAGTTAGAGACAGATTGGACAAGCCAGTGAAGTAATTCCTAACTAAATAGTGAGAGGAAGAGAAATATTGTCCTTAGTCAGAGGAGTTTCACTTGGAATCCAGAAAGCAACATGGAGAGGTGAAGGGGCAAAACAAAGGTCTATCAATGCTGTGTGGGAAATGGTCTTGACTATAATTATTTGACACCTGCCAAAGACCTTCTGTTCCCTTTTAATCTTGACATACTGCAGTTCAAACCGCCTATTTGCCTAGCCCTCCATGCTTGACCAGCCTTTCTACTTAAAGAACCAAACATCTACATTTAAAGAACCAACTGTCCTATGAGTCTTTCTTTTAATATTTTGACTCTAACATTAATCTAGGCAAGTGACAAAACCTAGGAAGGCCACTGTATAGTCCTGTGTGCCCTGTTGTCCTGCGCATCCAGTGACTTATGACAGAGAGTCCTCATTTCCACTAGAGATTTTTAAGATGAAATAATGTAGTATATAACAAGATCAGGAAATTTCATTAGGGGAGAGAGTGAAAAAAAATCTGTTTTTATAAAATCTCCAGGGATCAGTACTTACTTATACAATGACTACTTACTGGCCTGAGAGA
Organism: Lagenorhynchus albirostris; assembly: GCF_949774975.1. Classification (NCBI taxonomy): domain Eukaryota; kingdom Metazoa; phylum Chordata; class Mammalia; order Artiodactyla; family Delphinidae; genus Lagenorhynchus; species Lagenorhynchus albirostris. The sequence goes on along the minus strand of NC_083110.1, from coordinate 41,801,674 downwards.
CTAGATTCCTTGCCTCTGATGATGATTGATGCCTCTTAATCAATCAGTCAGTCAATCAACCAATGCTAAATAATGACAGAAGGAGTGAAAAGGATATGTGTTGCATTTTCAGGGCTTAGGCCAAGGTTTTATTCTCTGTTTATTTCTTTACCAAGCACCATAATCCCATTGTACATATAAATGGGTCTTATTGATGAATTACTTCTGAGAAAGACCAAAAAAAAAAAAAGACAAAGTAACTTAGTAAAGTCTGTTAAAGTTTTCACTCTCAAATAGATCGATAAACTCCCAAGCCTTAGGAATAACTGTCCGTAATGAAAATGTACACGGTGTTCATCATCACATAATCAATACAGTAAATAAACTGGTCGACAAATTTGTTTCTGCCTATTTCCCTTCTTCCTACTCTAACTCCAGCAGAGGTCCCATTTCAGCCAGCTCAATCATTGATCTTTTCTTTCTCTCTCCCACTTCCCATGTTCTAAATCAGTCGTTGAATGAATATAAATTCAAAGTAAATACAGACATGCACCATTTACAGAAGATAAAAGAGAAATATGTACAGTCATCCCTTTGTATCCATGGGGAATTGGTTTCAGGACCCCCTTGGGTACCAAAATCCACAGATGCTCAAGTCCCTAATACAAAGTGGCAGAGTGCAATTGGCCCTCCGTATCCACAGATGCATAACCTACAGATATTGAGGGCCAACTATATATAGAGAGGTATATATAGATATATACACATACATACATACTTACATAATTGTGGTCTCCTACCTGAGATTTGTTACTTAAAGAAGTGTGGATACAATTACAGTTTGTAGAAATATTGTCTCTTTCCTCACAGAAATTTTAAACACAGGAATTTTCTGCCCTTTCTCCTCATGCAGGGAAGTAATGAGGGGAGAGATTTTGCTTCTCTCCTCATTCCTTTTTGAAGTTTTCCACAAGAGAGAAGGGACCATCTTTTTTGTTGGTTCTTGATCAGCATAAATGGACAGGTCACCATGCTGTAAATCAGCACTCCTTCAGAGTGCTTTCTCTTTCTTTCTGACTCCTCTTATACTTCCTGCTGCCACCTAAGGTAGGCTGGCTCTCCTCATCCCTCTACTGAGACAGGTGAACTGAGTTGGATGCTCTCTACGGACCTGGTCCTATTTCTCTCATTCTGTCTCAGGCATACCCAAATATGTCTTCCCAAAGATTTAGAGTGGGGAAGAGAGAATAGGAATAATTTAGTCTCAAATATAAACTGTGAGTTTTAATTTAACCTTAAGAGTTTTCATTGAAATATCAAGCATTTGATCAACAACCAGCATTTCATAACTGTTTGGTTTCCTATAAGGAAGAAGGAGTGAGTTACATATTTAAGCCTTAACGATGATGGCTTCAGTTAAGTTTTATCTTCCAGTCAAATAAAATAAAATAGCAATAGAATAATTAAAAGATAAGAGTAAAGGGATGGATGTGTGACAGATAGCCTAGGTTACATTCCCAGTAAGCACTCCTCTACTTCTTGATACCCAGTAGCCCCCAAATTATGTTAGTTATCCATTTGACTCCATTCCAAATTCCAAAAGCAGAGGACATACCAGTTAGAGCATTCCAGTATCCTGGCCAAGTGTGACATTTCCAGGGTAGAAATGAGTCTAAGCTGTTATAATAAAAGTGAATAAGAGGACTTTTGGTGGGAATACTGGTACAAAGATATTTGTGTCGAAGAGCTTATAGCAATCATCTTGCAATCACAAGCACAGCCCTCCTTTGGCTCAAGCTGCATTGCAGAGGCAGAGGAGAGGGACATAAAGTAACTGAGCTCTTAGAAACATTGAATTGTTGGATTATACCTCTGGGTTTTTCGCGTATGTTTTCTTTGTCTATCTCTATATACATTGTTTAACCCAGTTTGAGTCAATTTTTCTGTTATCTTAAGCAATACTGTGTAACTGATATGTCTTCAGAGAAGAATGCTTATTGTTATTCAGATGAGATGAAAACAATCAATATCTTTGGTATAGTTGACTTAGTATCTTTGTCTTTTATCCAAAAATCACCCTCCACCCACTCACATCTGTATTGCTATATTGGGACCTGCAAATGTATTATGTGTTCCTATCACTGGCCACAGATAATTGGTCCTGCGGAGAGTTCCTGAGCAAAGCCAAACCATCTGAGTCATTTTTTCCCTTACTGGAAATAGAGAAAGAAACTTAACAGTAATGGAAGCAAAAGTTATGAAGCTCAAGAGCTCTTGATGACTATTTTTCCTACCATGTAGATGAAAGTGCTCAGTAGTGCAACAAAGTGAAACTGATACAAAGATAAGTGCAAAGCTGAGAGTGGAATGAGAGTCCTGGCAGAATCAAGCCCATGTTTTCACTGATCCCTGAGGTCTAGTGACATCCTCATTCTTCCCAGTGATGGGAGTAAATGATTTTCATTTTGGAATTAACTTTTCATCATTTGAAACCACAATGACATTGTAAACTATTTAAAAGATAATTTTCTTCATAGTTCCTCATTTCAGGTCACAGAAATGTGATATCTAAAATCCACATTAGAAACTCTTTTCCTTCCTTTTAATACAAATATTTAAATGACAACTTTTATATATCTATACAGAATTTTAATTTTCACATTTGGGGAAACAAGTACATGTATGTAAAGTAAAAATTCCAGTGCTCTAAATTTGGCTTCAGGATTTTAAAGCACTCAAAAGATGTTCTTGTTATTTATAAAGTCAGCAGAAAACTCTGACATGAATAACAGTCTTGTGGGCACAATAAGACCATCAATTACTATTCTGTATGTAAACATCACGTGTTTACCAAGCAACAGGTAAAAGCTTTTTTATAAAGCGATGTGTATTTTAGAATATTTTGTTGTGAGCATTACAACAAAAGTATGAATAGCTTGGTCAAAATCACATAACACTAGGCTAACTACTTGCAAAAAAGAAAAGTTTGGAGAATGGATATTTATTTACTTAGATCAGTTCCAACTTCCTTGGCCAGACTGAAAATAAAACGTGGAAATAACATCTGGAATATCAAGTTGGACAAGTGATTCTTATTCCTTCCTTTCACTTGCATATAGTAGTTCATCATATTTTATGATTTCTTTTTACCAAAAAATGCTGAGTGCGTGCTTGTGGCCAAATATTTGTAACATAATATACACCTTCTTTACATCCAGTTTTATTAGCTCTCACTGAGTGGATATTTTAATAGACTGATATTTCAATAAACAATTTACCATAAAAATCGTTAAACAATGCAATAATAAAAATAATCCTAGGATTCAGTAAATGTATATAATGTATATAATAGTTTATTCCTCATAAAATAATGCTTAACATTAAGAGAATTTATAGGATGAAAAACCTGACCTTAAAATAAAAGTTTACCCTTATGCAACTTGAAAACTGAAGTCAACATAATTTCCTGTCTCTATGTTGGACAGTACTCGGACTGGGCATACTTCTATCTATATGTTAAATAATATTGAGAATAAGCAAAACCACCTTAGTTACTTGACCAGAAAATACTTGCTCCTGAAAGATAAGACTGTGAACCAACTAAAATAGCTTACTTATCAGGACTAATTGGTTGCTTGTCAAGAATTACTTCAAGACATTTGCTCACTGTGCCAACTAATCCAAAACTATTATGCTATAATTATACCATCTTAACAAATTCTCTTTCTTGAAACACCTTCCTTAAAATCACTAAGCTCAGGCTCTGAAATTTTATAAATATCCTTCTCTGACGTTCCCTTTCTGGGACACAACTAAGACTCTATCAAGGTAATTTTATCCTACTGCAGTAATACAATAAGATTAATAAGTTTAGTTTTGGTTGTTCAAAGGTTTTTTTTTTTTTTTCTTGTAGTTGTTGGATGGCAGTGTCTTTCTTTCTTTCAATCTGTCTGTCTTTCTTTTTGCTGGACTTCTGAGATGTTCCAAGTTGACAAACCTGCAGATTTCACTGATAGTCAACACAGAACCCCTTGCTGCCATAGTTAAAATTTTTCAAACTAATTGTAAAAATGTGTGTTAATATAAAAGTGTAGCTTGATAGTTCTTTAGTTTCCTGTATTCTAGTTTTGTGTTATGCTGAAGGTGGGGTGGAAGGGTGTTAATTTATTTAAAAATTTATTTAAAGTAGTAATTAATATGAGTGGTGTCCCCAAGGAGGGACAGAGGAAAGGGCTTACAGAACTGTCATTACTACTGTTCTTCCAGGAAATTTTGATAAACTAGAATGCCTTTAGAATTGGTTCACAAGGAGGAACACTTTTTGGCTTTTCAGATGATGGATTTTACTAATAATTCCTGTTTATTTCCTTATTTCTATTAAATCAATCAAATAAAAATGGATATAGTTAAACATCTTCTCCCTGCATCTACTCTACAAATTAACTTTTAGATGTTTAAATAGTCATAGTGTTACTACATTAGAAGAACTCTTCTTATCTATAAAGGGGTGGTTTCTAATTATCAGTCTGTGGTCCATTTGACCTACCAGTATATTGTATTTGGTTAAAAAATGTTTTAACATTTTGAAAATTTTCTTAAAACATTAAAATTCTTGGCTCTTTTCAGTATTCTGCCTGTGGCCCAGCCAGAGGTGGTAGGCAAGTGACCCACCCCCTGTGCCACACCTGTAGTCCCCTGAGAGCTGGCAGGCATGAGCAGTCCATACAGGGGATGCTTCTTGAATGCCAGATGTTGGTGGCTGGGGGGATTGCACTTCTGGGTCCCACAGTTCTGAAAAAACTGGAGAGACAGTTCAAGAGACAACCAAGCCAGGACAAGATTAAACAATAAGGTTTATTGCCTATACAAGGCCAATCCTTTAAGAGTGGGGAAGATAGCTATCTTGCCCAATACATAGAAACAAACACAGAGAGTCAAACAAAATGAGGAAACTGAGGAATATGTCCCAAACAAAAGAACAACATAAAACCCCAGAAAAAAAGAAACCTAAATGAAATGGAGATAAGTAATTAACCTGATAGAGGTTTAAAATTTATGGTCATAAAGAGACTCGAACTTGGGAGAAAAAGGGATGATCACAGAGAGAACTTCAACAAAGAGATAGAAAATAGAAGAATGTATAGCAGAAGTCAAAGAGCTGAAGAATACAATGACTGAATTAAAAAATACACTGGAGGGGTTCAACAGCAGACCAGATGGAGAACAGAAAGAATATGTGATTTGGAAGACAAGACAGTGAAATTCATCCAAAAAGAGCAGCAAAAAGAAAAAAGAATTTAAAAAAGTGAAGATTGCTTAAGGGACCTATGGGACAATATCAAGCAGGATAACATTCATATATAAGGGTCCCAAAGGAGAAGAGAGAGAAAGGGGCAGAAACTTATTTGAAGAAATAAATGGCGGAAAACTTTCCTGACCTGTAGAAGGAAACAGATATCCAAATCCAGGAAGCACAGGGAGTTCCAAACAAGATGCACCCAAAGAGACTCACACCAAAACACATTATAATTAAAATGACAGAAGTTGAAAATAAAGAGAGGATCTTAAAAGCAGCAAGAGAAAAACAATTTGTTACATACAAGGGAAGCCCCATAAAACTATCAGAATATTCCTCAGCAAAAACTTTGTAGCCCATAAGGGAGTGGTATGGTATATTTTAAGTGCTGAAAGGAAAAATATTTTGAAAAAGAATACTCTACCTGGTAAGGTTATAATTAGGAATTGGAGGAAAAATAAAGAGCTTTCCAGACAAGCAAAAAAATAAGGCAGTTCATCACCACTAACCCAGCCTTACAAGAAATGTTATAGAGGCTTCTTTAACCTGAAAAGAAAATGCACTAATTGGTAACAAGAAAACATTATAAAAGTAAAAATCTCACTGGTGAAAGTAAATGTACAGTAAAGGTAGTGAATTAATCACTTGTAAAGCTAGTATAAAGGTTAAATGACAAAAGTAGTTAAAATAACTGTAACTACAAGAATTAAAGTATATCAAAAATAAAAAGATGTAAAATTTGACAAGAAAAACATAAAATATTTGAGTGTTGAGGGAGAGGACAAAAATGCTAAGTTTTAAAATGCATTCAAACATAACTTGCTATCAACTTAAGATAAACTGTTATATGCAAGCCTCATGGGAACCACAAAGCAAAAACCTATAATAGATACACAAAAGATAAAGAGAAAAGAATAAAACTTATCCAAGAATAAAACTACAGAAATTCATGAAACTACAAGAGAAGAAAGGAACACAGAGAAATTGCAAAATAGCCAGAAAACAATGAACAAAATAGCAGTAAGTACAAACCTATCAACAATTTAAAAACATAGAGTGGCTGAATGGGTACAAAAACAAGACCCATCTACATGCAGCCTATAAGAGTCTCACTTCACTTCAGATCTTAAAACACACACAGACTGAAAGTGAGGAAAGGGAAAAAGATATTCATTGCAAATGAAAAAGAAAAGAAAGCTGAGGTACAAATGCTTTCATCAGACAAGTAGATTTTAAAACAAAGACTGTGACAAGAGACAAAGAAGGACATTACATAATGATAATGGAATCAATTCAACAAGAAGATATAACATTTGGAAATATATTTATACACCCAACATAGACTTACCTAAGTATATAAAGCAGATATCAGCAAAAATAAAGGGAGAAGTTGACAACAACCCAATAATAGTCGGGGATGTTAACACCCACTTACATCAATAGACAAATCATCTAGACAGAAAGTCAATATGGAAACACCAGCCTTAAACCAGATGGACTTAATAGATATACATAGAGCATTCCATCCAAAAGCAGCAGAATACACATTCTTTTCAAGTGTACATGGAATATCCTCCAAGAAAGATCATATACTAGTTACGAAACAAGTATCAATAAATTTAAGAAGATTGAAATATCAAGCATCTTTTCTGACCACAATGGTATGAAACCAGAAATCAATTACAAGAAGAAAACTGGAAAAATGACAAATACATGGATATTAAACAACATACTCCTGAACAACCAATGGGTCAACAAAGAAACCAATATAAAAATCAAAAAATATCTTGAGAAATATGAAAATGAAAATACAACATAACAAAATCTGAAAAAATAAAACAAACTATTACATGGTGGGTGTATACTATGAGTCAAGCACAAATCTGAGTACTTTATATAGAGTTTAATTTTTACAGTTTTGTGAAATTAATATAATAACCACAACTGACAGATTGGGAAACTAACACATAGAACAGATGGTATTAAAAACTTGCCCAAGTACATGCCAGGATTAAACTGAGCAAATCTGACTGCAGAATTCATCCTCTTAATCACTCTGCTGTACAGCTTCCTTTAATTGTGTAAATTTATTTCACTTTGCTTGTTTTTCCTGCTGACTGTAAGGCAGTCAGCCCCTCTCTATTCCTGTAGGTGTTTAAGTTTCTGATTCATGATCAACTTTGAATTCTGTTTTATAAAATCATGAAACATATCCATAAAAAAAGGGAATTATATCTTCCCAAAACATAGAATCACTCACTTTAATGGAGAACAATTTTAAAGACTATGGTGAAATAATTTTTTTTTCCTATAGTACTTTTTAAGAAATGTCCAGTGAGGTCCTATTTATGATAGGAAATTCTAGCTTAATGCAGTTTAGAATTGCTGTGTGTAATCTATTTATCTTATTTTATTAGCCAGAACTAACCTGTAAATTTCACGTTATCTATGAGCTTAGTTTACTTTTTAGATTCCACATGTAAGTCCTACAGAGAAAGACATTTCATGAAATCTTACCTCTCCCTACTGTCTATTCTTCTTGAGGTAATGGGCATTAAAAAAACAGATTTAATGCAATATTTGGCAGAATTGTTCATTGATGCTTTTACATGGTACAGTGTTCTCTATGTTCCTAGATTCTTCTAGTTTCCTCCATCTCAGGTAACCTCTGTTCCTGTTACTTTCTGTTTCCATCCTCTGCCCTCACATTTCTACATTTCTGAAACTGTATTCATTCAGTCCAACTGAAAATCCAAATAAAAATGTTGTCACTAGTGTTCCCCCAAACCACCCTCAGTTTGAGATTCACTATACAAACTCACAGAACTCAGAAAAACTGTTTTATTCATGGCTATAGTTTATTTGAATGAAAGGGTACAGATTAAAATCAGCACAAGAGGGACTTCCCTGGTGGCGCAGTAGTTAAGAATCCGCCTGTCAATGCAGGGGACACGAGTTCAAGCCCTGGTCCGGGAAGATCCCACATGCCTTAGAGCAACTAAGCCCATGCGGCACAACTACTGAGCCTGCGCTCTAGAGCCTGCAAGCCACAACTACTGAGCCCGTGTGCCACAACTACTGAAAGCCGTGTGCCTAGAGCCTGTGCTCCGCAACAAGAGAAGCCACTGCAATGAGAAGCCCGTGCACTGCAATGAAGAGTAGCCCCCGCTCGCCACAACTAGAGAAAGCCTGTGTGCATCAATGAAGACCCAACGCAGCCAAGAATAAATAAATTAATAAATAAATTAATAATAAAATAAAATAAAATCAGCACAAGAAAATAGCACATAGTATAGGGTCCAGGAGAGACCAGTTATTTGTTTCTACTTGTTCTCTCCCAGTGGATTCATATAGATAGCACTGTATTCTCTCAGCAATGATGCATGACAACATATACACAATATTGCCAACCAGAGAAGTTTACCAAGTCTTGGTGTCCAGTGGGACCAGTCACATAGGCATGGAGTGCCCACATGGCTGATCTACTTACTCAGTCTCCAGCCTCTCCTGAGGTCAAACTGACACTGCATGGCTCAAGCCCTTCACCATAAATCACAATGTTTGCATGAAACTGGTTAACAATGTGGCATAACTCAAAGTCCCAGGTAAACAACAACTCTTATCAGGCAGGATATCCCAAGGACTTGGAGGTTATCTCCCAGTGGCTGGTCCAGTCTTTGGAACGTGCAGGGTTCTAACAACCCAAGACTGCTGAGTTAGTCCTTTACTGCACAAATGTAGTTTACTCCATGAACCACAACCCCCATCAGCTTTAGCTGAAATAAATTATTTCCCTTCTGAAGTCTCATAACACTTTATTTCTTGTTGTATATGTGTGCTTTGATAAACTGAGAACATTATGTGTCAAACTTGGGGAATAAGGGAAAGTAGCTTACTAATTGCAGAGATTTTGATTTGCTGAGCAGGTCTGCAAGCTGAGAAAAATCGCTCCAGTTTAGACTATGGGAAGGAGGGAGTTTCAATGACTATGAGAGAAGGGAATAGAGGTTAAAGCCTTAATGTGTGATTAAGGGGAGAATCTTGGAGAGAGGACAAATGGCTAATTGGGAAGTTTAAGTTGTCTTGCCTCCCGTGTAAATTTTAACAAAATCCATATAAATTACAATTCCTTGGAGAGGGAGCAGGAAGAAGTAGAGGAACATTCTGAAAAAGGTGGGGTTCAGGCAAAACTCTAAGATGGCCAACCATGTTGGTGCTAGATATAATGGTTCAAGTAAGCTCATCATTTTTTTTTAAACTCTTAATACTTGAGGGTAGACATCATATTTGAAGGAATTTTTGAACCCTCACATACCTAGCATATTTTTTGGTACATAACTTCATAACTAGCTTTCATCTTATAATTAGCATGTGTTAGAAACTATCCTAAATACTTTATATGCATTGTATAATTTAATCCTGTGAGATGGGAGTTTTTACATAGTAAAAAACTGAGGCAATTTAATAAGCTACTCAAAGTCCAAAGCTAGCAAACGGCAGAGCAGGTGATTTAGACTCGTGATTTGGCACCAGTGTCCATAACCTTAACTGCTAAATAATACTGAGCTTCATAGTATATAGATCACTAGTTGCTGAACTGATACACTGAATTAATATTTTGTGTTTATCAAAAAATCTGCTTAAAGTTTGATGTTTGAGTTAATTCCTGACCATTTCTGGTCAGATCATAATGGAAATTTAGACCTTCATTTCAGTACACTTTCTTGTTAAAGACAGAATATTGGGCTAGAATGGGTGACAGGTTTGACTTAGAGTCAGAACAGATATTGTCTTTATTAGAAATTGAATTTCAGCTTCAACAAATAAAACAGATTCACCCTCATATTGTCATCATTAAGAGGACAAAGTGAGCAATGAAAAGTAAGTCACGATTTACTATTCAGCCCAAAAAACAGACCTTCAGCAAGACCACCATTTTCCTGAATACTGACTATCAGTACTAACCAAGAAGTCAAAGTGAATAATTTGACTGTTTGATGCAGTGGGAGAGCAGTTGGTGGTAAACTCTGAAACATAGGAAATAGGTATAAATTATCTTCTTCCTTTTACAGTTGTCACCCACTTAACTATTTCTGAGAAATAAAAGATCAGAGTAGAATGTACCCAAAGACAAAAGAAATCAATTCAAGAATGTAATGAAGCAAATAGAAGGAAAGCAAAACAATTAGTAGCAACTAAAGAAGATTTGTTTTCAGTCTCCAGGACCAAAATAATCAAAAAGAAAATAGCTCAGCTGAGAACAAAGCCATGTTGTTCCCCCTATTGCATTCTCCTGTCAATAATAGATGTAGAAAAAGAAAGTAGAGTGACCAAAACATCTTATTTTGTCCTACTTTGGTAAGGTGTATATAAATATGAAAAATACAGCTGACTAACAAGATATGAGAATATAAAGAAAATAATGCAGTCCTAAATCCCAAAATCTTAGAATATTGAACTCAAAGAAAACTAAGAACCAATCCAGTCGAGGCTCTTTTGGTAGCTCTTAGTCTGCTGGCCAAGAGTCCACTCTTATAAATGATTGTACTCCAAAAGAATAGTTTTGTTTTATGGTTTAAGGTAAAGGTAGTAATGATTTCCATATAATGGAAATAAGTCTCACATGTTCAGAGAAGAGGCTAACTTTAGAGAATTATATTTGTGTCATATAGAAAAAGAGCTCACAGGAGATATTATTAGTTATTGACTAGGCATTATATTACTGCTTCGCTTCCTAAAAATGAGAATCTCCTGCTAAATATTGGCCTGTACAAAATTTACATTACATTACATTACATTACAAAGCTGGCTTACATTACATTTACATTACATTACATTACTGAGGGTACAAGAGTAGAAGCTAGAGATTTGGAGATAATGCCAAAAATCATCTGCTTAACTCTGAGGATCTGCCAGAAAAAGTAGACTTGCAGGACAATTCTCTTCACCCAGAGATCCCTACCTTATTGGAGAGAATAAAGCAAGCTAATTAGGTCTTCTCCAACCACATGCTATGGTTGCTTAAAGCCAAGGAGGAAGATAGGCAGTCTTTGTTCTAGGATCAGGAGCCACCTGCCAGTTTTAGTACTCAGTGAACCAGTTGCCCATTCCAAGTCTTGAATATTCTGTTTCTCTCATTTAATCTGACCACAAAACTGATTTGTGTTGTGTGACTGAAACTGACTTCCCATGTGGCTTGAACTTCTGCCTTTAATCCTAGAATGTAACCATAACCATTCTCTATTCATGATTCCTGCGCAGTGTGAATAGTATGTACATGAATACAAAACCCAACTTGCCAGCTGGACTGCAAAATTTGCCCCTGTCCAAAAGTATGGTCTAAAAACCTTGCCATCCTTAACCTGAGACCACTCACCCTTAACATGAAGCAACTCATAACCTGGTTCTCACAAGGTTTATGAGCAAATGGAATGCTTTTCCCTTAGTAATAGTGATGATTAGGAAATTCAATAAATGATAGCCATGGTTCAGAACTGAAGTGTTGGAAGCCCAAAGAACTTTTGAGGTACCAAGTGTAAGCACAATTATGCATAGTACTTATTTAAGATGCAGATATATGGGCCCTGGCTTGGATTTACTGAATCCAATTTTTCATAGTCATCTTTTTTTTTTTTTTTTTTTTTTTTTTGCGGTACGCGGGCCTCTCACTGTTGTGGCCTCTCCCGTTGCGGAGCACAGGCTCCGGACGCGCAGGCCCAGCGGCCATGGCTCACGGGCCCAGCCGCTCTGCAGCATGTGGGATCTTCCCGGACCAGGGCACGAACCCGTGTCCCCTGCATCGGCAGGCGGACTCTCAACCACTGTGCCACCAGGGAAACCCTTTCATAGTCATCTTTGAGAATTCACTTTCAGGGGCAACAATTTACTTTTTTAAATTCCCACTGTAAGCAGGACATAGCAGATTGTGAGATGCTTTAATGGAAAAAATTGACTTTGATGAGTTCAACCAATTAAATCAATATACACATAGTGGTGAGGGAACAGCTATGTGTAAGAATAGTTATATGTCAATCTATGATACTCATTTATCTAAAGAAAGACTTTATGTACTGAAGGTGTTCAACAGCATAGAAAAGGCAGCAGTGATTAGGCTGGATGTTGAATATGGTGCATATGATCAAATTGGTCACCAGAGTATGTTATCACATATATGGCATTTTATTTCTTTAGGTTTCCCCATGACCTGAGTTAAGTATCTCTCCAGCTATCTATGTTTCTCTATTGTCACTCCAGTTACACCAGTTAACTTCCTGATTACTGATAGATGTCATAGCTATCTTGATTTTTAAGTAGGATGTGTTCTAAGAAGCATTATAATATTCTACCCACTTAAAGCATATGTTCTTCTCCGTAAATAATTGAACCAAAATGATTGTAAACTAGCATTATGCATAAATCTAGTGTGAACCCAACACTGAGAGTCTGATTGTCCCTGGGTGAATTGGTTTCTGACATAAAAGGTTGAGGATATGATCTTGATCTATGAAAAATGTCACCTTGTGGAGTCCATGGCAGTCAACTGTCAGACTTCCCTCTTGTCACACAGTGTGTGACTCAAATCTATGGGGAAAGGATGAACTGTCAATAATCAGTGTTGGGATAAATGAAGAAACACAAGGAAATGACATTATTAAGCCCATTTTTCTTTCATGAACTAGAATGAATTCCAAATGGATTTAGAGATTTACATTAAAAAATAACTGCAATAGGACTATAATAGAATGAAAACCACACAAAGTAGAAGAAAAACATGAAGGAAGGCTTATATAAACTAGGAATGGTGAAACATAAGTACGCCTAAAAATAAAGATATACAGAAGGAAAGACTGACGAATTTAATCATAAGCCCAATTTAGGATTATAATTCTAAAATACAGACAGGTAGTGGGAGCCAATGTTCAGGGGTAAACCCAAGAGGAAAAAGTTTAGAAATTAGTATTTTTGAAGAAATTCTAAGGTAAGTAATAATGAGGAATAAAATTAGGAGACTTAATAAGCTCTAATAAATAATTAGAAGGAATAAGGCTTGAAGTAGTATTGTAGAAATGTGTGGCAGATTTTATGCAATTTAGGCCCCATTATATATATATTTATATATTATATAAAGAGAGAAGAGCCAGCCAGATGAACAAAAACCTGTTAAAATATGACTTTCAAAAGATAAAGAGCATGACTCTCTTCAAAATATAAGCATGTGTCAAAGATTTATTTAAGTCATTAATGAGGCAGCCAGCTAGAAGGAAATGTTGGTTCAAAGGAGTATAGGAGAGATAAAGTTATTTATAGGCACTGAAAGAAAGAACACTGGAATAAGACTGATAAATAGATTCAAAGCTGGTTAATGTTTGACAGTAATAAAACTGTAACTTTGGAGTTATCTTTTCTTTGGGCATAAATCATTTGCATCTATATAGGACAAAATCCATTTGATGTGCTACTGTACAAAGATCATTTGGATTACTATCATTTTTATAAAAGTTAATATCAACCTTTAAAGAGTTGCAAAATATCCTATCCACTAGTAAATAGTAAGTCAAAGAAAAGTGAATACTCCTAAAGAGTTATATTAAATAATCTTCAAATGAGACTACTAGACCCATGCAGCAAGTGCCAGTAAAACACTGAAAGGGCACAAATGCATCTTTTTGCTTTATTTCCAAATTTTTGAAATTTTTGTTTTCTTAATAATTTGAGAATGCCAAGCATGGATAAGTAATCAATAAATGTTTAAGCACTGCCTAATATAAAGTATCTCTTTTCCTATACTGCAAGTTATGAGGTCTTTTCAAGAAGCAGTTCTTTAATCTATTTAAATTTTAAGATAGTAACACTCTAGTCATTGCACTTGGGTATTTAGGCTCCTCCAAAAAATTCTCATTTTACAGGATAATTTAAAATTGTGACAATAGATAAGTCATTTAAAAGAGATAGTTACACATCTTTAGCATTTATTGCCTTCAGTTTTCTACTAAGAACATGTATTTTTTTAATGTCTTCAGAAGATCATAAAAAAAAATGTAATAGCATTTTGGAAAAAATACAAAGCACACGAAAGTCATAGTGCAGGATTTATTGCCTTTAATGAAAGCATTAATTACACTAACAGAATCATATTATCAGTGACTTAATGCATCTCTTGTGAGTATCACACCGAAATACTTTATACTCAGTGGAATGTTTAAATGCTTTAAGCTCAGGCAAGATATTCCAAATTGTAACAGCTTTTGTGAAAGTCAACTTACAATGGTAGAGAAGTGTTATGGTTCAATATATGCTATAATTTAGAATTTTCAACTTTTAGTAAGAACATGATAGAGAAGACATAGTGACTTTTTAACAAATATGTGGAAGTTAAGACTGACAAAGTGTTCTGTAGCACTAATGAGCCAAGAAGAAAGAGAATTAAGATTTAATTGTGACTACAACAACTGTTCATGTGTTGAAATCCTAGATAAAAGAATGAATGCATGCTAGTGTTGTGTTAAAATTTCTTTGCCAAGCAAAATTTAAAGCAACAAAGATGACCAAGTCCAAAATAGTCTTACCCTTCACAGCTTCTGAAGAGTCAAGGAATAGGATCAAACTATTGAAAATGGATCTTGGATGAGAGGAGGAATATAAATAATTGTTTGGAAGCAAAATATTTCCTTTATCCTTGGAGACCTGGCTTTCCACGTATCTTGAAAACAACATCTCACCTTTACAATAAAATTGTCTCTGGGTCAAGATTAGAGAATGGGCCTATGGAAAAAGGAGTACTACTTTCTGTGTAACATTTAAGTGAGAGAGGCAAAAGGTGTTCCTGTGCCTCCATGACATCCTTTTCAGACCACCAAGATTAGGGGTTTCAGTCCAGACTTTATAGTAATATATGTAGTTTCAGTGCTTTAAGTTTACAATTAGAAAGGATTGGTTCACTTCATCATTAACAACGTTACTATTAGCTAAAGGAGTGTGCGCATGCACACACACACACAGAGTTTAGGAAAATGTGCAAAATAGGTCTTTGTGGTGGTAGGTTTGTTCATATTTTCAGAACCATACTAAATTCACATTGAACTGAGGGTTTAATAGCAGAATCTCTATTCCATTCATCTCCTTCCCCAGCCCTTCAGTTATTACATGAATTGTCAGCCATTCATCTTTATTAGGTTTTAGTCTGGATAGATCTGCTACTAAGATATGTGGGTTTGGTATTATATAGTTATTTATATATATATATATATATATATATGATTACACACGTGTGGTTGTGTGTGGGCATGGGGGATGGTATTGGAGAGTGGGTGTGTGCAGAGTAAGGGAGAATCTATAGATGTTCCACTACAGGTTGGTACTTCATTTGGAATGTTTTCTTTGCTTCTCTCTCCTAGAAACAGTCAGATAATCAAAAATGTGGATATTAAGATATTAAGATACTCACTAAAATTCTTTCTATGCCATCAAAACTAGCACATAGCTTCTTTTGTGATTGGAATATGTTTGTGTGTTTCAAAAACTTCAGGTATGGTCCCAATAGTTAGACCTTATCCTACTATTCCTGTCCTGCACAGTCTTTACAATATCCACCTCCAGCTCTCAGAATCTGTACTGTTTCTAAATCATTTCCATTTTACCCTCAAGTTTTCTTGGTAAATGTGTTAGTCAAGTTGGGCATATACCAGCAGACCTACAGAGTAAACAAGGAACAGCAAATGTAAGATTGGATGATGACCTCTCTTCAGGGATGGAGTTTGAATATGTTCTAAAACTCATCCAAAAGTACACCCACTAAGTGAACCAATGTAGCCCATTATCCCTTCCACATGAGCCATAGTGGGGAAAGAATTGAGCTTAGGACATTGATATGAACTTCAGTTCAAGCTGCCTGATTTTAAAGCATTTTAGAGCTCATATCCTAAAGATTTGGAAAAATGAACAGAGTGCCTGGCTTGGAAAATGTATCAAACAGAAATTGGCAAAAGGAGAGTATGTCTCCTCTCCTTGCAGTTGTTCTGCCCTTCCTAGGTGACCTTACCCTGTGAAGACTTTATCTTTTTTATGTACTTTTATGGTGTAAGTCTATATAGTAACTTGTACCAAGATGTTAGAAACTCTCAACATCAAGCATAATATAACCAGTGGAATTTTGGTGCCTTCATTTATGCTATTTTTTACATATACATATATATGTACATACATGTCATATTTGCCATGTATGAGATTTCCTATGTATAAGGTTCAATTTAAAAATTATGCCAGTACCATACTGTCTTGATTACTGTAGCTTTGTAGTATAGTCTGAAGTCAGGGAGCCTGATTCCTCCAGCTCCATTTTTCGTTCTCAAGATTGCTTTGGCTATTCGGGGTCTTTTGTGTTTCCATACAAATTGTGAAATTTTTTGTTCTAGTTCTGTGAAAAATACCAGTGGTAGTTTGATAGGGATTGCATTGAATCTGTAGATTGCTTTGGGTAGTAGAGTCATTTTCACAATGTTGACTCTTCCAATCCAAGAACATGGTATATCTCTCCATCTATTTGTATCATCTTTAATTTCTTTCATCAGTGTCATAATTTTCTGCATACAGGTCTTTTGTCTCCTTAGGTAGGTTTATTCCTAGATATTTTATTTTTGTTGCAGTGGTAAATAGGAGTGTTTTCTTGATTTCACTTTCAGATTTTTCATCATTATTGTATAGGAATGCCAGAGATTTCTGTGCATTAATTTTGTATCCTGCTACTTTACCAAATTCATTGATTAGCTCTAGTAGTTTTCTGGTAGCATCTTTAGGATTCTCTATGTATAGTATCATGTCATCTGCAAAATGAAATTGAGCTATTTGTAATGAGGTGGATGGACCTAGAGTCTGTCATACAGAGTGAAGTAAGTCAGAAAGAGAAAGACAAATACCGTATGCTAACACATATATATGGAATTTAAGAAAAAAAAAGGTGTCATGAAGAACCTAGGGGTAAGACAGGAATAAAGACACAGGCCTTCTAGAGAATGGACTTGAGGATATGGGGAGGGGGAAGGGTAAGCTGTGACAAAGTGAGAGAGAGGAATGGACATATATACACTACCAAACGTAAGGTAGATAGCTAGTGGGAAGCAGCCGCATAGCACAGGGAGATCAGCTCGGTGCTTTGTGACCCCCTGGAGGGGTGGGATAGGGAGGCTGGGAGGGAGGGAGACGCAAGAGGGAAGAGATATGGGAACATATGTATATGTATAACTGATTCACTTTGTTATAAAGCAGAAACTAACACACCATTGTTAAGCAATTACACTCCAATAAAGATGTAAAAAATAAATAAATAAATAAAAATTATAACATTCCTATCCCTGTGGCATAGGAAAATAAAATTTTCTTGAATTTAATTCATTTTTTAAATGAAAAGTTTGGAACTTTTCAAATAGAATTTTTCTATGATCTTTTTCCTATGCTGGACAAACATGGATTCTAGAGCTGCTCTGTCTTGTTTTGAATCTGGCTCCTTCACCTGCCACCTCTGTTACCTTGGGCACAAAGTCATTTAACAAGTTATTTAAACTCTCTGTTCCTCAGTTTCTTTAAATGTAAAATGAGGATAATAATAAGTCCTACAACATAGAGTTATGAGAATTAAATGAGACAACATTTGCAAAGAGGTTAAAACAGTGCCAAGCATACAGTTAAAGACATACAAAAGATTAATGAATAAAATTTTCAAATGATTGACTTGGGGCTGCTTAATAAAGTTGTCAAAACTTTTATTAAATTTTGATGGTAAAAGTATTAACATCTCAATATAAAACCCAAGGAAATTGGTTATAACCTGGGAGACAGTCTTTCTGAAAGCTCTGAGGACTGTTCCACCCATTAGAGGTCAAAGCACAGTTATGTAAGTTTTTGAGACAAAGAGTTGTAAGTTAAATAATGTATTGACAGTTTATACAATTCAGATCTGCATGTACAAAGCAGGTAGTGGGTCATTGTGACCCCCTGCAAAATTTAGGAAGGTTATCTTTTAAGGAGGTGTGGTTAATGCAGATGCACAACACACACTAATGGGAAAGGGGAGGCCCAAACAGAAAAAAGAATTTATGTTTAAATTTTTCTTATCTTGCCATATGAATTTTATTTCATCAATACAGTGATTTTCCTGAGGAAGACTCACCTTTTCTAACATCCATCCAAGGAAAAGAATTTTGAAATAATTGACTGGAAGAACATTTACAAGATGGAAATAAAAATGGGTTGCTGCTTGTATACCAAAAAGGAAAAAAAAAATTCTGAGATTACAGCATGGAATTAGATTAGTAAGATTTACATTCAAATGAAGGTAGCAGCATTCTCCTCAATGCCCTCATTACTTTCTCACCAACTTAAGGTATAATACAGATGCACAGTGCTGGATATTAAGGAGTTTCTTATAGCCTCAAATTGCCTGTCATCAAGTCAAAGCAGTTGGTACATAAACAGTTGCCTTACAACAAATGGAAATTTAAAGCACTACATTATATATAAATAACATAGTAGATGAACTATTTTTAAATGATAATTTTTCAAATGGTCGATGGAAAAAAAAACCACAACAAAAGAGCAGTGAGTTTCAGTTTTATTCAGGGACTTTACTGAGGACTATAGCCTGGGAAATAGTCTCTCAGTAGCTCTAAGGGGACTGCTCCAAAGAAATAGGGAAAGAGCCAGTGTATATTTTTTCCTGGGAAATACATGTAGTCAAGCATACATCTTTGTTAAGATTACTGCTAATCACAAAAAAAAACAGATATCTCAAGTTAATTTTCTCACTGTTTTTCTATGTATGGGAAGATGCAAGAATCTAGGGTCATTGAGATTCTTCCTTGGATATGCATCTTAATTACCTAGGGGCCCATAATTCCCAAACACAGAATGCTTCATCCTATTTTCCTCCACCCTGAATTCCCCTCAGGGCACGCTGTCAGTGGGCTATTGCACTGGGTTCGAATTAATCCTCTGTTTTACAGGATGATGAGAGAGACTCTTTGTTCTTTTTGTTTACAATACAATAAATAAATGTGTTTTTAAAGTATATGTTTAAGGCAAGGAGAGATAGAAAGAAAAAGAGTGAGGGATCTGCACTGAGTAAATGTTATAAAAAAAAAAGCTATATCTAATCTAGTCTTCTAGTCTTTTAATTTCATATTTCACTGTAGATAAAAATTGTACATTTGCTTAAAATATTGCTTTTATCTTTGATAAATTGGTCAAGACATATTGAGCAAGAATAGATTGATGTATTATGTGGTTAAACAAGTGGATCATAGAGTCAGTCTGCCTGGGTTCAGATTCTGTTTTCATAATTTACTAGTTCTATGCCCTTGAATAAGTCACTTATCCTGTGTCTATCACAATTTTCTCATATTAAAAATGGGAATATTTTTGAAAATATTACAAGAGATATTGCATGCATATGAAGTGCCCAGGAAAAACTGTACCAAATATGTTGTGGCACTCAATAAATATACAATTTTTATATATACATTATAATTTTGTCATTAAAAAATGCCAGTACCTCCAAGGAAATTAGGATATAACCATTAATTTAATTTAATTTTTTAAATGTTTTTTTAATTAATTAATTTAATTCATTTATTTTTGGCTGTGTTGGGTCTTCGTTGCAGCACGCGGGCTTTCTCTAGTTGCAGCGAGGGGTGGCTACTCTTCCTTGCGATGCATGGGCTTCTCATTGCAGTGGCTTCTCTTGTTGCGGAACATGGGCTCTAGGTGCATGGGCTTCAGTAGTTGTGGCACACGGGCTCAGTAGTTGTGACTCACAGGCTCTAGAGCACAGACTCAATAGTTGTGGCCCACAGGCTTAGTTGCTCCACAGCATGTGGGATCTTCCCAGACCAGGGCTCAAACCCATGTCACCTGTATTGGCAGGCAGATTCTTAACCACTGCGCCACTAGGGAAGCCCTAACCATTAATTTTAAATTGTGTCCTACATTACTATCAGATTTTATTTTCTATAAATTCTATGAATTTGCGCTTTTTTGTTGGGTCCAGTTATTTATGATTCAGATTCCAACATCTGATTCATGACTAGCCTCCTTATAATTACCATTCTGACAGATGAATACAGTGTTGGGTGTATTTTTTTTCCTATTTAACTCTGGAATGAATTAAATACCTGTTGATCATATCTATGCATACACTTTCTTGATTGTGATTCCCCTATCATTCAGGTGTATTTTGCCCTTGGAGCATATACTTCTGACAGTATCAGCTACACTTAGAGATGCAGCCCAGAGTACCTGGTCTTCTGATGGGCTGCTGAATGAGGGTATAAGGGGAAGAAGTCTTTGCAGGTGTGAAATGGTGGTGTCATTGGCTTCATCATCACGCACAGAAGCCAGTATCTTTCATCCCATTATCAGTGAGATCATGAGTCAAGTAAATGATTCATGTGATTGCAAAACTACCACCTAACCTACCACCATCAGCCTGGGCACTTTTGTACATGCATATGTCCATGTGTGCACGTGCATGCGTGCACACACACACACACACATACACACACATACACTGGAGTGTAACACTCTGTCATGAACAACTAAGGGAAATTAAATTTTTTCTACCTGAACACACTAAGTCAGGAAAGACTACAACACATTTAAGACATTAAAGAGTCACGATATCCTCTTTCCCTTTCTTCTGTTAACTCAAGTGATCAGACAGTAGTTATATTTGATACAACAGCAGAGCTAGAATATGACTTTTAAGCAGGGTCAGCTTTAAAGGCAATAGAATAAAAAGCTATGTATGTGGTATAACTTGAAAAACACAATGAGGAACTGCTTCTCCCAATTTGTTCAACATTGTAACTGAAATTTCATCATCAGAGCTTCATTCTCTGAATTTCTAGGGATAATAAAAATGCATAAAAATCTTTAAATATAACATGATTCATCATGTTTTTACTGTGGACAAGTATAAGAAAACATTTTACAATGAGATCAAGCTGTTTAGCAACGATATGTAAGATAGGGACTTTTGAAAAATAAATGTACCATCAAAGTCAAAGTCAGTCACATTTAGATTATTTATGAAGGATAGTTTCACAGGAGTCATAATGAGACCTGCTGAGAATCTAGACGGCATGAAGAGGAGCTTGTAGGAAGGAGGGAATTTCTGAAAAGGGAGGGAGAACAATGTCCATAGCCCAACTTCGCCATCTATATAATTTTGCCTGTATATATAAGCTATTGCCTTTATATAGAAACTCTATATATAAGCTAAGCATATAAGCATGGTGAATATATGGTTCCCATCCTTCCAGCAAACGTAGACTCAGATGTGTGGGTTCTGATAAAACTCTAGTACAAGTGTAGAGAAAAATTGCTTTTACCACAACAGTAAAGTGTTATTACTACATTCACCCTGAAATGCAAAACAACTTTAACAAACCATGTTATGTCTTCTTTAAGGGTTATTTCAAATACCTCTTGAAACATTTACAATGTAAGTAAAGGCAATAAATGTCTGTGTTGGGAACTGAGAAGACTCAAGAAGCTATTATTTTTAGAAATGTTAACATATTTTCTTAGTAAGACTCCATGTTTCACTGGTCTTAGCCACATCACTGAAACTTTGGAAAACATTGGTATATTCACTAAAAATGGATGACTTTAGCTTAATTGTTTTCAGCTTCTTTTCACTTCCTTAGTGCCACTCCACTCACACTAGTAATTAAAACTTGAGTTCTGGAGGCTTTATGTCTGAGACAGCCTAAGAAAAGTAAAAAGGAAAATGAAATTTAAGGCTTACAATCAAGGAAACAAAGTATGTTCCATAACAAAAATTGAATTATTATTTTCACGCATATATTTTTGAAGAAAAAATGAAATTAAAACTTTTCTGATTTATATTAAAGAAGAAAACATCCTTTAAAAACATAGTACACATTTATTTGTCTTATAAAGATTCATCTGGTTTTAAGAACTACAAATGTGACTAAATGAGAACACTGAAAGGACAGTCTGGCAGTCGGGAATTCCCTCCCGATTGTGTGACACTATGCCTGGGGTAGGGTTTATGGTGAGAGTGTGTCTCAGCCTTTCTTATGCATTTCAATGTGTGTATTTTCTTGTTTGCCTGATGTGTAGGAATCGTACAGCTAGTGTCTAGATTTCTTTCAAAGGAAATTACTCTGGGTGTAGCTGTAGATTTGATGTGTCCATAGTAGGAGGTGAGTTCAGGAAGTTCCTACGTTGCCACCTTGGAACAGAACCTCTTTCATAGCATGGATAAGTCTTAGGACCACCTCCTGTACAGCAGGAACTCAAGACATGCTAACTCTTAAGGTCCACTGCCACAGAAGAAGCTTAAACCATGGTGAGTAGAGGCCAGAGCTTCCCATCTCCTGAGATTATGGCTCATCTTGGGGAGCTCATCAGCTCAGGATCCTTAGAGGCTGCTATCAAACCTTGCATCAAAATTTTGTCACTAACTTAAACTTTGAACTGTAATTGGTAGCCACATCTTGGAAGTTACTCGTGTCTGTATCATTTTCTCACTGTGACTTCTTGCCGAAACGTTTTCAAGGGAAGCTTGACGTGTATGACAGCAATCTATGAGTGATCCAGAATTTGCATATTGTCTGCAAAAAAAAATCAATAGTCAATCTGAGAAAGAAATGGAAAATTTTATTCGAGACAACCTGAGGATTATAACCCTGGAGATAGTCTTTCAGAAAGCTTTGAGGACTGTTCTGCCAGTTAAAGGTCAAAGCGCAGTTATATATGTTTTTGAGACAAAGGGTTATACATCAAATGATGTATTGACAGTTTATACAATCCAGATCTTCATGTACAAAGCGAGTAGTGGGTCATCATGACTGCTTACAGATTTAAGAAGGAAGGTTACCTCCTAGGGAGGTCTGGTTAATGCAGGTGCACAATACACACTAAAGGGGAAAGAGGAAGCTCAAACACAGAGAAAACAATTTTTATGCTTAAATTTTTCTTGTCTTGCCATAAACTATGAATTTTATTTCATCAGTATCTTTGCCAGCACTGGAAAAAAATCAGGTAAAATTTGACTAGAGAA
Source organism: Lagenorhynchus albirostris (assembly GCF_949774975.1). Lineage (NCBI taxonomy): Eukaryota > Metazoa > Chordata > Mammalia > Artiodactyla > Delphinidae > Lagenorhynchus > Lagenorhynchus albirostris. The sequence goes on along the minus strand of NC_083110.1, from coordinate 41,778,320 downwards.
GCACCCTATAAAATATCTGACTATCAATGTCTCTACTGAAAAAGGAGTCAATTAAATAATCCTTTAGAAAAGGTAAAATTGTAACTTATTTGGAAATGAAATTGTCAGAGACTAATATTGGGAAAGGGGTTTGATTAAGCCTTTGAAGAGAGAACAAGTGTGGGGAAAAGAAGCCCTGGAAATAAGAAGATATGGGTCAGAGATGAAAGATTGATAGCATCAAAGATAAAATATCAACTAATTTATAACCTCTCTGGGTCCCATCTTGGCTAAACCTCTCCTTTCTTTACTATTTTGGTTGGAGAGGCTTTTCCTAGGGACCCACATTATGTAATGATGATAAATAGAGATACATTATGATAGTCACAAAAGATAAAAAGGAGAACCTCTTAAATGCCTATTTTGTGAGTGAACATTTGTATCTAAATTTGTTTTTAACAGTACAGTATTAGTCTACATGTGAAATTTTTTTTCACATGAGTGACAATGAGTGAATAATGGTCTGAGTACAGGGAAGAAGTGGTAAACAATGAACAGAGAAAAAATGAGTCAATCTTTATTCCTGTCCTGCCCGTAGGTTCTTCAGAACCTTTTTTTGTTTGTTTTTTTAGATTCCATATACATGTGTTAGCATATGATATTTGTTTTTCTCTTTCTGACTTAGTTCATTCTGTATGACAGACTCTAGGTCCATCCACCTCATTACAAATAACTCAATTTTGTTTCTTTTTATGGCTGAGTAATATTCCATTGTATATATGTGCCACATCTTCTTTAGCCATTCATCTGTCGATGGACACTTAGGTTGCTTCCATGTCCTGGCTATTGTAAATAGAGCTGCAATGAACATTGTGGTACATGACTCTTTTTGAATTACAGTTTTCTCAGGGTATATGCCCAGTAGTGGGACTGCTGGGTAGTATGGTAGTTCTATTTGTAGTTTTTTAAGGAACCTCCATACTGTTCTCCATAGTGGCTGTATCAATTTACATTCCCACCAACAGTGCAAGAGGCTTCCCTTTCCTCCACACCCTCTCCAGCATTTATTGTTTGTAGATTTTTTGATGATGGCCATTCTGACTGGGGTTAGGTGATACCTCATTGTAGTTTTGATTTGCATTTCTCTAATGATTAGTGCTGTTGAGCATACTTTCATGTGTTTGTTGGCAATCTATATCTTCTTTGGAGAAATGTCTGTTGGGGGAAGGGTAAGCTGGGACGAAGTGAGAGAGTGGCATGGACATATATACACTACCAAATGTAAAATAGATAGCTAGTGGGAAGCAGCCACATAGCATAGGGAGATCAGCTCAGTGCTTTGTGACCACCTAGAAGGGTGGGATAGAGAGGGTGGGAGGGAGACGCAAGAGGGAGGAGATATGGGGATATATGTATATGTATAGCTGATTCAGTTTGTTATAAAGCATAAACTAACACACCATTGTAAAGCAATTATACTCCAATAAACATGTTAAAAAATTAATTAATTAATTTAAAAAATGAGTCAAAGCCATTTGCAAGTACACATGAGGTACTTCAGTTACTGTCTTGAATTTGGAAGGATGAATGTGATTCTGATATTTCTAGCTGATTTTGTTTGAGAATGGTGAGTTGGGGGCTTACAATATTACAAACTATTATTCTAACCCTCTTGTAAGGAGCATCCAGGGGACAGAAAAATGGCATGGAATCACATGGAAATATGACGATGACCAGGAAAGGGGGCAGGAGAAAAACAAAAGCAAACTTCTCTTAGCTTGTTTGCTGAGTAATTTGTTTATCTTCTAGGTGGCATATCAATTCACACTGTGATTCTGAGGCTCCATAACTTAAAAATAAGGATTTTACAACAAGATTTTAATAAATCTAGCTGACTTTTTTTTTTGAGCATCTGCCTTGGCTGCTGAATCTGAAAATAAAATGAACTTAGTTCTAAGTTCTTGTCACAGATCTATTTAGTTATACCCTCCAGTCCTCCAAACTAATTATCATGAACCGTAAAGTTCAGCTTTTATCATGTATGTTGATTTAGCATGTATTATGATTAATTTTTTTGCATTTAGTAAATCATCTCATCCTTTGAGAAGAAACAATTTAGTATAAGAGACAGAGACTTTTCTCCAGTGGCTTTTTTTTTTTTTTTTTTTTTTTGCGGTACGCAGGCCTCTCACCGTTGTGGCCTCTCCCGTTGCGGAGCACAGGCTCCGGACGCGCAGGCTCAGCAGCCATGGCTCACGGGCCCAGCCACTCCACGGCATGTTGGATCTTCCCGGACCAGGTCATGAACCCATGTCCCCTACATCGGCAGGTGGACTCTCAACCACTGTGCCACCAGGGAAGCCCTCCAGTGGCTCTTTCAATACCTGTGTCTGGATGACCTGTACTTATAATTTCCACTAGAATAGTCAAATATCTGCAGAAATCTGGTTTATTTTATGCATTTTACATGGGTAGAGACTGAAAAATAAATCAGTTTGACATATGTATCTTTACTGAATATTGTGGTGGTATCTATTACTATTTAGGAGACACTCTTCAGGAGATAGGTGAAGTAAGCAAAGCATAAATATACAGTAAATTTCAAAGTGCTGGATTTTGAGTAAATGTAAGTTGTGAAGTAGAATGATAGGAGTGAAAAGACAAGAAAATATTTGTGATCTTTTTTTAAACTTAATGAAAAAAACAAGAATTTAGAAAATTATGGTTACAGATGTTTAAAGTTCTTTTTTTTTCTCCCGTACTGATTTCTGATTTAAATTAAGTGAAATAAGAATGGGTTACCCTTATGTATGACTGATTCACTTTGTTATAAAACAGAAACTAACACACCATTGTAAAGCAATTATACCCCAATAAAGATGTAAAAAAATAAAAAAAATAATAAAATAAATAAATAAATAAAAAACTCAGATCCATGTAATGGAAGAGGGTGTAGAAGGAATAAATTAATATGAAATAAAAAAAAAAAAAAAAAAAAAAAAGAATGGGTTACCTTATACTTTTATCCTTAAACTCAAAACTAATGAAGAATGATATTTAAAGAGATGATAAAAATATATATGCATTAAGTATGGTTAGGCTTGTAAGGCACTTCAAAGTTCAAAGAAGAAATATGGAGAATATATATATGAATAGTCACGGTCCAATACTATGGAGAACATCTTCTATTCCTGGCCGTAGACTTGCCTTACCATTGGATTAGTCAGTAAATGGAAGAAAAGAATCTTCAAATTTGCCCTCTATTTCCCTAGCGCCATTAATTTTTAAAAGTCCCACCTCACATGTTTACATGAGTTGAAACTCCCTTATTTCTACATCATCACCCCTAGCTCCTTCAGTTTAAATTTTATTTTACAACCACTATATTAACTTCCTTAAAATTATGAGACTACACACAACCTTTAAGTCAGATAACCTGAAGAATGTGTACTCTAAATTTATAAAAATCCTCTGTCCATTTGACCTTATAGAACAGTTTTTAAAATCTCTGAAAAGCAAATTTTACATTGATGCTATCACAGACTGACTGTTGAACTTCCTGTTCATTTCTCAGTGTTTAATCCCACTTGGAAAGAGACAATAGATAAATCTGAATAATTACTTAAATATTTGTGGAAAATACACATTTTTATTCTTACTTTAGTTTTAACAAGTTTGTGTTTTTAAGTAACCTTCAGTCAATAAATAAGTTAATAATATTTTCAAGTATAAATCATCTCTCCATTATACAGAAACATATATACAACCTCTAAACTAATTTATTTTGGTTTAATTAAAAAAATAACTATTTGGCAGTGTGGTAAATATACAAGTTAGCAGAAAGCAAGTCTGAATTTCTGACATATCAAGTGTTAACTCATGTGCTAATAATAGACTTCTGGAAAAGAGAAAAATGGAGCAATTGTTAGACTCCTTCACATTTGAATGCTGTCACTTCTTAACAGCCAGTGCACCCTTTCAGAAGCAGAACTTGCATCTATAGGGTTATAGTTGTCATCACAGTCCAAACTCTGATCAAATTCTGATTTTAAATTTCTCTTGCTCTGACCAACAGCTGCTGCTTCCTGGTGGTCTTGGTACCGCTGGATAACTGAGCATTGTCACTTCTGCATCAGGATTTTCTCTTGCAAGCTGACGAGAAATAATCCTTTTAAGTAGAAAAGGTTTTGCTTTTAACTAAGATTTAAACCATCTCTGTCCCTGCTGGGATTTACAAGGTGGCTGTCAGACAGTTCTTATGATTCTCTAGCACACATGAATTTCATTTGTATCCAATATCCCATCATACAGTCTCCTTGAGAACTTGGCCCCATGTTATTTAATTTAATGAACTAATTTTTCTATGTTAATGCATATTTCAAGATTGTAAATCAGTATGCAAAATGGACAATTATTACTGCTATGTCTAGTTCCTTTTCTGTAGCAGGATTTTATTCTATAGTTTTCTAGGAACCTGATATACAGTCAAAGGAAAAAAAAATTCACTCCTTTGAAAGTTGGTAGGCAAACTTTTAGCTTTACTGTCTAAAGTTGCAGAAAGCAGGCCAATTCTCTTTGAGCTAATTGGCTAAAAGCCAATTATTCCAGTGGTTAGATTATCAAGAAGAGAATTTTCTGAGTGAACTCTCCTTAGTTTTTCCTCCAGATGAAAGCTTTCTCTCTCCTTCCTCCGGCTACCACTGGATTTAGCTGTAAGGACATGGTGGAGAAACATGTTGAAAAAATCTTTAAAATCTATTTGTAAGCCAACATGAAAGTTAGACAACTAAAACGTAATAGAAATCTCAAAAGTTGTTAAAACCATATGATCTAATTTGAATTTCTGTAAATCATATGAATAACTGACAAAATAAGCATATTTAGCTAATTTGGCCTTTTGGAAAATTTGTCCAATCAGTGAAGTGGATTTTGTTGGAATGAATTTGGTTAATAAAACTAGATAGAGTCTGAGTCGCAAGGAATAATGAGAGAAAGTCGAGGAGTTGGAAAAGGGAGGTGGTAGTGGGCTGGCATTGGGGTAAATTGGGAAGTTTCAGGAGTAGTAAAAGTGAAGACAAAGTTAAATTAAGTAGCATTTCAATATAACAGTCAGATATCTCCCAGATTTCCTGATACACAGTCGACAAACTTATAAACTCTTCTTTGCCTCTGGAAAAGGGCTCCTCTAAGATCAAGTGGAATGAGATAGAAGCACAGACTCCTCACATGTGAAGCAGAAAACCTCAGAATCAATTGCACAACTTAGTTCCTTTACCCTGAGCTATGAGCCTCCTCTTAACTGTACCTGACTCTGTTTATTTCCCAATTCCCATCTTCACACTTCATTTCTATTTATCCTACTGTCAGAATATTATCATTGTTGATTGTATATTAATCAACAATATGATTTACAGGGCCCTTACTACTGTGAATCTTACCACCTGTTGCCCTTGATTTTGCATAACTCACCATAGCTTCCCAACCTGAACTCTTCCCATGCTTTCAGTTTGAGTCAACTGGGAGCACATGGCTATTATTTATATGCCATGGTTCCCAGATTACTAATTCATAATATAAGAGAAAACACGGATAAAAAAAGAGCAATTACTATGATGGATTAGATAGGAGGAGGTGGCAATTTAAATATATGTATATATCTTTCTGATTATCTCAAGTGAGCATATGACTCATGGGAATGTGTAACTTCTGCACCCTCTCATATGGGATTAGGATTGTTACCCTCCCAGCACATCAATGTGTTTATCAACCAGGAAGTTCTACTAAACTTTGATACCCAGAGTTTTTATTGGGATTTCATTACATAGGTGAGATGAATTGATTAAATCATTGGCCACATGATTTAACTCAATCTCCAGCTCCTTATCCTCCGAGGAGGCTGGCCTGGCTCAAAATCCAAACCCTATAATCATACAGTTGGTCTTTCTGGTCACCAGCCCTCACTGCAAAGCTCTCTAGGGATTTACAGTGAGTCATTCATTAATATAACATGAAGATTCTCCTATCACTTAAGAAATTCCAAGGATTTTAGAAGCAACATGCCAGGAACCCAGGACAAAAACCAGACAAATTCTTTATTGTACAATAGATTATATTTGTTGTTTTTAGTTAAATATTTTTGCTTTCTCAGTCAGACCACCTATGCACATTCTTTCCCTACTTTTATTCTCCTGGATAAATTGATAGAAATATGGGAACAGTCAGAAGTATTGGGAGATTTACATGTATTAGCTAGCAGTTTTTATTATAGTCTTATGAGATAGGCATTTTTTAAAGTTAATTAATTTTATTTTTGGCTGTGTTGGGTCTTCGTTGCTGCACATGGGCTTTCTCTAGTTGCGGCGAGTGGGGGCTACTCTTTGTTGTGGTGTGCGGGCTTCTCATTGCGGTGGCTTCTCTTGTTGCACAGCACAGGCTCTAGGTGCATGAGCTTCAGTAGTTGTGGCTTGTGGGCTCTAGAGAGCTGGCTCAGTAGTTGTGGTTTGTGGGCTGTAGAGTGCAGGCTCAGTAGTTGTGGCATAAGGGCTTAGTTGCTCCATGGCATGTGGGATCTTCCGGGACCAAGGCTCGAACCCGTGTCCCCTGCCTCAGCAGACAGATTCTTAACCACTGCGCCACCAGGGAATTTCTGAGATAGGCATTTTATCCTTATTTTTCAGGGACGAAAATTAAAGCATTGGAAGCATGGGTAACTTGCCCAAGTCATACATTGAGTAAGGGGCAGACTTGTTGAAATGAGGACTAGCTGAGCCCAAATCCTAGACAGAGTAAGGGCTAGGATTAGTGTGGTCCATGCCTCCCTGGACTCTTAATGGGAGGCTGCTTTAGTATTTACATAAAAACTGAAAACAAAAAGTTTTCAAAACAAAATTTTCCAATTGGAATATAATTTATTTTTTTTAACAGCCATCCACCTCCAGCTAAAGATCAGTGGTCCAGTGTATGCTGTTGCCTAGAGACACAGCCAGTGGTCAAAGATGGGTTGCATCCAAGTATTTTAGTTTCCCGGGAAACAAAAGTAATTACCTAATGGCTGCAACTGTGCTTATGATAGGGACACTGCTTTGATGCTCAGAGACTGTCCCTTAGCTCCTTTGTTGCTACAAAACAATAGAACATAACGTGGAGCACAATGGCCCAGAAAGAAAAAGTGCTTATTTGACTTAAATCTATGTCAAGAAGGTGGCAGACTCAGAGATAGTGCATTTAAAACGTATATTATTTTCTGATATGTTCCCCGGCATGTCTAAAATGGAATTCTATTAAAACTTTCAATTTTTTCCATGTCTATACGTTTCAAAATTGCCATGTACTTTCTGAGACAATGATCTGAAATGTTACGGAGGTGCTATATGTTTTGAGCCATTAAAACACATTCAAATATCAGAGTCTCAGTTTCAGGTTATTACTGAGTGAATTCTGGTCTTTTAATAAACTGTGCTCTTGAAAGGACAATAGTCTATGACCTGTATTATTTCTGCTCTCTTCAAACAGTGATGATGCTAGTTGGAGTCAATAGCTGTTATTTAACAAGTATCAAAATGCTGCCCACATACATTTATACTTACTCTGTCCAACTGGGAACCTGATTATCCTTGTTAGTGGTGTTAAGTGACAGGGAGGTTAGCAAGCCGCGGCATCAGCACTACCCAGAAATCTGCTAGAAATGCGAATACTTGAGCTCACCCCAGACTAACGGAAACAGAATCTCTAGGGTTGGAGCTCAAAAATCAGTGTTTTCTGCAAATGTTTCTGATGTAAGCTAAAGTTTGAGCACCATTGCCTTAGTTTATTTTTTGAGATCAAACACTGAATACAACTTCTAAGCCACAAACTTACCTGGTTTAAACATCAGTAACATCACCAATCATGAACACAGTCATACCGACAATATCACATCAGCAGGAATACCTTTCTGATAGTCACGGTCATCTTGCAAATACCTACAACAGCAAAGCAAGAAACTGGTAAATTCTTATGCTAAAAGGAAACCAAAAAATGTACAGAGAATAAAGAAAATCTTTACTTGTCAGGTGTGGAAGGTACACAGCTGAATAGAAATACCGAAAGAAAAAGAAGATGGAAAATGTATGGATAAGAGAGAGAATGATCTTGTTTCAGAATTTTTTTTAATGGGCTCTTTATATACAGAAGAGTAAAAGAACTGTTCCAGAAGCTTTTTGAGGAAGAGAAGAACTTGTATTCTTTACAAAGCTGGTTATATCTGTGATAAGACAGCAAACTAAGTTTAATATTAATTAAGACAAACCTCCTCTTTTATAAATTTATCTTCTCCACCACCTTCCTATCTTAGCTGATAGACTTTACTTAAATGTTTCCATTAAAAAATAAATGCAACTAAACAAATCACTTTTTCCCACTGTGATATCTCTTCCAGTTACTAGCTCTCTGACCCTCCCATCAACTAAGCATCTTGAAAAATACAAGACTTCACTCACATTCCCAGACCCTCACCTCCTGCCCTCCTCCTCCCAGCTACTGCTATCAGCTTCCTTTCCATTATATTCTACTGACCCTGCATTCTCCAAGGAGATTTTATTTGCCATATCCAGTGACTACGTTTGACCATTATCTTCTTTACCTTCTCCAAAGAGTTTCACATTTTGGAATACTTCTTCCTTCTTTAAACTCTATTCCTTTGGCTTCTCCTTAATTCCACTTTATTATAGATTTGTGATGGGTTTTTTTATGGTTTTCAATAAATATGTTTCCCTCTATTCACTTCTTAATTTTTTAGGTTTCTTGGATTTTTTTCCCCTTGACTTGTTATTATTTTCTCATTGATTGAGTGAACTTATTCATTTTTCAATTACCATTATGTACTTAGAATTTCTCAGTTGCTCTCTCTGGCCCAGACCTGCCTTTCTAGTTATAAACCCTTGTCTTCAGTTGCTTACTGTAGAAATTCTGATTTTCAGGTATAATTCATTGTATTCCAGAATTATCTTATTGTCTACCCTCTACCCAACAAATCCACTTCTCCTCATGTATACCTGTCTTGTATTTTCTGCTTTTACAATTAAGAAATCTAAGAGCCTTACTAGATTCTACTCTTTTCATTGTCACTTACTTGCAATGAATCATTGAATCCATTCATCTTCTATGTAATACATACTTCAATTTTTTGTACTTCATTATGCCCCATCTCAACTACCTTCATGTATTTTGGGTCCCCATCACAGACAGCTTATATTATTACTTTACCTTCCTCACTGGCTGTTTCACAAGGGTATTTGACACAACCTTATCATATTTTCCTCTGCTAAAGATACTTCAATAGCTTGCTATTGTTCAAAGTATTATTATTCAGACTTTTAACTAAACATACAGATATCTTCATAACTCAACATCAAACTATTTTCTGTCCTAAACTTTGCCATTATCCCTCAGATGCTACTCTTTGCCTTTAAAAAACTGCATTTCCCCATGTATACAATGCCTTCTTTCTGTGCTTTTACCAATGACATCTTTTTTTCAAATTTCTCACCCTTACTTCCTTTTTTTCCTGATTAATTTTAACATTTTTAACACACAGCTCAAAAGTAATTCTATTGCTGAGATTCTTTTCAATCTTCTTAGACAGTGGGAAAATGTTCTTTTATTGGAAATTACAAAACACTTTTTATATACTTTCACTTGAAACACATCCCTGAGTTCAAACTTCTTATTTACATTTCTGCCTCCTTCAGATTCTGAACTGTTCAGGATCTGTGACCATGTCTTATTCATCATTGTGTCTCTATCACAGTACATAATTCCTAACATAAAACAAGCACTCACAGTGTAGTAGAAGAGGTACACCTGTAAGTAAGAAACCACTACAGAAAGCACAAGTGCTGTAATATAGGTGTATACAAGATTCATTAGTGGCAAAAAGAAGAAAATAATCCACTAGTCTTGAGAAGGTCAAGTTCAGCCCTATAGAGAATAAGAAAGTTGAGACTGTATTGAGGGATACATAGGATTTAAGCTGGCAAAAGAAACATGCAAAAGCTTTCCAAGAAGAAATAGCAGACACAGGGACATGGAGTCATGAAACCATACCATAAATTAGAAACATTTATGCATTTTGTACGGTTGGAACAAAGGCTACGAGGAAGAGAGGAGCAAGAGAAAAGTCTGGCGAGGTAAATAAGACCAAGATTTCTGACATCGCACTAGGGGGTGAGAGATTCATCCAAGAGGCAGTGAGGAGTTACTGAGGGCCTTTAAGCCGGATGGAATCATGTGCTTGGGTTTGGAGTTTGGAAGGATCATTCTGGTAGCAGTGTGGGGAATGAAGCTAAGATGGGTAAGACTAGAGGTAGAAATATTGGAAGATTATAGCCTGATAGAGTCTTGAACTAAGGCACTAGAAGAGTAAATAATAGTAATGAAAAATAGATAAGATTCTAGATGTTTTACATGCATAATCTCAATTAATTAACAGCTACACTAACCCACCAAGGGAGGTGGCAGTGTTATCTTCATTTAACAGGTTGGGAATCAGGGAACATGGAGAAGTTTAAGTAAGTTTTCTAACATCAGACAGTTAATAACTCACTTAATCTGGAGTCATATCTAGTCCAATTCCAGATCTAGATATTGCTAAAATCAAGGAGTGTTAGTACTTAATAAGATTCAGAGAGTAATCAATGGAAAAAGTCCAAGATGCCTCCTAGATTTCTGATTTGTGTGAATGGTAGTGGCATTAATTCAGATAGGAAACATAGGATAAAGGATAGCTGTGTGTGTGTCCATGAACACTTGGTCATAGTGGTGGTAGGGGTCATGTAGTGGTAAAACATGATTAATACCTTTGGTTTTAATTAAATCAAACTTAAAATATTTGTGTGCTATCCTGATGAACATTTCAACTTAGGCAGTTGTGTATATGATTCATACTGAAGAGAAAGTAATTGATTAAATAGATATATGTGGGCATTATCAGGATAGAGGTACATAACTGAAAGCTATGCATATGGATGCTATGAATTTAATTTGGGCTCCCACATCTCTGAAATTGCTCTTCTCAAGGAGAGTAACAACTTTATAATTGCCAAATCAAATGATCACTTCTCATACCTTATAATGTTTGACTTATTTGTAAACTGTATTTTCTGATTAATCAAATTCATTCAGATTCAGACAATGTTTTCTAGAGAAGTTGAAATGAAGATTAAAGTAATAATAACCAGTTACAGCCTTATACAAAGCTAGCTATCTTGGAATAATCTGCCATGTCTAGGTACCTTCACAAGTAAAGAGATAGGTAAAGGAATTCAAAACAGGAGTTTGGTGTCTATTCTATGGCAAGCCTGAGGACTAGTCTGTCAGAAGTCATGTAAGGGTTACAGTAGAAAACAAAGAGTTAAGCAATAGCTGGGACTGAGTAGGAAAAAGACTGGAAAAACTGAATGAAGTGTAGCACTGAACCTCCAACAACAATCATCCAAAGAGATGGTAAATACAGATTTGGTGCAAATAAATATAGATATCTGAAGAGACATAGTCCAGGAAATGCAGGGGTCTGGGTGGCAAAACTTAAATTATTTAGTCACTCCTCAGTTTTATTTACTGCCAGCTGTATTGCAGATACAATGCTAGCCTTAGCAATAAAATGGTAAGCAAGAAAGACTTTTTCCCAGACTCCATCAAATTTATTATCTTTGAAGGAGATGAAATTAATCAAATAATTATCAAAATTACTTAATAACATCCTGATTCATACTATAAAGGAAAAGAAGAGGGTACTGTGAGACAATATAATAGGAGAGCCTAATCTGTGTGTGTGTGTGTGTGTGTGTGTGTGTGTGTGTGTAAGAGAGAAAGAGAGAGATTGAAAATCAGTGTGCTTGAGAAGGAGGTGTTGCATAAAAGCTTCACTAAGTAAGAGACGTATAATCTGGAACCTGAGGAATGATATGTTAGATAGCTAAAGGATAGGAAAAGTGAATTCAAGGGAAAATATATAAAAATGGAGTACAGCACTAAATTACATGTGGTCTTTGTACTGAAGCTATCTAAGTTCTCTGTACTATCACTTTTTTTTTAATCATGGTTGCTGCTAGGTCAGTTTTCTGACACCACCACCGCAGGTTGGTTGTACTTAGATAAATACAATAAACTATTATGGGAATGAGTGCTGTCAGGAGCTAGTATAAGAGCCAAGGATACAGAGCCAGGCTCCAGTACCCAACAGAAAATGCTAAGCTCTGAAATTAAGACAGAAGCTCAGGTTTTTGGACTGGTAATAGTAATCATCCTAAAATAATCCTTGTCTTGATGAGAACCACCTCAATATTTGGTATATCCAAGCTAAAACTTAGAGGCATCAGTGACTCTCGATGGGAGGTTCTAGAGACCCAGGAATTGACCACTGAGTTGTGATCTAAAATTATTTTGAAGAACTAGCTGAGGAAGCAGAAAAAGTTCCTCTCATATGCTTACATAAAGAAGAAAAAAATTAGAGCCAATAAATCTTTTATCTCATTCTAACTATCTTAATAAGAGAATCTAATCTGTTTAAGACTTCGGGATTTATGACTAGACCTTTCCTGATTTCTTTCATTATTTTTAGACTAAGTTGTTCTGCTCAGCCTTTTTTGTTTTTATTCTATACTCTTCCATAGTAGATCTTTGATATGAGATTTGAACCCTTAAAAATGTCCTCTCAAACAAAAAATAAAACAAAAAGAACTTCAAATGGCCTGTAAAGTACTCTTTAAAGGAATACATTTGGAAAAATCTCATGTTACCTATTAATTGGTGAAAATTCTGTTTCCATTGCTTTATGAGATTGGAAGATAGACTTTGTCTTACTGGATTATCTGACATAAACGAGAATGTAACTTTGAAAGAAGGAATGAAGAATGGGTTCCACAAACCTTCCATGTTAGGAGTGCCCAGGTCCACCTTCCTGTTCAATTAAATTTTTTTAATTGCACATTTATGATTTCATCAACCTAAGTCTTTCCAAATACCTAAATGACTATGTACAATTCCTGCTATATTGCCATGCCTTATTGCTAATGCTCCTTTGATGTGTAAGTTGGGTTCAGGTAAGAGGATTTCGTCTTAAGCAGCTTATATAGAAAAGAACAGAGGGATTCTATTGATTCTGTGTGAGGTAGGAAAATGCACCATTTACACAGGTTTTAATTTTAGGTAGACCTGAGTTTTATTCCCTGCATTAGCTCTTTTTGTGTGAGTGACCTGAAAAAGTTGCTTTAAGTTCGTTTTCTTTTCTTTTTTTTTAACTGGTAAAATGGGAATAATTATATACTGCAAGAAGTTGTAGTAAGAATTAATGAAATAATGCACATAGATTCAAGATGACGGAAGAGTAAGATGTGGAGATCACCTTCCTCCCCACAAATACATCAGGAATACATCTACATGTGGAACAACTCCTACAGAACACCTACTGAACGCTGGCAGAAGACCTCAGACTTCCCAAAAGGCAAGAAACTCCCCATGTACCTGGGTAGGGCAAAAGAAAAAATAAAAAAACAGAGACAAAAGAATAGGGACGGGACCTGCACCAGTGGGAGGGAGCTGTGAAGGAGGAAAGGTTTCCACACACTAGGAAGCCCCTTCACGGGCGAAGACTGCGGGTGCCGGAGGGGGGAACATTTGGAACCACGGAGGAGAGCACAGCAACAGGGGTGCAGAGGGCAAAGCAGAGAGATTACCGCACAGAGGATCGGTGCTGACCAGCACTCACCAGCCTGAGAGGCTTGTCTGCTCACCCGCCGTGACGGGTGGAGGCTGGGAGCTGAGGCTCGGGCATCGGAGGTCGGATCCCAGGGAGAGGACTGGGGTTGGCTGCGTGAACACAGCCTGAAGGGGGCTAGTGTGCCACCGCTAGCTGGGAGGGGTGAGCAGACAAGCCTTTTCTTGCCTGTTTGTTTCCTGGTGCGTGAGTAGAGGGGATTAAGAGCATTGCTTGAAGGAACTGCAGAGACGGGCGCGAGCCGCGGCTGTCGGCACGGACCCCAGAGACGGGCATGAGATGCTAAGGCTGCTGCTGCAGCCACCAGGAGGCCTGTGTGCAAGCACAGGTCACGATCCACACCTCCCATCCCGGAAGCCTGTGCAACCCGTCACTGCCAAGGTCCAGTGATCCAGGGACAACTTCCCCAGGAGAACACACGGTGCCTCAGGCTGTTGCAATGCTGCCCTCTGCTGCCGCAGGCTCACCCTGCATTCCGTACGCCCTCCTCCCCTCGGCCTGAGTGAGCCAGAGCCCAACAATGAGCTGCTAGCACCTTTAACACCGTCCTGTCTGAGCAAAGAACAGACGCCCTCAGGCGACCTACACTCAGAGGCGGGGCCAAATTCAAAGCTGAACCCCAGGAGCTGTGCGAACAAAGAAGAGAAAGGGAAATCTCTCCCAGCAGCCTCAGGAACAAAGGATTAAATCTCCACAGTCAACTTGATGTACCCTGCATCTGTCGAATACCTGAACAGACAAAGAATCACCACAAATTGAGAAGGTGGACTTTGGGAGCAACGATATATATATTTCTTTCCCTTTTTCTCTTTTTGTGAGTGTGTATGTGTATGCTTCCATGTGTGATTTTGTCTGTATAGCTTTGCTTTTACCATTTGTCCTAGGGTTCTGTCTGTCCGTTTTTTCTTTTTTCTTTTTAGTATAGTTTTCATCACTTATTATCATTGGTGGATTTGTTTTTTGATTTGGTTGTTCTTTCTTTCTTTCCTTTTTTTAAATTACTTTAAAAATTTTTTAACAATTATTTTTTGGTTTTTATTTTAATAACTTTTTAATTTTATTTTATCTTTTTCTTTTTTTCTTTCTTTTTTTCTCACGTTTAATCTGAGCCATGTGGATGACAGGCTCTTGGTGCTCCAGCCAGGCATCAGGGCTGTGCCTCTGAGGTGGGAGAGCCAAGTTCAGGAAATTGGTACAGCAGAGAAATCCCAGCTCCACGTAATATCAAACGGCGAAAATCTTCCAGAGATCTCCATCTCAACGCCAAGACCCAGCTCCACTCAACAGCCAGCAAGCTACAGTGCTGGACATCCTATGCCAAACAACTAGCAAGACAGGAACACAACCACACCCATTAGCAGAGAGGCTGCCTAAAATCATAATAAGGTCACAGACACCCCAAAACACACCACCAGACGTGGACCTGCCCACCAGAAAGACAAGATCCAGCCTCATCCACCAGAACACAGGAACTAGTCCCCTCCACCAGGAGCCTACACAACCCACTGAACCAACCTTAGCCACTGGGGACAGACACCAAAAACAACGGAAACTACGAACCTGCAGCCTGAAAAAAGGAGACCCCAAACACAGTAAGCTAAGCAAAATGAGAAGACAAAGAAACACACAGCAGATGAAGGAGCAAGGTAAAAACCTACCAGCCCTAACAAATGAAGAGGAAATAGGTACTCTACCTGAAAAAGAATTCAGAATAATGATAGTGAAGATGATCCAAAATCTTGGAAATAGAATGGAGAAAATACAAGAAACATTTAACAAGGAACTAGAAGAACTAAAGAGCAAACAGTCATGAACAACACAATAAATGAAATTAAAAATTCTCTAGGAGGGATCAAAAGCAGAATAACTGAGGCAGAAGAACGGATAAGTGACCTGGAAGATAAAAGAGTGGAAATAACTACTGCAGAGCAGAATAAAGAAAAAAGAGTGAAAACAATTGAGGACAGTCTCAGAGACCTCTGGGACAATATTAAACACACCAACATTTGAATTATAGGGGTCCCAGAAGAAGAAGAGAAAAAGAAAGGGACTGAGAAATATTTGAAGAGATTATAGTTGAAAACTTCCCTATTATGGGAAAGGAAATAGTTAATCAAGTCCAGTAAGCACAGAATCCCATACAGGATAAATCCAAGGAGAAACACTCCAAGACACATATTAATCAAACTCTCAATAATTAAACAAAAACAAAAAATATTGGGGCTTCCCTGGTGGCGCAGTGGTTGGGAGTCCGCCTGCCGATGTGGGGGACACGGGTTCGTGCCCCAATCTGGGAGGATCCCACATGCCACGGAGCAGCTGGGCCCATTAGCCATGGCCACTGAGCCTGCGCATCCGGAGCCTGTGCTCTGCAATGGGAGAGGCCACGGCGGTGAGAGGCCCACGTACCGCAAAAAAAAAAAAAAATGAAAATTGAAATCTTATCAAGTATCTTTTCTAACCACAATGCTATGAGACTACATATCAATTACAGAAAAAAATCTGTATAAAATACAAACACATGAAGGCTAAACAATACACTACTTAATAACCAAGAGATCACTGAAGAAATCAAAGAGGACATGAAAAAATAACTAGAAACAAATGACAATGAAAACACGATGACCCAAAACCTATGGGATGCAGCAAAAGCACTTCTAAGAGGGAAGTTTATAGCAATACAATCCTACTTCAAGAAACATCTGAAATAAACAACCTAACCTTACACCTAAAGCAATTAGAGAAAGAAGAACAAAAAAACCCTAAAGTTAGCAGAAGGAAGGAAATCATAACGATCAGATCAGAAATAAATGGAAAAGAAATGAAGGAAACAATAGCAAAGATCAATAAAACTAAAAGCTAGTTCTTTGCGAAGATAAACAAAATTGATAAACCATTAGCCAGACTCATCAAGAAAAAAAGGGAAAAGACTCAAATCAATAGAATTAGAAATGAAAAAGGAGAAGTAACAACGGACACTGCAGAAATACAAAGGATCATGAGAGATTACTACAAGCAACTATATGCCAATAAAATGGACAACCTGGAAGAAATGGACAAATTCTTAGAAATGCAGAACCTTCCAAGACTGAACCAGGATGAATTAGAAAGTATGAACAGATGAGTCACAAGCCCGGAAATTGCAAGTGTGATTAAAAATCTTCCAACAAACAAAAGCCAGGACCAGATGGCTTCACAGGCAAATTCTATCAAACATTTAGAGAAGAGCTAACACCTATCCTTCTAAAACTCTTCCAAAATATAGCAGAGGGAGGAACACTCCCAAACTCATTCTACGAGGCCACCATCACCCTGATACCAAAACCAGACAAAGATGTCACAAAGAAAGAAACCTGCAGGCCAATATCACTGATGGATATAGATGCAAAAATCCTCAACAAAATACTTCCAAACAGAATCCAACAGCACAATAGAAGGATACTACACCAGGATCAAGTGGGGTTTATCCCAGGAATGCAAGGATTCTTCAATATATGCAAATCAATCAATGTGATACACCATATTAACAAACTGAAGGAGAAAAACCATATGATCATCTCAATTCATGTAGAGAAAGCTTTTGACAAAATTCAACACCCATTTATGATAAAAACCCTGCAGAAAGTAGGCATAGAGGGAACTTACCTCAACATAATAAAGGCCATATATGACAAACCCACAGCCTACATTGTCCTCAATGGTGAAAAATTGAAACCATTTCCACTAAGATCAGGAACAAGACAAGGTTGCCCACTCTCACCACTATTATTCAACATAGTTTTGGAAGTTTTAGCCACAGCAATCAGAGAAGAAAAGGAAATAAAAGGAATTCAAATCAGAAAAGAAGAGGTGAAGCTGTCACTGTTTCCAGATGACATGATACTATACATAGAGAATCCTAAAGAGGCTACCAGAAAACTACTAGAGCTAATCAATAAATTTGGTAAAATAGCAGTATACAAAAATTAATGCACAGAAATCTCTTGCATTCCTATACACTAATGATGAAAAATCTGAGAGAGAAATTAAGAAAACTCTCCCATTTACCACTGCAACCAAAAGAATATAATACCCAGGAATAAACCTACCTAAGGAGACAAAAGACCTCTATGCAGAAAATTATAAGACACTGATGAAAGAAATTAAAGGTGATACAAACAGATGGAGAGATATACCATGTTCTTGGATTGGAAGAAACAAATTGTGAAAATGATTATACTACCCAAAGCAATCTACAGATTCAATGCAATCCCTATAAAACTACCAATGGCATTGACTTGATTGTCACTTTATACTGTCTTGAAGTTGGGCAGTGTCTGTCCTTGGACTTTGTTCTTCAATATTGTGTTGTCTGTTCCCTGTCTTTTGCCTTCCATATAAATTTTAGAATGTTTGTCAATAACCATAAAATAAATTGCATTGAATTTATAAAGTTGGAAAGAACTGATATCTTGATGAAAGATAGATCAATAGATCAATGGAACAGAATAAAAGGTTTAGAGATAGATTCATACAACTGTAGTCAGCTGATCTTTGACAAACCAACAAAGGCAGTTGAGTAGAGGAAGGATAGTCTTTTCAACAAGTGGTACTGGAACAAATGGACATCCACATGCAAAAAAAAAAAAAAAAAAGGAATCTAGACAATTGTCATTACACTGTTGACATTATTTCAAAATTGATTATATACCTAATTGTAAAATGCAAAACTATGAATCTCCTAGAAGATAACACTGAAAAATTTGGTTAACCTTGGGATTCATGATGACTTTTTAGATAAAAACAATAAACCATGATTCATGAAAGAAAAAATGGATAAGTTGGATATCATTAAAATGAAATCTTCTGTTATGCAAAATACATTGTTAAGAGAATGAAAAGTCAAGCACCCAGACTGTGAAAAAGTCTTTGCCAAACATATACCTGATAAAGAACGGTTATCCAAAATGTATGAAAACTCTGAAAAATCAACAATAAGAAAAGAAACAAAAACATTTATAAATTGGCAAAAGACTATACTTTGGTTTAAAAAATAGCATTAAAAAATTGGCAAAAGATATGAAGAGACCTTCAGGAATGTTCAGGTAGAGTTAATCAGAGTGTGGTCTAATAAAAACTATTTTCTGCAGTGATATTAGAGGCAAGATAAGCCTCTTAAAACTTGATACTATAATGATAGCAAGTCGAGTTTGGGTAATTTAATTCTTAGTAGTATTTTACATGCCTTTTCTTTCCATTTTTCAAATTTAGTTTTAAGTTGCGTAACCAAAATGATTAAGATTCAACTGAAAAGAATAAAATTATAACCAGAATTTTTTTAAGCTAAAGTGTTTAGATACTCAAATGTGCTTGAAGAAAGAAACTGTATTCATGAATCTGTTTTTTCTAATGTCTTGAAAAAAGGTTTTCAGAAAAAACTTGAAATTGGTTTCCAAAGGCGGTAAAGTAGGTAACATTTATCCAGTGACAAGGAGAATAGTTCTCTGAACGTTTTCAAACCCATTTTCCCAAACAATTTTAGTGTTCTGCTTTGTTCATGGTTATAGTTACATTGTTTTGCTATCTCCAGGTAGAGGAAAGTTATAACATTCTAAACCCCAGAATTGCATCATCTTTGAAGATGAAAGATTCTTATGAAAGAATGTTGTTTAAAGATATCTTTTGGTTATGTGATACTGAAGGGAGAAGCCAACAAAGTATTAAACATAATCTAATCTTTCAACAAAGCTGTTTTAGAAATGAACAGATTATAATATGCTGTATCTTTTAGCTAATCAGATATATTACAAGAAATAACCTTCCCCAATAGAAATTCTACAACTTCTATGTGAACAATAGGAACATTTTATACATATATACTGTATATATATTATATATATATTCATATCTCTTTTAGCAAGTGCATTCATTAACTTGGACATGCAGTGTTGAAATTTAAAGAGATCTTTCTTTGCTACACCAGAGAGTCTGTTCATAAATTTTCATATTTTGGTAGATCTTTGATCAAATTCACTACTGAATGACATCTTTTATCATGTTAGATAATTTCAGAAGGATTATTAACTCATCTAAATAATAAAATATCAGAATATGAAAAAAATAGTATTTGAGGGGAACTAGAGAACACCTACTTTAACTTCTAGTTAAACTTCTGGTTGAGCATATCTCTATGAACAGGTCATCTACTGGCTCCATTTAATAACAAGAAATTCATGGCACTGCAATAGCCCCGTTCCACATTTAGTTACTTCCAATTATGAATTTTCTTTTACACTGATGCAAACTCTGCATCTTGCAGCTTTCACCTGTTGGTCCTAATGTTAATTTCAGATTGAACTGAAATAAGTCTCTGGAAAATCCTGGCAAAATGGCTAAAGCTTTTCCATAAGGGTGTTTCTGAGTCTTAGAGTCCTAGAAAATGGACCTGCTATCCAGGTCCATTTCTTTGCCTTCCTTAGAGACTGAGTTTTCCAGGATAAAATAACGTTGTATCTTCGTGCATTTTAAACTTAGCTGATGAGCTTTGCAGTAGATAATTGAAGAGAAAAATTGTTGAAGTCTATAAATAAATGTATCTACTTGAGCATTGTGCCAACTTGGTTGTTTGAGGCTATCTTTCTTTCCATTTAAAAATAATAATTAAAAATAATTTTAATGATGTCTCACAGCAATTTTATTTTATTTTGCAAAGCATACATGTACAGTTTAATTCATGATTATGTAACAAATGCTTATGTTACGGACACACAGGTCATAAACTTGAACATTGACAGCATCTGAAAACATTTAGAGCTTTACTGTTTAAAGCATCTGCTTTGGAGTAAGAGTGGGGTAATTGTATATCTCCTCTACAATATGTTATAGTGACCATATTTCTAGATTTAGCCTTTCATAGGGCCTAGTATACTCACTACCTTGTACATGTAGGCTCTTGATATATATGGCTGAATCAATGATTTTTGTTTTTTGTTTTTCTTTCAATACTCTGAGACTCTATTTGATTTAAATTTTTGTACCCTCAATATCCCTTTCTTTAAAACATCAGTTTTATGATTAAATGCCAGATACGGTACATCTCTAAGAGTGTAGTCTCTAAAATTTTGGCAAATTTAAATCTAAAGACAATTTATCAAACATTTTTTAGTATAAGAATTATCTGCAGAGCTCTTTCAGGATGTGCAAATCTGAATACTCTCCTCAGTAGATTTAAAGCTGGTCCTACAAATACGCATTTTGAAAAAGCACCTCAGGTGATTTGGGTGTCCGTGCCAGCAGAATACAGTTTGAGAAACAATTTCTGAAGGTTTTCTAATGCCTTTCAGGATATAGTAAAAAATTAAAGCTATTTCTTTTAAAATTTCACAGTAAACTAATTAGAAAATTAATGATTATTAAATACAGAGCTGAGTAATTTTTAATCATTAAACATACATATGGTCTATATTTGTTCAGATTCTTTGGAAATGAGTACCTTTTAAATTAATGTTTTCTTATTATTTAAAATTAGGAATTGTAAATATTTTAAAATGAGAACAACAAATACTCTAAATTGACAACTTAAATGTGCTATTTTACAGAGGTTAAAGAAATAAGTGAAAATCTAAACAATGGTATAGTTCTCACATATTAGACTTTGTCTTTATTTCTCCCTTTAATGACTTTGAAAATGATTGGATGCTTCCTATCCTATCAATCCCAAAAAGAGTTTCTACTGCTAAGTAAGTTTTAGAGAGTTAGTTTCAAAAGGCCTATGTGTGCCATAGACATTTGAGATAAATAAGTTTCCTATTGATGCTCTCTTGTTTCTCATTTGGGTCCTGAAAATGTTGAAGACTGGAGTGCCCCCACACTCCAAGGGTTCAAAAAGTTTTCAAAACCTTGAACCATTCAAATTTTTCTAACACTCTTGGAATTTGGCATTGGCAGTTTCCTGTCTGAACCCCATGTCAACCACTAATTAGCTATGTCCTCAAGCATATAATTTAACTGACTAATCCTCAGTTTTGTCAAGTGTAGAAAGCTGATGATAATAGCTCCTGTTTCTTGCTGTCACAGTGATAATATACTTAAGTGCCCAATAGAGCATATGGAGCACATGAGACATTTATTATTAAATGTCTTATTGTTATCCACATACTCTCTGTTGCTGAATGGGGCATGAGTACAATGGCAAGGGTGAAGTTATGGTATGGAAATTTAATGGAGAAAGTTTGTCATTCTTCCTGTACTAGGTTTTAATAACTTTCTCTTTTCAATCTGTGCCACTAATTTGTATTTCATGGAAGGTTTTTGATCTTCACATTTGTTTTTACAGTTTCCTTGATTTTTTGGAGGTTTAGTTCTCTAGGAATTTTAAATATGAATGGTAGCATACAGAATCTATTTTTTCCTAAATCCTACAGTACACACCAGTATTTTAAAATCGTGTTCTGGTAACCCTTGGGTAAATGCGTATGTACTTCATATATTCTTTATTGATTTAACAATATTTCTTGTAGGGACCATAAATTGTTTGGCCTTAAAAACCATTTTCACATGAAAAGTTGGGACTACTAGATGAGCCATAATAATAACTGTGGCTCAGTTATTATTTTTTTTTCCCCCTTAACTCTGTGATATAATATAACCCAGATGGAAGTAGTAACCAGATTTTATGCATGTCTTTTCCCAATCTCATCACCATCATGTTCCTCACAGGATCCCTCTTAGTACAATGACATTCAGATTCTGAAATCAGTTTTTGTGATAGCTTCACTTCTTGCTGTTGTTCTGGCACAGAAACATGCTATAGTGGCCTCCCAACACCCTGTTGTTACATCTTTCTTTCTTGCACTAGGGCTCCAGGAACTTTGTGTTTCAGCCTGTCTGCCTTGATATTTATGAATTCACAGGTACTTGGGATGGGTGATAGTTGACTCATTTGACTGAGAAGTAAACTAGATATAGATTTAAAATCTTCAGAAAAAAAATAGTACAATAGAAAATGCATGAGAGATTTACATGCTTAGTCTCTTCTACTTTAATTGTGAAAATTAGAAAAAGTCATTATGTCTTTGGACCTCTGTTTTTTTATTCTTTAAATTAGAAGTTAAAAAGGGTTTCTTCAAGGGTTAATTCAGTTCAGCCTCTTCAGTGGAAACCGCTAAAAATTACTGAGAGTTTGTTATATGCCATGTGCCATTCTAAGTATTCATTGTTCATTTTCTCTTTGAGGCTAACAAATCGCATAATTTGCCCAAAGTCACCCAATTAGTATGTCCTGAAGCTTGGGTTTGAAAGTAGGCTTGTTTAACTCTAAAGCACTTATCTAATGTGTTTATGCCATTATGCCACGCAGTGGAGTTTGGAGAATGATATTTAGAGATGGAACAAAAACTGTCTCTGGTTGCTCAACACTCACAATTGAGTAAAGGACCTTCTGACTTCAAAATCTATTGGCTAGGGCTTCCCTGGTGGCGCAGTGGTTGAGAGTCCGCCTGCCGATGCAGGGAACATGGGTTCATGCCCCGGTCCGGGAAGATCCCACATGCCGCGGAGCGGCTGGGCCCGTGAGCCATGGCCTCTGAGCCTGCGCGTCCGGAGCCTGTGCTCTGCAACAGGAGACGCCACAACAGTGAGAGGCCCGCATACCACAAAAAAAAAAAAAAAAATCTATTGGCTAGACAACTTTTCTCTTATAGTTAAGATGTGATATTTTTAAATCAGAAGAAAAGAAGTAATTTTCAAAATTACAAGAGAAAATGGAAGCTTTAGGAAGTCTTTTGAAAAATTAAAATCAGTTACAAAGAAAACACTTTACAGAAACTTTTAATGGGCTAATTCATTCAGTGTTTACTCTATCACATAATTATACTGCATAACAATACATAATGTATAAAGTACACCAGCCGAAAGCTTTCCAAATCTTATTAGTTCACTTAGTTCTTAATATGTGAGCTCACAATTACCTCAGACCCCAAAAAAGTTAAATACTCTTAAAAACCCCAATATGTAACTATTTAAAAAATCTTCCACCAAATCTATTTAAAATTCAAAATAATTTAAAATAATTTTCCCACACTTAGAGTTGTAGTTTTCTAGAGTTCTGTACTCTAGCCAATAATTCTGCCATCCAAACTTTAGTTATGACCACAGAAGAAAAAAAATGTGTACAAATGTTTTCAAAATAATTGCCCAAAGTCACCCAATTAGTATGCCCAAAATAAAAATGTAAAAAACTTACGTATAATGCATTATAGCATTATTTCTAATAATAAAATAAGAACCACAGCTATAACTACAACATCAACAAAAACAAACAAAAAATCAACCTGTAAGCACTGCAAAAATACAGCAATATAGGAATACTTAAGTAATTATGATACCACAACAATATCCAACAATGGGATATTGTGTAGCCACTAAAAATGGTTTCAGATTGCACTGTCTGACAGAAATTTCTGCAACGATGGAATGTTCTATATCTGCACTGTCCATTACAATGGACACAATAGTCACATACCTACTGAATCTTTGAAATGTCACTAGTGTAACTATTTAATTGTATATAATTCTAATGAATTTAAATTTGAATTTAAGTATATATTTTTCAAAGTTTATATGAAAACACGTATCATGTTTGTACTTACAAAAAAAAATAAACAAAAAGTGGAGAAAACATTTATTGATGTAGGAAAATTAAACAAAATCAGTGCACCTGTAGTAAAACACATTAGATGTATTAACACACACATACAACACACGCAAACACACATGCAAACATGTAGGCTCTTTTTTCTTTTAGTACCACATGTTTTTATTTAAAATATTGACAAAGCAAATGGAAATCATACTATTTTCCATTATTTCAGCAATGGAAAATTATCATTTGAAAAGTATTTAAATTAATTTTAAAAAGTATATTTTTTTGTTATAACAAAATTATACTCATACTGTTTTATTTCTTCTGTTTCAAATAATAGCAAAATTAACTCAGATTAGTATTCATGTACACCTCGTTTGACTCATTAGTTATAATATGATCATACATTAAGTTAATCGTGTCTCCTAGTGATAATGACCATGTATAAAATAATGTTTTCAGAAATATTTGCATGATGGTACAGGACCTTCTAGCAGATCAGCTGTGACAAGAAGTAAAGACATATTTGTGGAAAACCAAAATCCATTTCAGTTCCCCTGATGATGAATTTGTTTATTCTATTATATTGTACTTCCAATCATTTCTAATTTCCAATCCTTGGTGAAAGATTACTTTTGTAGAGAATAGCCATCTCCTAGTGCAGACAATGAACCAATACAATGAAATATAATAAAACAAATATTCAATTACAAAACAGAATGGGGCTTTTCTCTATATTAAAATCTTTCCAGTGATTGAATAACATCAGAGACTTGCTATGTTTGATAGTCTATGAATAATTTATAGCCTGTTCTGTGATTTGACAACAACATTTTTTTCCTTTGTATAAGACTCCCCTTGATTGCAATGTTTTCCATCTCTGATGCTGCTTTGGGTATAGGTTTTCAGTAATGTCCATATTTGTAGACTTATGAATAAACTTTTTGATAAACAGCTGGGCTATAAAGAGTTGTTGTGAGTTATTTTTGACATTGTTTATTGAGAGTTAAAATTTTAGGCCCAAATCATTATCATGTTTTCCTAAAGCAACAGAGAATAGCCTGTGACCAGGCTGTTTTAAGGAGAAGTTGAATATAAGATAATCCACACGATTTCCATCTCCTTTTGCACACTTTCAAGGCCACAGAAATGAAAAATTACATTCTTTGGAGAGAGATAAGTATCTTCAGAATTTCTCAGAACATATATTTTTTTTTTTTTTTTTGCAGTACTTGGGCCCCTCACCGTTGTGGCCTCTCCCCTTGCGGAGCACAGGCTCTGGATGCACAGGCTCAGCGGCCATGGCTCATGGGCCCAGCCGCTCCACGGCATGTGGGATCCTCCCGGACCGGGGCATGAACCCGCGTCCCCTGCATCGTCAGGCGGACTCCCAACCACTGCGACACCAGGGAAGCCCCAGAACCTATATTCTTAAAAAATATATACAAAATTCTATCCTTCCATCAACTTTATGTACCTTAACTGGCTAAATAATGTTCACTAGCCAAAAGTATCTTACTTTAAAAAACTGAGGCAAAGGAAAATCATTGCAAGTTATGTGAAAAAAAATATTTTTAAGTATTACCTGGTGCATTTCAACATGCTCATTCTTTGTACATATGCTTTTCCTCAGGCTCAAGGAGCAAAATCCACCCACCCACCTTCAGTGCCTCAAGAAAAAAGTGACAAAGAAAAACACTAAAAACTTTTGAGATTCAAAACAAAATTTTGAAGAACATGGCAACACTTTTGAGAGAAAACACATTTCAAAGTCTGAGCATCATGGGCTAATTTTCTATCTTAATAACTAGAAGGAGAATAATATATGATCTGATTCTTTTCACCTTCCTCCCTCTAAAGCATAAATATGTGAAATTAAGTAAAAATTCTATAAGCCTGGGAAAGTGAAAAAAAGAGTATAAAGGAAGCAAAGATATCAATTAGGACCCTGAGGTATGTCTCTGTAGAGGAAATCTTCACCCTGCCCACTGCTCAGATTATGTCCTGGTGAGGGGATATAATACAACTCCCACACAGTTTAAAGATTCTGACATATTAGTTAGAACCCTGCCCTGATTCCCAAGTAGTTTCACAGGCATTCACTGGAGACATTTATGGAATGAATTGTATCTAAACTGAGATTAACAGAGGCAGCCAACAAAGTTTCTCTTGTTTCCAGAAATGCATGAGGGAACAGCTGAATTTTCCTAGGCTTCCAGGATGTTTACAGATATTAGAAAAGACCAAAGTCAGCAGACCTGAACATATTGTAGAGCTGTGACAAGAAGGCAGTTGGTTTATATAGATCAATATTTAGATCTTTCAGAGGATAGCAATGTGAAGGGTGGCAAGAGAACCAGACTGGAAGATGTACACATCTCAGGAAATAATGCCACTGACAGACACCAACAGTTGGTCAGACATGCAGCTAATACTATGACAGTATAGATGCCACCCAAGCAACAATGAATGAGGAGGAAAGGAACAGCCTTTAAGAAGTGCATTTAAACTTAACCTAAAATATTTGACCTGGCATAAACCTAGATTAGTCATATCAGGCAGAAAAGGCATAAAATACTAAATTCAATACTGAATTTATTTTTGAGGTTACATTTTTTTAAGGTTACATTTTTTTTGTTTACTTAAATACAAAGTTTGAAAATTTCCTAGAGTAATCATGTGTTAACTTTATTCTTACTAGAAGTGGCCTTAGAAATTAATCCAGCCTTCTCATTTAACCTATCAGGAGACCTGGAGAGGTTGTCTTCCAAAGTACATACCCAAGTAATAAGGGGCAGAGCTAGAGCCAGAATCTTTTGTCCTGCTTTCCTGTTCTTCCTGCTATATCTCACTGCCTCTCCATTACTATTAAAGTATCATTTATGAATGTACTGTGTGTTATGACAGATGACGGTCAATAATATGTCATTCTTGTCTTTAAGGGATATTCAAAAGTTGCAATGTGTTAAGAGTAACTTTTGCCTCTGGGTTTGCTGGAGGCAAATAAAGGCCATTTTTATTATTAACTCAACTCAAAGCAATTATTCCTTTAAAAATCACCTTTGAAGATCTTACTGCCAACCTGTTTATTATATGTTTATTATATGTTTATTATATGTTAAAATTAGGTAGGAAAATCACTGCCTTCAACTCAAATTTATGTGGAGCTCATCTGACTTTTAAGTTTATCTTGTGAAGTATGACATTTTTATAAGAGAAATATACTGCAATTAGAAAGAAATTGTATACTACATATTTTTCTTCTTTATTTGTAATGTAAATGATTTGTAAAGCATCTACTTCAAAACTTGGCTTTCAAATGATTGCTCCAAGCAAGAGGTAATAAAAGCCGTTTTTTATTTCCTCTGAATTTTTGTAACAATATTGTCTTCTTTGTTATAAAAGCATAGACATAGAAATATACAAAATATCTTTTGAGTTCTGCTTTTTGTTTTGTGTTTGAACTTTATATCATTCTAATTTTGGTAATGCTACTGAAGTTTTCTGTTTATGAAACTTTATATATTTGTATGTTGAGAGACTACTTCAAGCCATTTTGCCTACCATTTTTAATGTGTATTAAAGGAAAAAAATTATAAAATTGGTTAAAACATACCATGAAACGACTGTATGCAGTTTATAACAGACATGTTTTAAATATCAAGACCCTAATTTCAACCTAGTTGGTTGAAATTAAAAAGATGCAAAAGTATATACAATGTAAAAACAAAACAAAACAAACAAAGCTGATGTGGTTAAAGTAAATGGATTCCAAAGGCCAACTCTTTTCTATGTAATGTTGGCAAGAGCTACAGCAAAATATAAAGCAAAATTTCATAAGTGGAAGGAAAAGATATCAGGACTTCTGTAGTGTTCATAGCTATCATTTTTTTGTAGTGGTTAACTGAAATTTAAAATGAGTTTGGAGCATGTGTAGATCATTTAAATTCTTGGTCGTTTTGAAATGTCTTTATAAGTGTAAGATTGGTGCACATGCAGCTGCATGAACGATAAGGACATAGGGGTTACATTTTTGTGTATGCCTATGTTAACTACCTGAAAATTTAATTTATATGGATTTTACTTCACATTAAAAGTATGCTACTAAACATTGTTTCTTAGCATTGAAATAAACACCTATAGCTTATATGATGTTGGAATGGTTTAAAAGTTAGTTTTATAAACTACTTTTAAAATAAAGTATGCTAAAACAAAATAAAACAGGGCAAAACAAAACAAAATTGCCACAGAGAAAACTCCAGAACAAGATGATTTTACTAATGAATACTGCCAATTATTTAAGGAAGAAATAATTCATTACAAAAACAGAGTAGAGAAAGTGGGAGAACATCTCAACTTATTTAATGACACCAACATTACCTTGATGTTATAATCTGAAATGAACATTACAAGAAAGTAAAATCACAAGTCAGTACATTTCATCAGCATAGATGCAAATAAACATGTAAATTAAGCATTAGCAAATCAAAACACAGTATACACAAAGGAAAATACATCATGGTTCTGGAATTCATTCTGTAAATGTAAAATTAGATTAATGTTTGAAAATTATTTTGCATAAGTTACCACATTAATTAAAGGAGAGAAACCGTAGGATCATCTCAACAAATTAATTTGATAAAATTCACCATCGTTTCATGATAAAAACTGTCAACAAACTATCAATTGAAAAAACTTACCTGGACTTCCCTGGTGGAGCAGTGGTTAAGAATCCACCTGCCAATATGGGGAACACGGGTTCAATCCCTGGTCCAGGAAGATCCCACATGCTGCAGAGCAACTAAGCCCATGTGCTACATCTACTGAGCCTGCACTCTAGAGCCAGCAAGCCACAACTACTGAGCCTGTGTGCTGCAACTACTGAAGCCCACACGCCTACAACCCGTGTGCCACAATAAGAGAAGCCCCCGCAATGAGAAGCCTGTGCACTGCAATGAAGAGTAGCCCCCACTCACTGCTACTAGAGAAAGCCCGAGCACAGAAACGAAGACCCAACGCAGTCAAAAATAAATAAATAAATTTATTTAAAAAAAAGAAAAAAACTTACCTAATCTTAAAAAGTATATATAAAATAAAAAGTACAGCTAAAATCATTCTGAATGGTGAAATATTGAATACTCTTCCCTTAAGTTACAAGATAAGGGTGTCCAATATCTCCACTTCTCTTCAACAGTGTCATGGGAGTGTTAATGCTAGAGCAACAAGGCAAAAAAAAGAAATAAAAGTTATAAAGATTGAAAGGAAAAAATGAAAACTGCCGTTAATTGTAGGTCAACATTATGGCATATGTAAAATATATCAAAGGATGTATAAACCATCTACTGGAATGAATAAGTCAACTTAACAGTAATGCTGGATGCAAGGTTATCATTAAAAAGAGTGTGTTTCTCTATATTAGCATCGGGAAATTAGAAAATAAAATTTAAAAATAAAATACTTAAACATAGAATGTATATGAACAAATCAATCAAAAGTTATACAGAATCATATCCATTGCTAAAACCCTATTCTTCTGCCTTGAGTAGGGCAATAAGTTTTGAGATGATCAGTAGGCTTTGCTCTCCTTTTTACAGTTTTTGTCTGTGTGGCTCTTTTAAAAAGTTGTATTAGCTTCCAATAGCCGCTGTAACAAATAACCGAAAATTTGGTGGCTTTAAACAGACACATTTATTCTCCTTTGGTTCTGGAGGTAAAAAGTTTAACATCAGTTTCACTGGGTCCAAATTAAAGTATCAGCAGGACTGAACCTTCTCCAGAGGCTCTAGCGGATAATGTTTCTTTGCTTTTCCCACTTGGAAAGCTGCATTTCTTGCATTCCTTGGCTCAGGGTCTCTTCCTTCATCTTTAAAACCAGCCACAGAGCATCTTGCTTTAGTGGTTACATTGACTTATTTTTCTGTGGCAACTCTCCCTCTGTCTCCCTTGTCACAACCTTACTATTCTCTCTGCCTGGAAGAATTTTCTCATTTGATTCCTTCACTTCATTCAGTTCTCTATTCAAATGTCACATCAATAGGGTAATCAGTATAGTAATAGGTTTTACCCCTTTCTATAACCTTATATTGCTAAAATTTCTTTCATAGAATTCATCAGTATACCTGGTATTATATAAGACACACTAATCTGAAATTCCTACAGGATATATACTTTACACCTGGGACATTGAATAAGGTTTAGGATAGCAACCACTAAATCAAACATATTAACACTTCTTAGTGATATATATGAATAGACACACTAAGGTTGACAAATAAAGATTATAAAGAGGTTTGTATCAGCTCAGACAGATACAGTTCAGTTTTGCCAGACAATAAGTTATGAGAAGATTTTCAGTTTTCAGAGATTTTTTATTTGAGAAATTTGGATATGGGATTTTAGAATTATATCATGTATTTATTTGTTTGTTTATTCTCTGTCTGCCTTCACGAAAATGTAAACCACATGACAGAAGGAGTTTCCTGTTTTGCTTCTGTTATATCCCCAGTCTGGAACAGTACCTGGAGCAGTAGGCATTCAATAGATATGTTGAGAATTAGGTTCTGCGCCCACCTTGGTGCTGGGGTCTGGGTTGGAGCAGCAGCTGAGGGTGAGGCCGCCGGACGGGCATTACTCATGGAAATATTTATGGTTCCCAATTTATATAATTACAAAAACAAACAATAAAAAAAATCTGAGAACTGTTTAATTTCTTTATATATGTATTGGATCATAAATAGCTAAGGTCTTGGTTTACCCAGGCTCAGTGGTATGAATATCTCAAGCAATCACAAGCATCCATATATTTGTAAAGAAAAGATTTTTTAAAATTGCAAATATTGGGGCTTCCCTGGTGGCGCAGTGGTTGGGAGTCCGCCTGCCGATGCAGGGGACACGGGTTCGTGCCCCGGTCCGGGAGGATCCCACATGCCGTGGAGCGGCTGAGCCCGTGAGCCATGGCCGCTGAGCCTGTGCGTCCGGAGCCTGTGCTCCGCAATGGGAGAGGCCGCAGCAGTGAGAGGCCCGCGTACCGCAAAAAAAAAAAAAAAAAAAAAAAAAATTGCAAATATTCCACGAAGCCTGGAAAATATAATTTCTTCACTTACATGATAACATTCATGTGATAATAAGAAAATAAAACAGCATTCTTGTGAATAGGAATTCCAGAATAGTTATGCATTTAAAATACATTCGGGGAATGATGATTTTTTTTTAATTAAATTTTTTTTTAAAAAATTTTTGGCTGCGTTAGGTCTTCGTGGCTGCACACAGGCTTTCTCTAGTTGCGGAGAGCGGGGGTTACTCTTCACTGTGGTGCACGGGTTTCTCATTGTGGTGGCTTCTCTTGTTGCGGAGCATGGGCTCTAGGCGCGGGCTTCAGTAGTTGTGGCTCGTGGGCTCTAGAGTGCAGCCTCAGTAGTTGTGGCACACGGGCTTAGTTGCTCCACGGCATGTGGGATCTTTCTGGACCAGGACTCAAACCTGTGTCCCCCGCATTGGCAGGTGGATCCCTAACCACAGTGCCACGAGAGAAGCCCTGGAATGATGATCTTTGAAGAGAAGACTGTGTCCAGTTTATGTGGGGAAAAAAGAGAAAAGGCAACTTAATAAGGGACAATTACAACCTCTCAGTGTAAAAAAATACAAGAAACAGAGATCAAGCTAATATACACATAAACCATAGTGGCCTATTTGGCAATAGAAAATAGTAAAGATATAATAAAAACATTTGCTTATAGCCCATTTAAAAGATACTTCATAAAAGGGAAAGTCTCTGTTTTCATGATAGTGTTTTGAATGAGGTCTTATTGAAATTCTTCTAGATAGGAATTATAGCTAAATCATCCTGGAATATAAAAGCTATTTGGAAGTCATTTTCTTAAATTGTGGCGATTTATATATAATAAAATTCATCCCTTTTAGGGGTATAATTTGGTGAATTTTAAGAAATTTGTATAGTCATAAATCAAGATTTATAATATTTTTAACACAGCAAAAAATTTCCATGTGTCTCTTTGTAATCCTCTCCCCTGCTCCTATCCTCAGGTCCTGACAATGGTTAATCTGTTTTTATACCTGTAATTTTGCTTTTCAGGAATGCAAAATACAGTATGCTATTTCTATCTTCTTTCACTTAACATAAATGCATCCATATTGGTTCACTTATCCTTTTTATTGCTGAAAAGTGTCCCATTGTATGAATACACCACAATTGTCTATGTATTCAACAGGTGATGGACACTGGGGTTTTTGCCAAATTTTGGCCATTACAAATGAAGATATGAATAGTCATGGCAGGTCTTTGTGCTGACTTAAGTTTTTCATTTCTTTTGAATAATGCTTAGAAATGAAAATTCTGAGTCATATGGTAAATATATATATAACTTTATTTGAAGAAGAAAAGAAAACCTGCCAAACTGATTGCCAGAAAAGCTGTATCATTTTTCATTCCCACCATTAAGTTGTAAAATATCCAGTTGGTCCATGTGATCTGAGTACATGGTATTGGCAGTCTTTTTTTAATTTTTTTTATTTTTATTTTTTGCAGTATGCGGGCCCCTCACTGTTGTGGCGTCTCCCATTGCGGAGCACAGGCTCCGGACGCGCAGGCTCAGCGGCCATGGCTCACGGGCCCAGCCGCTCCGCGGCACATGGGATCCTCCCGGACCAGGGCACGAACCCATGTTCCCTGCATCGGCAGGCGGACTCTCAACCACTGCGCCACCAGGGAAGCCCTTGGCAGTCTTTTTTATGGCAATTCTTGAATACTATTCAGCAGTAAAAAGGAACTATTGACACAATGCAAGAAAGTGAGCGGAAAAATCTCTAGAACATTATACTGAGTGAGAGAAGCTAGTATCAAAACGTTACGTACTGTGTGATGTAACATACATTTATTTGACATTCCTGAAAGATGAAAAGTGACAGAAATATCAGTGACAGAAGATCAGTGGTTGTAGGGATTGTGAGTAGAAGTGTGACAAAAGCATGAGGGAAGTTTCACAATTATGGAGCTGTTCTGCATCCTCAATGTGGTGGTGGTTACACAACTCTATACATATCAAAATACATGGAACTGAGCATGAAAAGAAAAAAAAGCAATATTACTATATGAAAAAATTAAAAGTAAAAACAATTTAAAAACCCTCTAAATTGTTGCAGTTTCAGTGAGGATGCAGGTATTTCATTGTGGTTTAATTTTCATTTCTCTGACGTTTAATTATGTTGAATATTATTCATATTCTTAATTGACATTGGTACTTTTTTCTTTTTTGGTAAGTGCCAATTCAAATCTTTTGCCCAGTTTTTTAAATTGGGTTGTTTGTCTTTTTGTTATTAAGTTAGAAGTGTTATATATTCTGGATAATAGGACTTTATCAACTATCCATTTTGAGAATATTTCTCCCAGTCTATGGCTGTGTTTACATTCTGTTAAAAATGTCCTACAAAGAACACAATTTTGTAATTTTGATAAACTCCATTTTTTTTCATTTTTAGTTCATACTATTTTGGCCTATTAAAATTTTTAGCCCAAAGCCCCAAATATAGTCTCAATTTTTCTTTTAAAAGTATTATCATTTTAGTTCTTATATTGAGGTCTATGACTTTTTTGAGTTTTTTGTTTTGTTTTGTTTTTGTATACAGTGTTAGATTTTCTGTATGGTGTTAGGTTTCATTTTTTATAGAGATGTTCAGTTTTTGCATCATCTTTTTTTGGTAAGACTGTTCTTGCCTATTTAATTATCTTGATACCTCTTTTGAAAACTCAGGTGAACACACAGAGATATTTTTCTGATGACTTTAATCTATTGATTTAATGTGTATTCTTAAGCCATTTCCATATTCTCTGATCACTGTAGTTTTTACAGTAAGTCCTAAAATGGGATAATGTAAGTTGACCAACTTTATACTTTTATTTCAAAATGTTTAGATTCTCAACATATATTAGACCATTAACTTCCTGAATTTCTTTGAGTCTATAAAGCAATTTAAGGGGAATTGCTATGTTAACAATACTGAGTCTTCTAGTCCATGAACATTTTATATCTCTAAATTGATTTAGATACTGTTTTTTAAAAATTTCTCAGAAATATTTATTTTTTTGCATAGGGTTTGCAAATAGTTTTTATACATCTATCCCTACATGTTTTACATTTCTAAAAGGTAATATAGCTTTCTTGAAGTATGATATATTCACAATAAATTTCACCTATTTTAAGTGAGTATATAATCTGATGATATTTGGTAAATATTTGCAAATGTGCAACCATCAACACAATTAAGTTTTAGAATATATATGCATACTCCAAAAATGTTCCCAAGTATGCCTTTGCAGTCAGTTCCTGCCCTGACCCATGTCCCTTGACAACAACTGATTTTCTTTCTGTTGCTATAATTTTTCATTTGATTAAATGTTAAATGAATATTAAATTGTTTGGGTTTTCTGTTTAGTTTTTTTTTTAATTTAGCATACTATCTTGAGATTTAATCACATTGCTTCATGTATCACTAGTTTCTTTCATTTTATTTCTACATAATATACCAGTATGTGGAACATTCTGCCTTTTATCCATTCAATTCTTGATATTATACATTTACCTCTTGATATCAACTTTCCTCATATTGCCTGTTACAAACGTTACTGCTACGAACATTTGTGTGTAAGTCTTTGTGGGCACAAACTTTCATTTTCCTTCAGAATAGAATAACTTAGTCATGTTGGAATGAAACGTTAATCTTAATAAATACAACCGAATACAGCTAACGTTGCTCTATCATTTTTCTTTCCCATTAGCCATATCTTAGTGTTCAACTTCCTCCATATCCTTGCCTACTCTTAGCATTTGCAGTCTTTTTATTTCTAACTATTCTTGTGCATGCATATTGGTATCTCATTTTGTTTTTAATTTGCTTTTACCTCATACCAAATGGTTGATGTTGAGCATGTTTTGTGTGAAATTACTGTACAAATAATTTCCCCTTTAAAAAACAATTAGATGTTTGTCTTCTTAAGTTTTTTCTTTGCAATATTTTGTAGGTATTAGGGTACAGCATTCCTATATCTTTCAGTAAATGTACTATTAATATATTAATTTAATTATAATATAAAGTATTTATTATTTTAATAATTATTCATTGTTATGTAGAAATAGAATTTTTTATGTTGACCTTGTGTTCTATAAACTTGCTAAATGTGCATATAGTTCTGGTTGCTCTTTTTAAAGATTTCTTATGATTTACTACTTACAAGTTTTGTTTGTCTGCCTATAAAGACAGTACTTTTTCCTTTCCAATAATTAATGTCTTTTTTGTTGTTACTTTACTTCACTTGATAGGACAGTACAATTTTGATTAGAAGTGGTGTGGGTGGAAATTTTTGTTTTGTTTCCAATCATAGGATGAAAGAATTTCATCTTTCTATGTTAAATGTTAGCTAATTGATGGGTTTTTGTAAAGGTACTTTATTAAGTTGAGGAAGTTATCTTCTATTTTTAGTTCACTGCTAAATTTAACTTGGATGGATATTTA
Source organism: Lagenorhynchus albirostris (assembly GCF_949774975.1). Lineage (NCBI taxonomy): Eukaryota > Metazoa > Chordata > Mammalia > Artiodactyla > Delphinidae > Lagenorhynchus > Lagenorhynchus albirostris. The sequence goes on along the minus strand of NC_083110.1, from coordinate 41,742,441 downwards.
ATTTTCTTAAATGTTTTTCCTGTACCTATTGACATGATTATATATTTTCTTATCTATTCTGTTGATGTGGACAATTATAATGTTTGCTTTTTAAAGATTGAACAATTCTTGGTTTCTTTAAATAAGCCTACTTGACAATGACGTACTACTATTTTTATACATTATTTTTAGATATTGCTGGATTCAAGTTGTTACTATTATGTAAGGATTTTTGAGTCTATATTTGTAAACATTATAGTTTTGTAATTTTATTTAGTTATCGTACTGTCTTTCCTGAATTTGGTGTCAGCTTAAAATTGTTTTTATAAAATGTGTTGATATATAGTTCCTACTTTTCCACTTGCGGAGGAGTCTGTATAAAATTGGTATTTTTTATTTCTTTAAATTTGGTGGAATTCACTAATGTAGAATTAATTTAGGCTTGGAATATATATATATATATGGGCTATAACTGTGATGTGAATTTCATTTAATTTCAGCGTATCTATTTCTTCTTTAGTTATTGTCTTTCAGGAAATTTACTCATGTTATCACGTTTGTAGGATGCATTGACATTGAATATTCATATTATTACCTTTTTTCTTTTTAATGTTTGATGGTTTTGTAGAATGTTTCTTCTTTCATTTCTCTAATTATTTTAGTCTGGTATTGTTTTTAATTGATCAACTGGACTAGATTATTAATTTTAATAATTTTTCAACAAACCAGCTTTTACTTACATTCATTTTCTATAATGTTTTCTGTTTCCTAATTCATTGATTCCTTTTGTCATTGTTATTTCCTTCCTCCTACTTACTTTGGGTTAAATCTTAGACTTTTTTTTTCTTTTCTAATAAAAGAATGTAGTGTTATGAATTTCCCTCTAAAAGTAGCTTTAGCTACTTTTAGAATCCAAGAGTCCACACATTTACAAGGATGATGAATAAATAAGGAGACTGGTTTTGAATTCTAATCCTTCACAATGAAGAAACTGGTAAAATCTCAAACCACGTGTGGAAAATAATATTTTCTCTGTTCCATCTGATGTGGATATTTCTTCTCTTTTACTTGAATAACGTTTTCTGATTGCTTTTGTGTTTCACCCTTTTCCTGGCCCACCGCAGTCACCAGTGGAAAGAAGCTTCTTTAAGAAAGGGTCTTAATTATGAATTACAGTCTCTATCTGCTGCTCAAAACTCAGGTGTTAAGTACATATCCTGAACCACTATTTTACTTTCAGGGTCCCAATCTCCCAGTAGCATCTCTGAAATTTCTGTCACAAGTGTATATGTGACAGGGTCCTTGTGCTATGTTGATAAGCTTTCTGCTAACTAGCATCTCTGCTATAGATACTGCTATCTCAGGTTTTCTGATTTTCTGCTGCATGCTATAAAAATGAGAAAAAAAATTAATAATGGGGAATAGTGACTTATAGATTGTGTCAGAGGGTGAAGAGCTTCCTCCCTGGGCAGAACATGTATACTATTTTATTTTCTCTATAAGAGGAAAAATATTCCTCTGTATATGCTGTTGATCTATTATATAAACACTCTCATGTGAGCTATGTGATTTTTTATTAAGACTAAATGTGGTCTACTGTTAGGGCTCAAAATGAATTGTCAATTGTATTAGGTTCCTATTGATGCTATAAAAAGTTACCACAAATGCAGTGGCTTAAAGCAGGACAAATTTATTGTTTTTTATCATTCTGAAGGTCAAGTGTGAAATGAGTATTATGGGGCTAAAATCAACATGCTGGCTTGACTACGTTTTTTCTGGAGGCTGTAGAGGAGAAACCATTCCTTGCCTGTTCAGCTTCCAGAAGTTGCCCCCATTCCTTGGCTCCTGGCCCTCTTCCAGCAATCATATCAATCCAACCAACCTCTGTTTTGTTGTCACATCTTCTCTAACACTCCTGTCACTCTCTTTTCCTTATAAGGACTTTTGTGATTATATATTGGATTATCTCTGGATAATCGAGAATAATCTCCCCAGCACAAGGTCTTTAATCATATCTGCAAAGCCTTTTTTGCCATGACATATTCATTTTATGGATTAGAATATTTGGGAGCTATTATTTTTGTCCACCTCATCAATAAAACCCAAATCAAAAGATTTCTTCAAAATAGAGTAAAAGGAAACATAAAAAACATCATTGGAATAGATGCTATGCATGTCACTTTAAGAAATTCTGCAAAATGATTATTTTTTTGTTTAGTGCTTTCAGTTTAGCAACCACTGAATTTTGTGAAGAATAAGAAGAAAGAAGAAGAAGGAGGAGGTGGGGAATGAAGAGGGGGAGGGGAGGAGGAGACAACGACAATGAGGAGGAGTAGGAAAAACAAGAACAAAAATGACAACAACAAAAACAAGAAAGTATATGAACTGTAGATAAGCAAACATAAATAAACCTTTTACCTTTACTTTGGAATGATTTTAAAGTTCGCCCATACACAATGTTCTTTCACTTTTAAATTGCACACGTTCCTATATCAGCATGTCCCTGAAGGATGTGAAATGGATTTACTAGTATTGTAACCTATTTGATCCAATTAAAATATGTCTCTGTCTAAACTTCTGAAATTCAGCTACAGAAATTTCTGACTTATATCCTCCTTCTGACCTTTAGCAGAAGGTTCTATACTCACAACATCATTCTCAGTTGTTAAGAAACGAGTTCATATATTTCACCACTGGAGAAACTGAAGCACATTTAAGGGGGGAAAATAGCTTATTTTGGTTACTGGCAGTCAGAAATATACCAGTGTAACATTTTATTGAGTTTATTGAAGTGAATGTTGCCTACAACATACAGATGGTAGGTGCAAAACATCCTCATCTAAAGTGATAGGAATAAAGTTAAGAAATGCAAAAGTAAACTCTCAAAATACATCACTGTATTGAGGCAGGCAGCCCCAGCAATCATTTTTTCCTGTGCCTCCTGTAAAAGATCAGATGTTCTGGAGTCAAACAGCTATGCATTTTTAGCTTTCTTATATACGAAGTAAATAAATTTGGTATTGTGTTATTTCTCTCTCCCGTAACTAAAGTGATTCTTTTCTAAAATAAATAAGGTAGGATGGGAAAGGAGTGCAGGATCTAAGCTGTCACTGACATCCTGACCACAAAGCCACCTGCCTGTCTGTTTCCTGTTCACAATGTCCAGCATGAAAATATAGACTACCTATTGATGTCAGGATATAATTCAGAGTAGTAGATAGACCATTGTAAGAGAGATTGGCTATTTTCTCTTCAGTATTAAGATTAAGAAGCAGTTTTCTCTGCCTTGCATGCTGTGGAAGTTTCTGAGTTTTCCAAGTGATTTTTTTTTTCATTTCAACACTTCTGTTTTCCCTTTCCTTCTCGGCTATCTCCCATTCTACATTAAAAAAACAATGATGCTTTACTGCTTTCTAATTGCTTAATTTACATCTTCTCGCCTGATAGTCAGATTTTCTAGACACTCCATGATATTTCCCTGCCTAATTTACATGAGATACGAATAAACCAGACTGAAATCTGCGTGTTTGCTTTTCTTACGTTAATCGTTCTTAGTTGTTAGCAGTATTAACACCTTGATCATTTACAATTAAATTTACTTACTAAATTTATTGCTTCAAATAACAATGTCTCTTTTTAATATTTAATTGGATTGAATTTTAAAGATATTGATTTAAATGCTATCATGCCCAAGACATCATGCTTTTAACCTGAGATGCTACCTTTCGTGCAACTTAATTGAATACTTCCTATCTGCTATGAAATATGAGAGGATGAAGAATATAGAAGAAAAATAAATTAGCCTTTGACTTCAAATATAAATGCAAATTTATAATATATTTACATGAGAAACTTGAAATTCTTTTAACAGTTTTGGACATCCATAATCTATGGAATTTGGGGCATTTCAAGCATTTTTTACTCAGATCTCAAGAAGCAGGGAGGGTCCTGGATGATACCTGGGTTATTTTAATAATTACTAATATTTAGCATTTACTTTGAACTGATTTCTATACTATCCATATGTTTGATACTAATTTATTTATGAAATGAAAATTTATATTTTGATTGCTTTTCCTGCGCTTGGTCATCTACTTTCTTCTATGTCCATCCTTCCTCCACGAATAGGAAAGTAATATAGAAAGTATGGCGCTAGTTCCTAATCTCAGTAGTTGCTATGAAAATGAATAATCTTTGATGAAAAGCAAGTTGAATGTGTCACAATCGAGTGTGTGCACCATCAGATTTTAATGGAAAAATGGAAAAGGAGTGTAGTTATCAAGGAACATAATACAAAGACACTTTTCTCTCAAGTTTCCAATTTCACAACGATATTTGTGAATATACTTATGTTTAGGAATGCTGAAATATTCAGTCATTTCTCTCAATTCTACAGTTCAAATTTACATTTACATCCCGCTTGATGGGAAAATTTTAAAAGCAGTCAAATGTATCATGCCTAAAGAAAGCCTATTTCCTTCATTTATAGAAACCTTTTCTCCAACCTAGACAGCTTCTTTTCAAAACCATTTTTCTGTATATGTTTGCATGTGTGTGTGTTTATCTGAATTCAAGTGCAGCATAAGTTTTGCTGCTCAGTTCTGTGCCAAATACAGATGCCAGAATTTCCCCAAGCCAGTAATTACTGGGATTTCCCTCTACTGAATCTATCAAAACAATATCTCATGAGTTTTCAAATAGTTTGCACCTGTCTTTTGTTAAGTTTTGTTGTATGTTGATTCGAGAAACAAACAAACAAAAATAGCCTAATGAGAAGGAACTGAGAAGCCTGTAAAACTGGCCAAGCCAGACAAGGTAGAGAAATATTTTTCAGGAAAAAAAATTACTTAGGAATAATCTATAATTTACATATTTATAGCACTAGAACTGGAAGAGAGTGTTCAGTAAATTTACCTTGTTATTCAGGGGTGTGTCACTTGGCTCATCACTATCCCCACGGATAAAATGTACTGAGAAAGAGGTACATCCTGTTCTCCCTCTCTATAACACCTTACCCAAGGAAGTTTGTGATATTTTGGTCTAACCCAAATAATGCTTTAATTATTAAATCTAATGCAGTAAGGTAACAGGGCCGGCCAAGATTTTTGTATATCAAACACTTTGCACACATCTTGAGTTCAGTAAGTGCTCAGTGTCTGTATAATATGACAAATAATGAAAGAGGCCAGTGCTGGAGAATTTCAAGGCTACAAATGTAGTCAAAAGAGAGATATTTGAGATATCAAATATGGTTTATAAACTCATTATTAAAATGGCTTTTTAAAAACCACTATATTCTGGCCTATTAAAAGCCAGCATATGCTGGCAACAGTGCTTTACCTACATTATCTCATTAATTCCTCCAAACTACCCCATGCACACATACTTTCATGGATGTTTCAGAGATATGAAAACAGAGTCATAACACAGTTATGAATTTGTTGCCAACACACATGCTGTAATCACAAGGGCATACTGAATCAGGATGGGAACAAAAGCTAAGTGAATAACAAGGTAGACTTAAAATTACAACAAAACTTGCCATCTCATTATTCAGTTATAGTTTGTGTAAATAACTGAGAAAATTGCCTGAGGTCTATTGTTAAAATTATTTAGATTTGGCTGAATTTCATTTGGAGTAGACTATAATCCTGGGATAATATATATGAAAACAATAAATAAATAAATATTTAATATAGATTTTTATTTGCATTGGTTGAAATATAAATAAAATTATTTCCATTCAAAGATATTTTCAAGAAATCCAAATATAATAAGAGTAAAAAATGTAGAGCATCATCTTTTAAAATAAGTATCAGAGGACATTTTATAACATAACTTAATATTTTCCTAGGACAATAATAGTTACTCAATAAGTAATTATTACATGACTTAGTGACAAGAAGTATTGTATTATATTTTTAGTTTTTTACGTGGTTATCATGTTTGAGAGAAATATGTCAATCTGTGGTATACTCACAGTCAGTGTAACATAGTGGTTAAGATCACTGGCTCTGTAAGGTTCAGATATGTTCCATATAAAGTTATAACCTAAAACTCTCAGGACACCAGGTTCTATAAAGTGAAGATAATAATAGTATTTATTACATGGCTGGTATGAGAGAATTATGAGTTTCAATAGGTAAGGTTCTTAGAACAGCATCTGGCATTTAGTAAGTATTGAATAAGTATTAGCTATTATATAATTTGTGCCCCTCTTCAAGTAAAAGTAAGATACACTATGATGGAGTTCTATGCCATCATTCAATGCTAAACAGTAAAGATTTCAAATGGTTGAGGTTTGATATATCCACAAAATACTTTCTCAATAAATAAGTGCTGATATCTTTTTTCTTTAGATTTTAAACTAATGAAGATGAAGAAGGACGAGGAGGAGGAAGAAGAGAAACTATTACAGATTGGTCTTAGTAAGTAGTTCCAGGAATTCAGAGTATAATCTATATTTTGTGTTCTTTTCTTTCCCCCATTTTATTAATGTGTTTCTTTTAATTCTTTGCTATTTTTTTGCACCAACTTCAAACCCTTTTAAGAATAAGGGAGGTATACTTCAAGTAATTATTTATTAAAATATGCTTGATATATGATAGCAAATATATTGATTATAATATCAATATGATTATGCTTTTGATATTATATATAAAAATATGCTTGATATATAATATCAACTATTTGAACAAATTTATCAGGCAGATTCGTAGTATACCTTCCCTATATTCCCCATAGAGCGTCTGAACGGTTTTTAGCACATATCTTCCTCTGATCCATTTAGTTTATGACAGCACTTTTTAACAATTAAAATATGCTCACTCGTTTACCAAAACATCATAGGGAAGCCCTGCTAGTGAGTCAAACCAAATATTTTGTTATAGACATAGCTATATATTGACTATATATATGTTTATGAATGCATATATGTATATACTTCATAGATCTGTTATAGTATATGTAAGTGACATTTTTAAAACTTTTCAGTTTTCCATGGATTTTAGTTAGTTGACCTCTCTTCACCTTGGAGATATTCAAGTTAACAATTGTTATTAATTGTTGTAATTGTTCAGTTAATAACTAGTTATGACTTCTTCAGCCATTACATTAGCCATGAAGTAGAGATGCAAGTGAGCCGGGGGTGGGGAGTGGGAAAAGCAGAAGTCAGTACTTTACAAGGAATGTGGGTACCAGTCGTACATGTCCATAAACACCAGAAAGTACCACAGCATCACATTTGCAGTTATGAGTATCCACATTTCCAATGCCTTCTTCCACTTTTATAGTTCAACGCTGTTCTCGCTACACTCTATGTGATGCTACTTCAAAATTTCTAACATAGGCCATGCTAAAATTGAAATAAAATCTCAAATCAAGTGTTATTCAAACTTTTTTTTAATTTTCAGATATGACAAAGGCCACTGCTCTTGTTTAGACAGATAGTTTTGATTTCATGTTAATCACCTTGCAAACTTTAATTTTGAGAAAATTTCATGTGCTTATGGAATCATTCTATCTGTTGTTCTTTGATTGATAACATCAATATTTATTTTATCCAGTAGTCTGTTAACTTTCCAAGCTATTTTTAGTCTCTACTATTCTAGATTTACTTGCAATCTTCTCAGTAACTGAGGAAAATGTTTCTATCATATCATGTGCAGGCTCAATTATTTTGCATAAGGTCACTTCTATTCCCCTCTCATTTACTTTTCTCCCCTCCCCCTTTTTCATATTCCTCTGTACACATTTTTGTTTTTTTGGTAACAATTTTGTATCAAATTTTTTCCCATTTTTGTTCTTTATTTCCTATTTTTTAAATTTACTGAGATATAATTGACATATTGTGTAAGTTTAAGATGTCGAGGGTATTGATTTGATCCATTTATATATTGCAATATGATTACCACCATAGCATTAGTTAACACCTGAATCATGTCACATAATTATCATTTCTTTTTTGTGTGAGAACATTTAAGGTCTACTCTATTAGCCACTTTCAAATATATAACACAATATTGTTAACTATAATCACTATGTCATGTTTTAGATTTGGAAACTCTATTCCTCTTCTAACAAAGTAAAAGCTTTGTAGATGCAGACAGTAAAATGGTGGTTACCAGGGGCTGGGGGGTAGGAGAATTGGGTGATATTGGTCAAAGGGTAAAAACTTTGTGCTTTTTGATTGGATAATTCAATAAATTTGTGTTTAGAGTGATTATTGCTATGTAAGGACTTATTAATGCCATTGTATTAATTGCTTTCTGGTTCTTTTATAATTCCATTGCTGTTTTTCCCTCTCTTTATGCCTTTCTTTGTGAATTGATTATTTTTTTGTGGGGGTATGCTCTGATTTCCTTCTCTTTATCTTTTGCGAATCTAATATAGGTTTTTGCTCTGTGGTCACCATGTGAGGCTGACATCTTACAGATTTAAAAAGTCTATTTTATGGTGATAGCAACTTAACTTTGATTAAATACAAAAAAATCTACCCTTTTACTCCTTCCCATTTACTTTTTTAATGTCACAATTTATCTCTTTTTATATTGTATGTTTTCTAAACTATATATTATCAAATTATAGTTATTTTTAATGCTATTTTCCTTTAACCTTTATACTATAGTTCAGTGGTAACTTGCCATCATATTACAGAATGAGATTTCTGAATTTGACTGTACATTTAACTTTCCCAGTGTGTTCTATATTTTTGTATATTTTCACTTAACTAATTAGCTTCTTTTCATTTCGCTTGAAGAAATCCTTTCATCATTTTTTATAAGGCAGACCCAGTGGAGACAAACTCCCTCAGCTTTTGTGTTTCAGGGAAAGTCTTTATTTTTCCTTCATACCTGAAGGATAATTTTGCCATGCAGAGTATTCTTGGTTGGCGATTTTTTTCTTTCAGAACTTTGAATATATAATCCCACTCTCTACTGGCCTGTAAGTGTCTGCTGAGAAACTTGCTGATAGCTTAATGAAGATTCTTTTGTAGGTTACAGTCTTTTCTTCTTGCTGCTTTTAGGATTCTTTGTCTTTGATTTTTGACAATTTCATTACAGTGTGTCTTGCAGAAGATCTTTTTGTAATGAAATAATGGGGTAATTTGTTAGCTTCATGGACTAGAAGTCCAGTCTCCCCCCCAAGGTTGGGAAATTCTCAGTCATTATTTCTTTAAATAATCTTTCTGCCTCCTTCTCTCCTCCTTATGGAGCTCCAATGATCCTGATTTTGGCTCTTTCAATGGTATTCCATAGCTCATGTAGATTTTCTTTGGTCTTTTTCATTCTTTTTTCTTTGTTTTCCTCTTACTGGGTTATTTCAAAGTTTGTATCCTCTAATTCACTGACTGTTTCTTCTCCTTGATCTATTCTAATGTTGATGTTCTCTATTGCATTTTTCATTTCATTCACTGCATTTTCAATTTTAGAATTTCTGTTGTTGTTTTTTTAACGATTCCTAGCTCTTTGTTGAATTTCTCATTTTATTTGTGTTTTGTTTTCCTGATTTCATTGAATTGTCTTACAGTGTTTTTTTGTAGCTCATTGAGTTTCCTCAAAATAGCTATTTTGAATTCTCTATCAGGTAAACTGCAGGTCTCTGTGTACTTTAGGTTTGGTTACAGGATGATTATTGTGATCTTTTGTTGATATCATGTTTTCTTGATTCCTCACTTTTTTTTTGGAGTTTGCATTGTTGTTTTTGAAGTAGCAGTCGCCTCTCCAATCTTTATTAGCTGCCTTCACATGAGGGATACTTTTTTTATATACATCTTTATTGGAGTATAATTGCTTCACAATGCTATGTTAGTTTCTGTTGTACAACAAAGTGAATCAGCCATATGCATACATATATCCCCATATCCCCTCCCTCTTGAGCCTCCCTCCCACCCTCCCTAGCCCACCCCTGTAGGTCATCACAAAGCACTGAGCTGATCTCCCTGTGCTATGCTGCTGCTTCCCACTAGCTATCTATTTTACATGTGGTAGTGTATATATGTCAATGCTTCTCTCACTTTGCCCCAGCTTCCCCTTCCCACCCCATGTCCTCAAGTCCATCTCTACATCTGCATCTTAATTCCTGCCCTGCCACTAGGTTCATCAGTCCCTTTTTTTTAGATCCCACATATATGTGTTAGCATATGGTATTTGTTTCTCTTTCTGACTTACTTCACTCTGTATGACAGACTCTAGGTCCATCCACCTCACTACAAATAACTCAATTTCGTTCCTTTTTATGGCTGAGTAATATTCCATTGTATATCACTTCTCAGCCTTTTGGCTAAGATCAAGTGTAGTATCTGTTCTTATCAGTGAGGGATAGTTTTCACTGGTCTTGTTGCAATATTCTGAGACTTTCTCTGACCTTGTATGGATATACCTACTCCACACTTCTTGCTCCCTCTTGTGGCAGAATTCTTGTATGTCTTCTCTCAATCTTAAAATGCACCAGGCTGGCAGCTGCTAACCTCTCTTTTGTTTTCCCAAAGGTGGTGGTACTACAGCTCAAGATTGTGGTTTCTCCCTTGCCCACAGACACTGGCCTGTTTTCTGCACATGCTCCCTCTCTATCCAAGCTCACTCTTGCCACCGCCCACAGAACATGTACTAGGAGCCAGCTGCAGAGTTGGGGGAGGTGTGAGTTTGGAATTCAGGTCATTGTGGGTGTTCAAAGGCTACTTGGGGGATCTTGGGGTGAGATTTTTCCCTGCAGCTCATGGGTGGGCTCTCTGCTGGAGTCCAGGATACAGTCAGCTGAAACTGTGTCCCATTAATGCCCTTGGATATTCCTATCTACCTCTTTCCTTAACTTCCCCTCCACTCCCCAATCTTGGAGTTCTTGATTAATACTCTGGCTGCTGTGAGTGAGAAATGGGTTTCTGTAACAGCTTCTTTCACTGCTTGGGAAGCCAGATGCTCACTCACTGCTCTCCCTTTCCCCTGCAGAAGAGATGGTTTTTTGCTCCAAAGGAGTCCTGAAACTTCTTCTCTGGAAGCCTGGACTTCTACAAAGGCTCTCTCCTCTGTGTGTGTCCACATAAGTCAGTGTTTTTCAGGTGCTCCCATTCTGTGGCTGAGCAGGGCTGGAGCCAGTGCTCATGCCCATGCTGGTTCCACAGCTTGTACTAAAGTCTGTCTTCCTATTACCTGATGCATATGGGGGCAGAACCTCTCTGGGGTCCCTTGGTGTATGTTGCTGGATTCCACAACTCCCACAGAGACACTTTAGTTCATGGATGAATGCCAAATTTTAGTTGTGAAGGAGGGTCAAAACCAAGGTCATCTTATGCTGCCATGAAGCTGTTATCATTCTTTTATCAAAGCTTTTATCGAAGAAGGAAGAGAAAATGTCATTTTTGAATAGTTTTGAGTGGGATTCTGAAAATAACTTATCTAAGAAGGCTTCCATTTTTAGAAAGATAAAAACAATGGATAGTGGAGAAGACAATGAAGTAGCAGCAAGTGTCCCTGGTACCTTAAACACAAACACTATATCAAAGTCAATAGAGAATTAAACTTTTATGCACATCTGTACATTGTAAAACTTACATATTTTTGCTCTTTTAGATGTTTTAGCTTCTAATTGTGCTTTATTCAGGAAAATTTATTTGACTTTTTTCTTTTTTTTTTTTTTGTTTGGCTCTGTTGGGTCTTCGTTGCTGCACGCAGGTTTTCTCTAGTTGCCACGAGCGGGGGGCTACTCTTTGTTGCGGTGCATGGGCTTCTCATTGCAGTGGCTTCTCTTGTTGTGGAACATGGGCTGTAAGTGCGCGGGCTTCAGTAGTTGTGGCACACAGGCTTCAGTAGTTGTGGCTTGCAGGCTCTAGAGCGCAGGCTCAGCAGTTGTGGCACACAGGCTTAGTTGTTCCGCAGCATGTGGGATCTTCACAGACCAGGGCTCGAATTCATGTCCCCTATATTGGCAGGCAGACTCTTAACCAATGCGCCACCAGGGAAGTCCCTAACTTATTTTTTAAAATAAGTTTATATATTTTATATATACTTCCATTTTCTCGTACTATCTTAAATATGTACTGATATATGCATATTATCTGTGTATGTGTCCTTTTCACAAATGAACTGAACTTGCCAATGGTTTTTATCATTTGCCTATCATGGAGGCAAATATATATTTTAAAAATTTCAGCTCTTATTATTACCTCCACTCTCCAGTTTCCCAGTGATCTTGCAGTATCTGTCTTAGCTGCCCACCACAAATACCCTTCTTAGAAAATGACAACAACCCCTTGTATAGAATTTATTTTATGCTAAACACTATTCTAAGTGCCTGAGTATCATATGAAACTGATGTTGTTATTGCCCCCATTTTACAGATGGCACAATGAAACAAAGAGAAATTAAATAACTCACCCACAGTCATACAACTTATGGTGGCAGAACCAATATCCAAATCAAGGCAGCCTGTCTCCAGAGCCCATTTTTTTTAACTTCTATAAACCCCTGAAACTTGGCCATTCATTTCAGTTATTAACCCAGCAGTTATCAGTTTAGTTCATAATATTTATTTCCATTAAAATTGTATTTCTTTCCAATCCACAGTCTATTCACTCTGAAAAGTTTTTCTTCAGTTAGATAAATGCATGGAGTACAAACTTTAATATTATGAGTTTTTTTCTGATATTAATATGTCTTCTTTCCTTGCAAATGAAAAATTTATCACATTATAAATCACCTGAAAATTTCTTTAAAGAGATACCATCCTTAGATGCAACTCATATAATGCAAATACATCATATTTAGTACTTTGTGTGGTTGTAGCTTTCCTGATATTTGTCTTTGTGATTAAGTAGATAATCAAAAAACTTTTTCTAAAAAAAGTACTAAAAATCTTATAATGTTCCTGACAAGAAAATGATTAAGAAATTAAGATCACAGAGAAACATGGCACATGAATTTAATCCATATTAATGTTATATATTAGCTTTGATTTATTTTCCTGATGCAAACTCTGAGATATTTAGAATATTTTTCTTTCTGTGAAGTCTCAACAATATATCCCTTTAAAAGAATCCCTTAGGAAGTCACTTCTTGTATAGTTTGTGCCTTAGGACACAGCAATTTCTTAACAAGTGTTAAAGAGCAAAAGATAACCCTTTTCTCCATTACCACCAAACACTCCCTTTTTTACTTACTATGCCATATTCACTTGAGTCCCCATAAAACCAACAGCAGAAAAAATTTTGTCCATAGTTCTTGTATTGTATTTTAAGCTTTTAGTCCTTTTTGCTTCCTTCACTGTCCTGCCCTTGACCCACCTCAGTAAGGTTTTTAAGAAACTTTTAATGTTAATAACTGTTAACTGTTGTTTAAGGGTTTCATAGTTCCCATATTTTTATGAACACTACTAAGTCTGGAAAGTACATAAAGACTATTAGCAGAACACATTCACTTATGACACCTTTATTGCCAATAGTTGACTTCCTCAGTCACTGTTGTTATAGACAGGCAGATCCTTTTGAATTGACAGGCAAACGTCCATTGAACATCTTTTATATGAACAAATTATGAAAGTGGGCTTAGGCAAGTAAACATATAACAAGAAAATATCAGAACATGCTCTATCGTTTACTTGGTATATGCTTTTAAGAAAGTTTCATGACTTCTTTAAAAATTAATTTATTTATTTATGGCTGCGTTGGGTCTTTGTTGCTGCACACGGGTTTTCTCTAGTTGCAGCGAGCAGGGGCTACTCCTCATTGTATTGCGCGGGCTTCTCGTCGCGGTGGCTTCTCTTGTTGCAGAGCACGGGCTCTAGGCGTGTGAGCTTCAGTAGTTGTGGCGCACAGGCTTAGTTGCTCTGCAGCTTGTGGGATCTTCACAGACCAGGGCTTGAACCCGTGTCCCCTGCATTGGCAGATGGATTCTTAACCACTGCGCTACCAGGGAAGTCCAGTTTCATGACTTTATAAACTCTTCTTTTATACAAGATTATATAATACCTGGCTCATAGACTGTGAGTATATTTTACCTCACTTTCTTTCCTCTAGCAGGCACCCAGTAAAAGTTTATGAAATTAATAAATATAAATAGTTAGCATAATTACTGAGAAATCTGTCATCCAGATTCTCTCTGTCACATTTTCCAAAGCAAAGATTTAGGGTAACATCAAGGAGAGAACTGTATTTGTGAACACTTAGGGAGACTTGTCTTATAAATGAGTGAAACTATCTTCAAAGAGCCATTTTTACATCTTTCCTATATACTTCTCTATTCCTCTGCCTTTTCTTTTTACTTGGTTTTTCCTTTCTCTCACTATAAGAGTTCATATAGTGGTTTTACTGCAGTAATGATTGTGGGAATGAGTGGAAAACTTTTCTTAATGTCTGGTCTTAATTGTGAAGGAATCTGATATCCAAAAGAATTATTTGCAAATATATCCAGACTTTACAAGTATTTTACTCTTAAGTAGAAACTATTTCTAGAAAGTAAATGTCTCAAACCCTCCAAATTATCTCAGATAGTGGGCACAGTTATCATGGATGTATTAAACCTAGGATGACATTTGAAACTGTTTTCCACTCTGAAAAACAGTGGCTTTGCTTTATATCTTTGATAAAATAAATATCTTCAAGGTACAATGAGGTTTGGAGCAAAACAAATCCCAAACGCGGGTCATGTTGAAGATCCTTTCTTGAAAACTCTAAAATTTGTGTTGAAAATTAAAACAATAAATCATAGTATGACAGGAAAAATGTGAAACAGGCAGTTTTAGCTCTGGAAATGACTTGAGCACTTGGAACTGTTTGTTCTAAATCTAAATCTAAATCTTTGTTCTAAATTGAGAAATTTAACAAAACAATACTGGAGGTAAACTATCAGAGACAAAAATGTGAAAATATTTCTATTTTAATCCCATGGTTGATTAGTTTTGTTTTTGTTTTTGTTTTCTCTCCAGTGCCACAGTCCTAGCCTAATTAAATGAACATGTAATTCTAATTTTAATTGTATCAAAAATAGAAATCAAAAACAAGTCAGAAAACCCTCTAAACTAAATAACTCCAAAATGATGTTTCAGGAAACTACTCTTTTCATCTTTGCATGACTTCTTCTGAAACCTTTTTAGTTCATATGCAAAAATCATCAGTTAAGTCTGTGACAGCTTTTTGAGTAAGAGCAAACTTTGCCTTGACTCCTAGGCAAGTTCAGAATTGATCCCTTAATCTCTCCCTCCCCCTGCTCTGTCTTTCCTTCCATCTCTCTCTCCGTCTCCCTCCCCCTTCCCTTCTTCAGAGGCAGCATAAAATTTTGGATGACCATTGGATTTTTCAGAGGAAATAGACACAATTTCAAGTCCAGGTTCTACTATTTTCCACCTGTGAAAACTTAAGCACCTTATTTATCCTATTCAAACCTCAATGGTCTTACCTATAAAATGGAGCTAATAAAACTCACACAGAATGATTAATATGATGAAATTAGAAAATAAAGTACTTGACATATAAAAAGCATTCAATAAATGTAAGACATTATTTTAAAATACTATTTCTCTTTTGCTTTCTATGATCTTCCCTTCCTTCTTTTGTCCTGACTTAAATATAGCATGCTAGGCACTTGCTAAGTTCTGTGGTATCATAGTGAAAGAAACCTCATTTTTCCATTCCAGGAGCTCACAGTCTATTAGAGAAGATAATACCAAAACATAGGGAGAGGGGTAAATGAGGCCAAAAGTGGTCAGTTCTTTAAAAGAGTTTTAGACAAATATTTGTTTGAGACAAAGGACTATGCTGGCTATATACAGTTTAGGACAAAGGTATGCCGCTGCTAAAGAATGACTATTTCTATATCTGTTCTCTTCCCTAATACCAGTAATAGCTAACATTTTGGGGGTACTTGCTCTATATTTTACTTTTGTGGAGCTGCTTCATGTGCAAACTGATTAGTCAAAGTTCTTCCTTGGAATTTCTTGAGTCTCAAGATGCTCTTTACATAACTCCTCCACCTTGTGATAAAATATTTCAGTTTCTTGGACATTCTGGATAAATTGGATAAGCAGTTGTTAATTCCAGTTGAGTCCAATTCAAAATGTTGATCTCTTGCATTGCAGAACTGCAGGAAAATATAATGGTCCCAAAATCAACTTTCAATCACAGTGGAGTAGGAGTCAGTGGATAAATGTCCCAGCCTCTAAATCCTGGATGGGTGCTGCGAACACTTTTAGATGTTCTAAGCTTCACAGAGGGTCCTGAGAAGGACTAAGATTAGAATGGTAACCACTCATTAACACATGCTGTTGGCCCTTTTCCCTTCTTTGTATCACTTTCTCTTATCCATCACTTGTGCTTCCTTGATCAACTCCCAAATAAAATACTTGCACCCAAGTCCTTTTCTTTGCTTCTGATGATGGGAAAATTCAATGTCAGATATGTTCCAACAGTATCTGATAATAGAAGTCGTTGAGTAAATGTACTGTCATCATCATCATCATCATTATCACTAATAAATTAATTAATCATTATCATTAATCATAATTAATCACCATCATTATCATTAATAAATTAATGATAAAGCTTGAAGTTCAGCCAGTACAACACAACAGTTATTAAATAATTTGATATCACTCCTCATAATTGTTAATTATTTAGTACTTAATATGTAACAAGTACAGTTCCTAAAGACCTTAAGGTTTTAACTTATTTAATCCTCGCTACTGTGACAAGAAGCAATTTTCATGCCACATTTTACAGATAAGAAAACTGAGGCATGTAGCTTTAATTAACTTGATTGTAGCCACAGAGCTAGTCAGAGGTTAGTAGAATTAGGTTTCAAAACCAGACAGCCTGTCTCTGGAGCCATCACACTTAACCACTGCAGATAAACTGACTTAGTCATAGTCATCATCATGAAGACCAAAATTAGAGGGTTTTTTTGGTTGGTTTGTTTTTAGTACTTTGCCGTTATTTGGAAGAGTATAGCCTTCAACTTAGGAGAAGATTATCCAAGTCATTTTAGCCAGTCTTTTGCGTAAAGGTTTTGATATGCATTCTGGTTGATTCTTTTCCTGAATCTTAACTACAGGGCTATGATTCTGCTGTATCATGGCACCATTTGATATCAGGAAGGGATTCAGTAGAATATTAGAAAGATTTTTTTAACTGAAACTGACATGATCACTGGAGCAAATCGCGAAAACAGCTTTGCTATCTCCAGACTTAGTAACTTTAAAACTTGAACACACAATATTTGTTTTCATTATTTAGAATGCCTTCTTTTTGGCCAGTTTTTACTTATCTTTAATTATAATAGGGGTTATCTTCTCTAGAAATCTGTCCTTTGCCTCTGCAATTGAGATTATTTGCTTTCCTCTCAGTTTCCATGGTATATTATTTTTACCTCTTTTCTGACTTATGGAATTATGGTGTGTGTGTGTGCGCGCACGCACGTGTGTTTTACCTACTTCATGAGTGCCTTAAGGCAGGGATTGAACTTGTTCAGAATTGGATCCCCAATCACTGGCAAAATTAAATGACAAACTTTTTTTTTTTTTTTTTACGGTACGCGGGCCTCTCACTGTTGTGGCCTCTCCCGTTGCGGAGCACAGGCTCCGGACGCGCAGGCTCAGCGGCCATGGCTCACGGGCCCAGGGGCTCCGCGGCATGTGGGATCTTCGTGGACAGGGGCATGAACCCGTGTCCCCTGTATTGGCAGGGGGACTCTCAACCACTGCGCCACCAGGGAAGCCCATCCGGAAGACATTCTAAATGAAGAAATATGTGTGTGTGTGTATGCGTGTGAGGGGTAAAAGAGCAACACATTAGATATGGTATGGGTTATTCATTAGACAAGGTGATTTTTCCAGGGTTCTGAATCTTTCACTCAAAGTAAAAAATCAAATGAATAAATTGCCTAATGTTGTACAATGTATCGGTAAGTTCTAAAACACGCTGGTCCTGCTCTGTGGGAAAAGTCATGATTACGTACCTAAATTGTATTAGCCCAGGGTGCCATAACAAAATACCATAGACTGAGTGGCTTAAATGACAGACTTTTTTTTTTCCTTAACTGTTCTGGAGGTTGAAGTCTAAGATCAGAGTGCCAACAAGGGTAGGTTCTGGTAAAGGCTCTCTTCCTGGTTTGCAGAAGGCCACTTCTCACTGGGTCCTCACATGGAGGAAAAAAAACAAACTCCCTAGTTTCTCTTACAAAGCCACTAATCCCATCATAGGCCAGACTCTCATGATGTCATCAAAACCTAATTACCTCCCAAAGGCCCCGTCTCCAAATGGCACCACATTGAAGGTTAAGGCTTCAACATATGAATTTGGGGTGGACAATTCAGTTCATAGCATAAGATAACCAAAGGTGAAAATTGGCCTTGACACTGGGAAAAGTATGATTGGTTCTCATCTTTGTCCCATGTAGGAGGACATCTCACTTTCCATCCATTTGTCCAATTATTAATCATTTCTTGAAACTTATATGAGAACCCAGCTTCTAATTTAATCCTCTTTTAATTACCACATTCTACAACATATTTCTCCCATCTATGAGGCTTTTTGTTTTAGTTAAAATCAATCTCACACATAACTGGCCTCTAACTGGCTCATTAACAGGGTTATAAATGAATTTACACTTAAAGGAATAATTACAGATGCACTTTATATAGTATAATTATTTTCTTGTTAATATTATATAAATAACACATGTGCAGAATGTAAAGTAAATCTGCTGCAACAGTGTGTTCTTCTTCATATTGCCAGCACTTAGACTGGGGATTATTTATACTGGAATCTCTGTTAAAGTGATAGCATAGTAAAATATCTATTAATTATAGACTGTCTATTAACGGGTTGGATAGAATAATTGATAGATGTAATTTATTGTTCATTTTGTGGTAATTGACTGCTCTCCAAACAAGTGTCCTATTGTTTTTGAAAATAGTTTAAGTCACAATTTATTTACTTGATATTATTATAGAATCTCTGACTCCCTAGAAACCTGGATCCCTGATTTTAGAGTTTACCTCTTTACTCAAAAGAAAATATAGGGCTTCCCTGGTGGCGCAGTGGTTGAGAGTCCGCCTGCCGATGCAGGGGATGTGGGTTCGTGCCCTGGTCTGGGAAGATCCCACATGCCGCGGAGTGGCTGGGTCTGTGAGCCATGGCCATTGAGCCTGCGTGTCCGGAGCCTGTGCTCCACAACGGGAGAGGCCACAACAGTGAGAGGCCCACGTACCGCAAAAAAAAAAAAAAAAAGAAAAAAAAATATTCAGAAGAAAATGTAGCAACTCTACACAAATATTAATTTTTCTTAGAATGAGGAAAAAGAAATAAGAAAAAAAATTGGATAATGCTAACCTTGGAAAAAGAGGAAGAAAAAGGTACTGTTGAGAAAGAAATTTTGGCCTTTGATAAAAGAATACAAAATAGACTAATTTAAGGTAATTATTTGGTTGAGAGAGTGGAGGGAAATAAAAGGATCAACTTAATTGGGGCTGTTTGTGGGACAAGATGGCACCAGTTTGTTGGTTGGCTTTGGGTGAACTAACTTTCTAATATTTTACCTTTAATTGGTCTATCAAAAGTTAACCAAATGTACAACATTTCTATGACTCTGTACAGGACCCAGTGTAGTTGCTGGGAAGTTTACTGCCAATCCTAGCGACAACAATCATATTCCAAGGAGAGTGACTATACTGTCTTTTTCTTTTATATAAGAGGACTCAATAAGAAAGTGTTGATTAATGAATACCTGTAGATATATCTGCTCCTCTGGATCTCTGTGATCTTCCTTGAGGTTAATAGAGCAATAGGTGCATGTTGAACAACAGAGGAAATCCCTTTGCTTCCTTGCTGCCATTCATAGAGACAAGCATATAAAGTCAATCCACAGAGATGTGGGGGAAAGGTAGGGCCCACCTTACGCTAGACCTTGTACACTAGATTTTGTGTTTTACACTAGACACAAAAGGGAAATAACCTAATTTGTTTGGGGATCATGAGATCCCTCAAATAAAACATAAGGTATAACATATACAGAATAATAGATAATCCTCACTGTGGCCTAGACAACACCACGTGACCTGTCTCTGCCCCAGTCTCATCTCCTGCTCTCCCCATTTCCTTCTGCTTCAGTTCCTGGTGGTTTGTCAGTTTTTGTTAGTTATAGTTCCCATGGGGTTTGGCTGTACTGTGACTCCTATCTTTTGGTGTCTAAAATAGTCACGTAAGTGAAAAAGCCTGAGTGACTATCTGTTCCTTACAACTAAAAGAGAGAACTAAAATGGCCTCAAACACTCTCTACTAGATTAATTATTGCAGTTAAAAAATAGAAGCTTTTGTGCTTGTGTTCTCTACCATAAGCTTCTGGAAAATAGTGTTTATTTCTTATTTACTTTTTATCACTATAGTAACTACCAATGTTTCATGTATATTAAATGCTGAATAAGTGAACGATGGCAGGAAACTAAGCAGCTTATCAAGTCAGCAGGTATCTTCTTCTGCCCTTTCCCCACCAAAATTTCAAGAGATCACAAAAGTCACTAGAAATTTTTCTGGTCGCAGGATTTAACTTCTGGCCATATTTCTCTTGGGGCCTCTCTTTTAACAATGAATTGTCCTAAATCTCTGTGGTGCATCATTTGTTGACCTTTTATTAAATGTTGTCTGAGGTTCACTGGGAAGTTAGGAAGATTTGGAAAAGCTCCTTTTTATACCATGGACAAAACAGAGGCCCTCTTGAAGACTTTGACCTCTGTAAACAGGCGAGTAGAGTCTGGGATCATACCATTCAATGTAGGTTCAGAAAAGAGAACTGCAGTGGACACTCAGACAAAAAAGAAATCGTAAACAGAACCCTGAAGGTGAAGTTCAGAAACTGCTTAGAGAGTGTATCAGAGACCATGTAGAGTTCTAAATGGAAACCTAGAATAGTGAAGTGAGAAACTAGCAGTTTTAGGTGTTGTAACTGTCACTAAATATATCAGTGAACCAAAATCTCCTGGGAACTATTTTCGGATTCAAATGTCTGGTTATCCCTACTAAGGGCAGATCAGAACCTGCCTGCTAACTGTAACAACTAGGATAATCAGGTTCTGTTTCTATTTCCTGCTTATTCACATATGGGCCATATCTATTTTCTTGCATGCTCAGTGTATTTTATGTTGAACATTATGGAGGATACATTGTAGAAGTTCTAGTTAATCTTTCTCTGAATGGTGTTGACTTTTATCCTTGGAGGCAATGAAATTAATTAATTAACTTATTAAATACTGGAGGCTTAGATTTATACATTGTTAGGATAGACCTGTTTCAATTTAGTTTTTCCCTTAGTTCAAGGCTTATACATACATAATGTGCATCTCTTCTGGACTTGCGGTGGAAAACCTAAAGTGTTTACTGTGTCCCTATTAATTGCACTTAAATTCCATACTCCTATTTCCATTAAAATAGCATGGAAATGAGACATCCTCTCAGGTCATTCAATCTTCCGACACCATTATCCATCAAAGAAAGGCAAATAAAAACTACATTGAGATACAACTTCATATACATTAGGATGGAAACATTAATTAATTAAAATATTTTAAATTGGAAAATAACAAGTGTTTGTGAGGATGTGCAGAAACTGGTACCTTATACATTGCTAATGGTAAAATTATTGAACTACTATGGAAAATATGTTCAAGGTCCCTGTCTTAGTCCATTTGGGCTGCTATAACAAAACTACCATAGATTGGGTGGCTTATAAACAACAAACATTTATTTCTTACAGTTCATGAGGCTGAGAAGTCCAAGATCAAAGCATTGGCAGATTCGGTATCTGGTGAGAGCCAGATCTCACGTGGCAGAAGAGCTAAGAGAGCTCTCTCAGTCCTCCTTTATAAGAGCACTAATTCCATTTTTCAGGGCTCAGTCCTTATAACCTAGCCACCTCCCAATGGGTCTAATTTCTAATACCTGGTGGGTAGGTTTCAACGTATGAATTTGGGGGGGGACACAAACATGCATACCGTAACAGTTCCTCACAAATTAAACATAGATGGCCTATGGCTCAGCAATTCAACTCCTACATATATACTATAAAGAAAAACAGGCACTCAAACAAATTCTTGTACACAAATGTTCATAGCAGCATTATTCACCATAACCAAAAGGTGGAAACAACCCAAACGTCCATTATCAGGCCAATGGATAAATATACTGTGGTATATAAATAAAGTGGAATATTACACAGCCATAAAAAGAGATTAAGTGCTATTGCATACTATAGCATGTATTATCCTTGTAAACATTAGGCAAAAAGTGAAATAAGCCAGACAAAAAAGTTTGCATTTTGTGAGATTTTATTTATACGATATATCCAGAATAGATAAATTCATAGCCACAGAAGGGAGATTGGTGATTGCCAGGGGCTGGAAGAAGAGGGAAGTGGTTAGTAACTGCTTATGTACTAGTTTTTTTTAAAGTAGTGAAAATGTTTTGGATCTATACTGTATAGAAGTGTTGGTTACACTACACTATGAATGTACTAAATGTCACTGAATTGCTTAGTTTAAAATGGTTAATTTTATATTGTGTGAATTGTACCCAATTTTAAAAATTACAAAAACAAACAAACAAAAAAAGAAGGAAGGCATAGAGAATACCACCGTATACAGACAAATTCCTTCTCCATGACTTCCACATTTTTCTATGCAGCAAAAAAAAACCCAAATCATTTGAAAAATATTTTTCTGGTAAGAAAAATTATAATTTCAAGATCAAACAAATAATAATGCCAAATGAATGAATAAGGTGATATTTTATTGTGTGTATACAGTGTTTCTAGATTTTATTTCTTCTGTTTTCATCATATACGCATATGCCATCAAATATTAAATAAGATACATATTTTAAGAATTTTTTTCAGCATTCACTAATTGAACAATACAGTCTCAGGCACCAACAGGGTAGGGTTAATGAGGTACAAAGATAAGTAAGGTAAATTTCCTGTTTTTAAGATGCACACTATATAGTAAGCAAGTTGTAAATAAACTCTTTCCATCATTGTACAAAGTAGAAAAATTGTCAAAAGAGAGGTGTATATATTTGCCCTATTTGAGAGCATATTTGCAGCTAAGGAAACCAAAAGCGAATTCTGAAAGCAGGCTGATCTTTACCCTTGAGGACAGGTAAGACTTTGGCATGCAAGGATTGGGAAAGATGTTCTTTTTTTTTTTTTTTTTTCTTGGCTGCGCTGCATGGCTTGTGGATCTTAGTTCCCCAATCAGGGATCAGCCGGCAGTGAAAGCAGAGTCCTAACCACTGGACCCCCAGGGAATTCCCGGGAAAGATATTCTAAACAGAAAATATTAACAGGAAAATCAGACAGGGAAGAAAGTACGAAACACATTTTAAAAAGTAGTTGATTCGGGAGTTGTATAGTGTGGGGAAAGTAAAGGTTAATTAAGCAAGTGAAAATCTGAGCTCAGTGAAGAGAGGGACTGTATGGGCCTCATTTGTAATTTATCTCAATTTATCTCAAAAGTTTCCCAGAGATCCCAAGCAATCAATACATGAATATAATTGAAAGAACAAATAAGTAAACTGAGGTATGATAAAGAATGTGAAAAAATTCTATAACCTGCAAAGTACTCTATAATTAAAGACAACTTAGAGCTGGGGCACAAATACTTTGAAGATTACTGCAGTAGAGTCTACTGGAGATTATTCCTAATAGGAACATCATGTGAAGAGATTTACTCAGTTAACTTCAAAGACTGCACAGAAGAAGCAAATGGATTAGATGCTTTATGTTCTCAAACTTCACACTAGAGACTGTCTAATTAATCTGTAATTACAAAACTAGAATGATTCTTCCTTAAATGTTCCAGGAAGGAGATTATGCTTCTTACAAGTTTTGCTGCTAATATCTTGGCAATTAGGAGATACTTCTTAGTAAACAGTCAAACTTAACCATAGGCACAGGAGGACCTTGAAATTTGCTTATGAGATCTCCATCCTTCCTCATCTTAACATCACTCCTGTCTTCAGTAAAGCCCACTGGAGGTGGAGAAAGCTAAATCTTCACTGTGGCTTAACTTTTCTTACTCTCCATGAGATAATGAGTTTGAAATTAGCTGACAGTGCTCTGCCTAAAAACAATTTTTGTAATAATCCAGGGTGGAATTAGGAAAACCACTTAGAAATCTACCACCTAATGGATGTGAGGAATACATTTCCTTGTACCAAAGATAGAAAAGTGAAGATAGTAAGAATATGTCAAATCCTAGGTATATTTTGAAAATAAAACAAAGAATTCACTAATGAATTGGCTATGAGGAGTGAGAAAGGGAGAAGTTAAGGGTGTTACCAAGGTTTCTTTGGTTTGAACTACTAGAAGATTAGAATTGCTGTTTATTAGATGGTATGAGTTCCCATATGACCAGGTTTGAGAGTGGGAATCAAGAATTCTGTTTTAGTATGTTCAGTTAGAGAGTCCATTTAGATATCAAAGGGGAGAGTCCAATTTGTGGTATTTGTCAATCTAGAGTTCAGTGGACATATCAGGTCTGGAGACATTAATTTGGGAGAAATCATTCTACAAATGTCATTTAAGGGCAAGAAACTGAATGACATTACCTAAAGAATGAATTTAGATCAAGGAGAGAAGTGACATAAGAACTTGAACCCAGAATTGACTCAATATTTACTCCAAAATTTATAGGCTAGGAAGAAATGGATAAAATGATCTGAAATGGAAAACCTGATGAGGTTGAAGAAAAACTAAAGAAAGAGTGTTCTAGAAGCCAAGTATAAAAATTACATAATAAAAAAATGTCCTGTACTGAATTAAGCAAAACCAAAGTGACAAAGTTTGCATGATATAAAACTATCTATATAATAACTGGTATTATATAGACATAAAAGTGTGTATGAGTGAATATTTCTGTATATGTTTACATGTACATAATTTTTTTAGAAAACTTCACAGAAGTGAATAACTCTGGTTACCTCCAGAGAGTAGCAGAGAAAAGGATGGAGGAATGGGAAGTAAATCCTGTTTCTTTTTCACTCTTGTTTTGATTAAAATTTTCACATCTATCACTTTTTAATAAATATTCTTAAAATCAATTTTAATAAAGATGTAATATGAAATATATTTGCAAAATATACATTAATCAATGTTCTGTTTTTACTCAGGTTTTTTTTTAGGTTATAGTTCCCAATTTAAAAAATGTTTGAAATGTCATGAAATGCCATATTTACTTTTGATTAATAAAAATGTTTCTAAACAATAGGGTCAAAAGCAAGAGAATTTTGAAACTAATTTCTTTTACCTGACTCAAACAACATGGCAATCTCATTAGATTTTCTTAAACAAATGAGCAAAGAGCAGCATGATATAGCAGCAAAAGAGCACAGCTAAAAGGCAGATTTAGGATTGTGACGTGAACTGTACCATTTTTGTGACTTCAGGTAAATCACATAATCTTTCTGTGCTTAAATTTTTTACTCTAGGTAATTAAGATGATAATGATGCCAACAAATTCATCCTGGATGGATACACAAAGTTTCAGTGATTATTAGATGGGATAATGCAAGTCAAATTGGTTTGGAAAAAGGAAAGCCTGTTAGATCCCATTAAATGCATAAAGTATTAAGATCATTGCCTTGCACATAAATTAAATCTCTGATCATTTGCTTCCAAAACTTTGATTACAGAAGTTGTGATCCCACAGGTACTTTTTAGAACTTAGTATTTATCAAGACTTTTTATATCCCTAATATTTGGAAAGACAATTATGTTACATATGGTGCATTTACTCCATCAGCACTGCAGACCCTAAGGCTATTTCATATGCAGCATCATTTCAAAGTCTCATTCTCTTTCACTGCCTCAAGTGAAAAACTGATTATGATTTTAATCAATTCATTCAAAAATAAAGGCTAACTTCCTTAATAGCTCTCATGGTTCAGACAATATTTCCATCTGAGTCAGCTTACATTTTGTTCTTTATTTGTTTCATCCCATTTACTTTTAGTTCTTTGTCCATGTAACTATTATTTTTTCAGTGTTTATGTCTCAAAATAAATAATTGCTCTAATAGGAACTTCTTTATATCTACAAAAAAATACATAGTGAAGCTTTAAAATATGGTTACCATATTCCCCCCAGAATTCTATTTGGTTACATAAAGTTTATTGCCTGTAAGATATGTTCTAACTAGCCTATGAACAGTGAACACTGCAGGATAACTCTTTTTCATCTATTCTGGCCAACTGGCATATTAGTATTCAGTAACAAATGGAATCTAAACTATTAGGGAGTTAGGAGAAAATAATTTGCCCCCAATGAGCTATCATACACTCCTATTTAGGTTTGGTGTAGGGAAAAATGGTGGGTTTATATGCCTGTTAGATTTCTTTAAGGTGGTTATCATTGTCACAAATGACCCTGGATAAACAGTATAGGTTCAAAAACCATAATGGATTCACCAATTCATCTATAGAAGAGACCACCCTTAGGACAACTCAGTATCACCAGACATCCCATCAATAACAGCTTCAAGGAAGAAGGAACATAAGCTTGTTCTACAGTGGATAAATACTGCTATGAATATTGTTTTTGTAAAATATAGACATTGGGGAAAATATTATCAGGAGAGGTGTTGAAGAGGCTTCTTTAGAACCCATTTCTCTGCTACCATCCTTGACTCAGTTCCAATTTTTGGCTTCTCAGTGTGAGGAGGCAAGCTGACAGGAAAATGTTTCTTTTAACTCCAGTCCTCTCCTATGTTAACCTCTACTTTTTCAGTGTTCTTGTAGTTTATACCTTGCTTTAAAAGCTCAGGGATAATTGTAAGTGCTTCATGAATTCTTCCTGCAGAGGTGCTGATTGATTTATATTTAATTTTTTTTCTAGTATATTATCCCCCAAATTTTCTGTTTTTGAGTTATTGTATAAGATCTTACTTTGCTGATTTAAATTCTAACTTTAAAATGAGATAGAAATTTCTAACTATTAAGGAACTTCATATTTTTTTTCAAGATTATTTTGCTCTTTAAATATATTTGGGCACTCTTTTATCCATTTTGTTAGCTTTAATCAGTGTCTTTGGAGCTGACTTTATACTGTCCTTATCAATCTAATGCCATGCGGTCCTAAGTATCTAGTAATTCAAAACTGCCATGGACTACTAAAGCCACAGGTAGCTGGGAAGTTCATTCATCTTCCTACTACTATTTCTCCTGAAATGGAGTTCATCAATTTCTGTCCTGAGGGGTGTGAAAATTAGCTGTGTGTAGAAACAGTGGACTCTGCAAAATACTTGTAGTACAGTTGCATGTAAGTTATTGACTTTAGATTTAGTTCCTTCTTTTTTACCACCCTTTGAGAATAAGAATATTATACTTCATGCACCATTATATGGATATCCAGATATAGGTCTAGCTATACATAGACCTAGTATATGGATATGTATATCTATATCATTCTATCTACCCATCCATTATCTATAATTTTCCTACAGTCAAAATTTTAATAGGTGTTTTCTTGAACATTTTATGTGTTCAATAATTTTGTAAATTTATGCCTAAATTTAACTCCATATTGAAACTGATTAACCAAACATACATTTAAACATTATTAGCATTCTTTCAACAAGAAAAATTTTGTTAGCAACATAACAAAACACAAATGAAAACAAAAAATGAGTAAATAAAATATATGATATACATTAACATCTTGTTTAGGACACATTTTTATTCAGGTGTGAAAGCACATTTATCAAGATTGCTTTCTGTTGCAGTATCTAGGAATATATACTATTATTATATATTATTAAATATTATATACATATAAAATGTTTTACAAGCAGATGCAAATCAAAATATTCAGAATCCAACTGTGGTAGAATTTCAATTCCCTTCATAATAACATAAGTAAAGAACTAATAGAACTAGAGAGAATCTTAGAGAGCTTCCACTTGGATCTACTTTCTTTATGTGGTTGGTACACAAGAAATATATTAAGAAAAGTATTTGTGATATTTGCTCATACCCTTGAAAATTCTCCAAAAGAGAGGAATGTATTCTTAATATATGAAAATTCATTTCTCAGTTATTATTCTCAATATTCTCTGTATAAATGATGATTGAAGACCAAAAACAATGTTTTTTAATTTTGTCCTCCAACCAAAAATTGTTTCTAAATCACAGTGAGTATTACTGTTAAAATTTCTCCTAACTTCCTACCTTTCCTTCTTCCTCTGTTCATCTTTTACTTAAAATTATATTTTTCTAACATATGTAAATTCCTCATCTTCACTTATTCAGTTCTGCATTATTATTGTTAAAACAATTTTATTTTATTTTGAAACAATCTAAAACTTACAGAAACAATAGAAGTTCAATACAAAGAACTTTTATTTTCCTTCATAGAACCATTTCAGATTAAGTGGTCAGCATCATGCCACATCAGTCAATCTAAAATGTTTGTTAATTTGGTTTTATTTGAGGTTTTCCTGTGATCACATTCAGGTTACACATCTTTAGTAAAAATGTCATTGAAAAGATGATGTATTCTTCACCTTGGATCCCATCAACACCCAATTTTAATTTGTCTCATAACCGATGATATTCACATTGATAATTTAATTAAGATAAATAGTATTTTATTCTACTTTGCTTCACCGTAGATAAGTATTTTGTAACGAAGTGCTTGGGATTGTGGAAATATAACGCATCAAACTTGCTGTTTATTTATTTATTTCAATTAGGACTCATAGTGTCACACTTTATTCAATATCACTTATGTATTTTTGCATTTGGCTAAAGCCAGTGAAAGTTCCTTCAAACAAGATCCTGTGTCCATATCCTTATCATCCTTTGAGGACTTCTTTTATGGTTCAAAAAGATATTCTAAGCTTGTCTGCCTCAACCCTGGACTCAGCCATTTCCCCCAAGAGCTGTAAAGCACTCATTCCTTTGAGTAGAGAATAGTATTTAGAAACAAAGACACCAAGATAGGAGTGTTCGTTTATTTTGAGCTATTGAGCGGTCAGTGCTCTGAGTCCTTCTGGGGACATGGAACTATGAAGTGTATATATGTGTGTGTGTGTGTGTGTGTGTGTGTGTGTGTGTGTGTGTGTATACACACACACTAACATTTATAAATATATATATACTAACATTTAATCTCAATATCTATGTATCTATGTTTCTATCTATCTAATCTATTGAAAATCATGAGTTAATCCTAACATTTCCAATTTTAATATAAAAATCATTGGCTTCATTATAGTTTTCTTTCTTTCTGTATATGTACATCCCTTCTCTGACAGTGAGAAATGGGGCTTCCACTATCCTTATTATATTTACTTATTTCATCAAATCTCCTGTATGTAGGCAATCTCCCATGGGTGCTGCCACATCCTCTTTCATGGATATATCCTCTTCACTATCACTGGGCTGGGCTGTTACCACTGCTCTCACTTCCTACATGGATATTCCTTCATTCTGTATGTGCTTTGAACCTCTGTCCTAGGCCGTCCTCACCTCTGCATCAGCACCCTCCATGCTCTGCTTGAGATTCAACGCTCTGAGCCAGACAACTCTTCTACATGATGCCTGCTTTTCCCTCCTTGAACTTTAAAACAACGCTCGAGGCTCTGTCTCTGTGTGGGTGCCATCCTTACTTGTTCAGGCTCTAACTTTCCTCTCCGATCCCTGCGCTCACCTATCTTGGTTGGCCCTACCCAGGGGCTTAAGAGGTATTGTTCAGGGAGAGAAGAAAATGGAAGGGCATGAAAGGAGAAAGAGAAAATAAAAATGAAGAGAAAGAGGAGGGGAAAGAATTTTCTTTTTCACCCTTTGTATTAATATAATCGCACACCCTTCAAGTTAGAATTATTTGCATATGGTAGGGAAGAAAGGGAAGTTCAGAAGGCAATGAATAAATTACTTTAGCTAATAGGAAAGAAGGAGGACTGAGAACACTCACACATTAATAATTTCCCTTTGCTGCTTTCCAAACACAGTGGGACACTCAACACTCTGGTCTGTTTTTAATGCGTGTAAGATTGAGGTGAACTACCTTCAGGGTATGTCTCATTCAACATCTCTCCTTTCAAGCTGACTAAAACTTCTTTGAATCTTCTTGGATTTATTGCAACATGTAGGAATGCCTCCCCCAGTATATAGATTAAGGTTATTAGGACCTGTTTTCTTCTTCCCTTCCAAGCCTTGTAAACATGACTGTCCCCCATCTAGAAATTTCCCAGACTAAAGGCAGTTCTATTGCAGAGAGAATTCATCATGCTTCTTCATAAAATCACCACAGAGGATCTCAATACTATCTTCCAATGATTTTCATTACAGAAATAAAACGTTGTATTCCCTGGCTTTTTTACTTTAAATATTTACGTAATTGCCATTACCAATTCTTTCAGTAAGCATTTTCAATGGCCTCAGCTTCAAAATGCACAGGGTAGCTAAGTACCCTTACACTGCTACTACAAACACTAATAGTAATAAAATCACATGCTATCAAAATCTGCGAACCTAGGGGAATCTGTCAAATGATGCTGTAGAGTTCTAACTGCCTTTTTAATCTTCTTCTTGAAAAATGTAGAAAGTCTGTGATATAAAAACTGGTATTCAATCCCTTTGAAAATGTATTTTTATTATTGCTCAACAATTGAAATACAAAATACTGAGTGCATAGTCAAAAAGTAGCAGACAGGTATTGATATTGGCCTTGGCTCTATAATTGACTAATTGGGTGACAAACCAGCCATGTACCATCTCTCAGCCTCAGTCTCTGTATCTGTAAAATAAAGACCAATGTGGAGGGAGAATAAAGCAGGATTCTGTATGTTTTCTAAGGGTGCATTCAGTTATGAAATTCTTTTTTTTTAATTATTTTTAATTCTTTTTATTGGGGTATAGTTGCTTTACAATGTTGTGTTAGTTTCTACTGTACAACGAAGTGAATCAGCTATATGTATACATATATTCCCTCCCTCTTGGACCTCGCTCCCATCCCACCCATCTAGGTCACCCCAGAGCACCAAGCTGAGCTTCCTGTGCTATACAGCAGGTTCCTACTATCTATCTGTTTTACACATGGTAGTGTATATATGTCAATCCC
The DNA here is from genome assembly GCF_949774975.1 of Lagenorhynchus albirostris. NCBI lineage: Eukaryota > Metazoa > Chordata > Mammalia > Artiodactyla > Delphinidae > Lagenorhynchus > Lagenorhynchus albirostris. The sequence continues at coordinate 41,711,371 of NC_083110.1, read as the reverse complement.
AATCTCCCAATTCATTCCACTCCCCCTTCCCCCACTCCGTGTCCACACATCTGTTTTCTACGTCTGCGTCTCTATTCCTGCCCTGCAAATAGGTTCATCTGTACCATTTTTCTAGATTCCACATATATGCATTAATATGTGATATTTGTTTTTCTCTTTCTGACTTACTTCACTCTGTATGACAGACTCTAGGTCCATCCACATCTCTACAAATGACCCAATTTTGTTCCTTTTTATGGCTGAGTAATATTCCTTTGTATGTATGTACCACATCTTCTTTATCCATTCATCTGTCAATAGGCATTTAGGTTGCTTCCATGTCCTGGCTATTGTAAATAGTCTGATTTTATCATCTGAATCTTTTTCTCACTTTATTTTATTCTTAAGGGTTAAAAGAAATTCTCAGAAAAGGAGGCAAATAAGTCTTAAATATGAAGACTATGTAAAATATTAACATATATGATAATTGATTTCTTTATAGGCTTAATGGTCTTCTTATCTGGACCTCATATCCTTGGTCCTAATACAGGCTTCACTGGCTCTGGTATGTTTATGTCTGAATTCCATCATTCTTTAATTGACTCTCATCTACTATAGCCTATCTAACGCAGCCGAAAATTCTAGGCAAGAAGGTCCAATGCAGTGAGCAGCAAATAGCCAGAATGATTTCTGGAATCTAGATGGATTTTCAGAATCTCACACATAGTGTACAAACACTTCCCATCACCACTTCTTTGGGTTCCCCTGCCTTTTGCAGAGCTTCAAAGTAATTACCCTTCCTCCCTGAATCTAACCAGCCAGCTATGGTTTACACCGATAGCGTTCTCAATCATTATGATCACAAAACTGCATTTAGGAGTTTTGTTAGCAGAAAGCACCCAGGTTTTAAGCTTCCTCTTATCTCATGTCACTGTCTGATGTCGTAAGCTTGTGTAGTTAACTCTTGCCTTGTGCTGTGCCTCCCAGATTACCTCTTAAGGTACATCCTAGGATAATTCTCTGCTGCTATGAGTTATGTTTCTTCTTTCCTTTTAGCCTGCCTAGCTTCCTTTCTTCCTTTTTTAAATTCCATCTTAGTGTCTTCTGGAGAAGATCAAAAGATCCGTATTTCTTGGAACATTTACAGCAATTCCATGTTAGCAATACTGAATAGACAGATCCAGTGTCACTCAGCATAATAAATAATAATTGGTTAATCAAAATACTTGGTTCATGACACTTGATATTATTCATAAAATAATAATAGCCAATTTTATTGAATGTCCTTTATGTGTCAGTCATTGTGATTAGAACTTCACATATATTATCTAATTTTCATAAAAATTCTTTGGGGGGAGGTTTTTGTTTTGGGGGTTTTTTTCCCCCACATTTACCAGAGGGGGAAACTGAGATTTCAAGAGGTTGTCATTAAACAAATTCAACACAGCTGATAAGTGGCAGATCCCACTTCCACATTCTTGTTGTGTGATCCCGGAACTCAAGCTTTTAACTATTTGATGTTGCCTCCTATATTCTCTTACAGCGTTCACAATTATGTGCTTTTACGAATAGGAATTCTGATTTTTGGAAACGATGTTTTTCTGTTTGTTTGGCTGCTTTAACATACTCCAGATAATGGTGGCTTAAACAAGATAAAAGTTATATCTCCTCATGCCCTCGCCCATACCTGCTCTCATATAGACACACACAAATTGGTAGGTCTTTTGCTCTGGGAGGCCCACCAGGAACAGAGGCCCTTCAGTCTTGTGCCACAGTCTTCTAGGTGTATTTTTCTTGCCTACATGTTCAGAGCTGGCTCCCCACCTCCACACTCACATTCCAGGCCATAATAAGGTAAAAAGGGAAACTGGAAAGCAGGCTTTTGTTTGTTTGTTTTTTTAAGGACATCAAACTAAAGTTATACATATTGCTTCAGTTCACATTCAACTGGACAGAATTTAATCACAGGGAAACACCTTTTAGCAAGGGAGTCCAGAAATCTAAAGACTATGTGTGTTGCAATTTGCCCAGTTAAAACATGATGTTTCCATTTTCAAAAGGAGGAATGAATGTTGGGGGATAATTAGTAGTGTCTGCTTACTAAGATGTTGAAATAATATTTATATCAAACCCCACATTCATCTGCCATATACATTCTTAAAAACTATTGATTTAAGAATTCAGTTAGCTGTCTATTTTTGGCAGATATGTTTTATAATTCAGATACAGTTAATCACCTATGATCCCCCAAATGTTCCTGCAGCGTAGTAGAAAACATTAAACACATTTATTTCCCTACCTCTTGCCTGCTGGTTTGCTGTTGTCAGTGGTTTCTTTACTTTGCTTCCAGCCACAACTCCAGTTTTTGTGGCCCTTTTCTGTAACTCTAGTACTCACCAGGAAGAGAAGATCTTCCTTCCCTTGAATTCTCAAGCCAAGTTTTTTAGCAATAGTTGCTCCTGTTGATAGCCCTCCAGAGCACCGATCTCCTGTTGCTCATTTTAAGTCATGAGTTTCCAGTTGGGATCCTGACTGACAAATATTGCTTATTACACCAATAAATAAATAAATAAAAACGATAACCTTCTCTGTACTGTTGAAACTGCTTGTAATCAGAGCAAAGAAAGTGTAATTTATATCAATAATTCTCAAAGTGTTAATCCACAAACTTTGTGGATAACACATATTAATGTAGTCCTGAGAAAGCCTTCACTAAGCTTAATCATGGTTAATGATGTAGTTGATTTACATTCTTGAGAAACTTTGTTATATTATTGTGGGCCAGCAGCAGACAGTTCTTAGACAATCAGGAGAACTGATTGAGTCTATCAGTATTTGCTATTCTTCATGGTGTTACACCAGCTACAGCTGTGATCCACTTGACTCTGTAGATTATGTCACATTTCATCTTCCTTGTAAAGGCCACAATTATAAGAAGTTTCTTCCTGAAGTAAGGAAAGAGAAAGAGATATGAATTTAAAATTAGAAGATGAAAGACCTTTAATTATAAAGAACTGTCTTTCGAATTGGCTCAAAAGACACTTCTTGTACTTAATATGAAGTTTCCCACTGAGGATCCTTTTGTTTTAATTACACTGGCTATCATTTTAAGGTATAAAAGGTTTTTTTTGCGGTACGCGGGCCTCTCACTGCTGTGACCTCTCCCGTTGCGGAGCGCAGGCTCCGGACACGCAGGCTCAGAGGCCGTGGCTCACGGGCCCAGCCGCTCTGCGGCATGTGGGATCTTCCCAGACCGGGGCACGAACCCGTGTCCCCTGCATCGGCAGGCGGACTCTCAACCACTGCGCTACCAGGGAAGCCCCATAAAAGTTTTTTATATCTAAATGATCAGGTGTAGTAATAGGTGTGATTAAGATTCTAATTTTAATACTTCATTTTAGGTAAGGAAGACAGTTAAAAAGAGAAGTAGGATATAATAGTTATAATACAAAGATATGAAGAATTTGTTCCACAAAATATAATACTGAAGATTTCTTTCAGAGGAAAAATCAATTTTGGAAGGTGCTATCCTAATTCTACTGAAGGAAAATAGAAAACAATAGCACATTCTTCTAAATAAAACATAGGAAATGAAGAGATGGGAATTAAAAGTTTCTCAAAAATAATTATTGAATTTAATTTCATTGTATTATTGCTGAACATGAGAAAACATTTAATTTTTTTAAGATTTTATGTGGATTGCAAACCTTATTTAAACCTTAACATATTCTTAATGTGGAATTCTGATTCAATTTTCTTTTATAATTTTATTTGTTAAAGGTACATTTTTTAAAGAAATGGAGAATTTTACTTGTTTTTAATATTATCAAGAATACCTAAGATAATCCATACAGAAAAGCTAGTAATATAGGAAATATTTATTATGTATTTATTATAAACCAGGCACTTGGCTAGATGTTCCATATATACTATCTTGTTTTATTCTCTCAAATAGTTAGTAATAGATTGCATTTATGCATATTTAATACAGGCCGCATAGAGTTTAGAATGCTTTATGCACATTAATTCATTTAATTATCACATCAACCCTAAGAGCTAAGTACTTTTATTATCCCCTTTTACAGATGAAGAAATAGAGCACACAGAAGTTAAGCAACTTGTTCATTGATAGAACAACTAGTAAGTGCCATATTTGGGATATGAACCCAAAACTCACTCTCACAGACAAGTTGTTTCTATCACCCACATTTAACAAAAGAAGAAACTGAGTCTTAACATTTAAGTAATTTTTCTAAGGTTATATGCAAGTAATTAATAGAGCTAGGATACAAATCAAGATCTATTTCTAATGTTCTAATAATACAGTTAGAAATGACAGCCACTAGATCACCTACTCTGAAAATCCCAGAACTACGGATGTTCCATGACCTGGTAGCCAGTAATAGAGAGAGGTCTAGAGAATTGACTTCCAGAATCCACTAACTGAAGACACCAAATTTTGGGGGGGACACCACGCCGCCTTATTTGTTTGAGTCTAAAATACTTGAAATGGGGATAAAGGAGTCAACTGATTTGTTTATGTTACTTTACAGGCCACTTTTTTGATGATAAATCCTGGAACTTTTAGAAAGATATTAAACTTTATGTCTCAGCTATTAGAAGACTTTGTATCTGGTCACAACCTTGGAATTAACATAAAAACAAACAAACAAATTTTAATAAAATTTTTAATATGACAACTGCTACATGTATAGAAAAAGCCTGTTACACTCCATCCAGTACTTTATACAGAGTTACTTTAAATTAAGTCAAATTCTTCTGTTGTTTTGGGTATGAACAAGATTCTAATAAGCTAATACACTTAAAATCTTATTTTTTTTTAACTTTTAAGATAAACGAGTATGTGTGGATGTGTGTGTGCGTTTAGAGACTAGAAGCTAACATTCTAGGATTACAAAAATCAGATGCTTCTTTTTATGAAAGAAGAGACCTCAGGGCTGTAATATCACTCCTAATATCATTTTTTAGTTTTGCGTTACGTAACTATTATTTTAAAGTGGATTCAAGATGCTGGGACAGTATTTTTTGAGCTTCAAATTAGTGAGCTTATTCCATAAGATTAATCTTTGGATTCAGTAAAACATAAAGCAATTATTTAAACCAGAGCCTCAAGCTGGAGCTGTACTTTGCAAATACATGCTTGATAGTGCAAAACTGATATATTTGTTCATTAGCAGAGGTGAAAATCAGAACCTGGGTATTTATTAATAATTTAGTAATAATAATTAAATTACAATCTCTGAAATCCAAAGTTAACTTTTTCAAATGATTATTTGCAAAAAAAAAAACCTCTTTTTTTTTCCCATAAGAATTATGGAAATATAAATGCCTTACAAAGTAGAATTCCTCTTATGAAGCCTGCCTTCCTTCTTGAGTAGCAGAATAGCAGGGAAGAATGACCACTAAATATGCTTCTGTATTTAATTTTTTCATTCAATCATATCCTGTCATTTTTCTGAAAAGAGGCAAAGAAAGTCTACTCCAAACAGCCCTTTACAATTTTACATTAAATATTCTCCAAGGAAATAGCTCTGGATTTAATTTCTTACATTATAAAAATCTAACCTTTAGTTAGAGAAGGTTGTGCAGAAAAATGCTGAGCTGTAAGCCTAATTGTGCGACTACTAAACTGCAGACCTTTGATGTCCACTTCACTATTTGGGCTTCACTTTTGTGGAAACGACATACATAGTGGTGGTGGGCAACAGCATAACTCTTACGTTTCCAAATAATGCTAAAAGGGAATTGAAGTAAATTTGCTGAAGTATTCATAGTAGTAGCTCAAATTAATTAGTATTTTTTTAAAACATGGCAGTACAACTGATACAGAAATACATCTTTTTTTTTTTTTTTTTTTTTTTTTTTTTTTTTGCGGTACGCGGGCCTCTCACTGTTGTGACCTCTCCCGTTGCGGAGCACAGGCTCTGGACGCGCAGGCTCAGCGGTCATGGCTCACGGGCCCAGCCGCTCTGCAGCATGTGGGTCCGTTCTTCCCGGACCGGGGCACGAACCCGCGTCCCCTGCATCGACAGGCGGACTTTCAACCACTGCGCCACCAGGGAAGCCCTAGAAATACATCTTTATTTATTACTCCAACTGCCAAATTCTTCCACCTGGATAAACTCAACTCAAAAATAGTTTATTGACTAACTGCTAAACATACAAGGCATTTTGCTAGGATTGTAAGAGAACCAGTGTCAGTGTAGGCCACCTTTACTTCTCTCAAGTTTCTGACATGCAATGAGAAAAATAAAACAAACTGAACGAAAAAATGTCAATGAACAAAGCACAGCATATGATAAAGTGTCAAATCAATGGTAGAGATAAACTCTATAAAAATTAGAAAACAAAAATACCAGTGGGATGAAATCATATTTCAAGTATTAATTGGTATTTGGGGCTCACTGAATTCTTAAACCAGCGTTTCAAGAGACTTCCATTCAACTATTCTCAGACCTTACGGTTATTCATGAATAAACCAAGGATAAAACAGAAAACAAAAGCCACAAGTTCTTGATAATTAAGTTCAAGATCATCTGGTCTAAATGTAAGACAGAAAGATTTGTATGCATGTGTTCAAAGATGGTATGTGGAGGGAAATGGGAGGAGGGACAAGAGAATGTGAGAAAAAGAAACACGTAATCTCAGCAGCACTAAACCTGGGCCATCTTTTTCAAGTCTGACACCACAAAAGATGCCATGGAGATAAAGCACTTCACTCCTCACAAAGGTGAGAGTAAAAGGACCCCAGGCTGAGATCACCCATGCACACTTGGCCCCGATATACCAGTGTGGATGAAAATAGTTTTGGAATATTTCCTTTAAAGCACAGTGCTTGAACTGGATCCTGAAAGCTGCCAACACAGCTCTAGAAGTAGTGACATTGAGGGAAACAGTGGGATAGTTAATTGAGAAAGTTTAGGGTTAGAATTTATATGAATATGAAAAGACTTGCCTATGCTACAAATTCAAAGAAACAAATTTAGAGTTTAGGTTAAATCTAAAAGATTCATAGCTAAAACATATGAGGTCGGTTCTAAGAAACATTCAGAGTTAAGAATTCATATCATTTATAGGGAGTTAACAGGAACAGCGTGGGTGAAAAATTTGGTGAATCTGCTCGGGCTACCATAATAGAATACCATAGACTGCGTGGCTTAAACACCAATTTATTTCTTACGGTCCTGGAGGCTGGGAAGTCCAAGATCAAGGTGCTTGCCAGTTTGATTCCTGGTAAGGGCTCACTTCCTACCTTGCTGTTGTCCACCTTTTCACTGTGTTCACATGGCAGGGGGGAGGGGGAGAGAGAGGGAGAGAAAGAGAGAGAGGGAGAGAGAGAGAGAGGAGAGGGAGAGAGAGAGAGAGAAAGAGAGGGAAGGAGAGAGAGAGCTCGCAGCATTTCTGGTGTCTTATAAGCACACTAACACTAACCCCATCATAAGGGAAGGGCCCCACCCTCATGACCTCATCTAACAAATTACTTCCCTAGGCACCATCTCTAAATACCATCACATGGGGGGGGTGTTAAGTCTTCAATATATAAATTTTGAGAGGACATAGACATTCAATCCACCATAGCAGTGAGTTTGAAGCTAACTATAGTTTGATGTGGATAATGAGGCCTAACAATGACTCCTGGCTTGCTTAAGTATGGGACCAAGTGGTAAATATTAACTCACATAATTACCTGAAAGAAATGAGCAGAATTAGTGAATTATTTTGGGAGCCAAAAGAATGAATTAAAATTTTCTTTGATCTTCTCAGGTATGTGGTTCTATAGTAAGATTCTAGGAGATTTTTAAGAAATAAAACATCTAGTTTAAAAAAGTAGTAGGGAAGCCAATTCTAAATAACCAGAATTATAGAATTATAAGCATTCTTAAGTAAAATAATTTTTGGATGGTTGTGGTATGTATTTTTTAAGCTCTTTCCCTCTCACTCACTTTGTGTGTGCGTGTGTGTGGGGTGTGTACAGAGACAGAGGAAAAGAAAAAGACAGGAGGAGAGGAGATAGAAGCAGGAGTTTGAAGTTGAAATATATACCCTACCTTAATTTGTTATAAAGATTTATAATAGTTTATTATCCTGAAAAAAATCCCTAGCTAGTAAACAAGTAATTTCTGTATCTATTGCCACAGAATGTTGCCTACACCTGTTTTACTCTTTCTCACTGTTTCTTTTACAACAATGGAATTATGAAGAGGTAAAGGAAAACCATGTAGAATAACTCCTGCATCATTCAGAATTTCAAGCGAGTCACTCAGCTGAATGATGCTCTTTTCAAACAGCCAGAAAAAGATTAATTGTTGATGCAGTGCTTAATTCCAGAGGTAATCCTGGATCTTTCCTTCTGATCATGCTGGTATGACAGATTCATGCATTTACCATTACCTTACAGTAATATCTGTGAGGCTGAATAGAGCAAAATGGACAGTTTTTCTCTAAATAGCTAAAATAGTTAGGGAGGGTTGTTTAGAAGAGGTAGGGAAAAAAAAAACACAGAAGGTAAAAACAGATTATTCAAAATATGAGTTAGCATAGTCAAAATAGAGTTATTATAAAGTAGTATTGGAGAAATGAAAGCAAGTTGATAATGTTGTTATTGTTCTAATTAAAATTCATTTTGCTGCAAATATCCCAGATCAGTGCTATTCAACTCCAATGTGGTAGCGCTCATAAATATCATACTCCCCCAAAAGAAGAAATTTCGTATTGCTGGGCCTCAGGTGAAATTCATCTGCGGAATGGAGTGCTACCATGGACTCCATCTCTTTGTCTCCAGTTCTTTCTGTAGATCTAATCCATTCTTCCCTCAGCTGAAAAATTTCTCAATCCCATTTGTGTTTGTTTCCTCACACTCAATGCCTGTAATTTCATCCTACACATGGTTTAACCTTGCTATGATACCACTTTTTGTCCTAAATTTACATGAACTTTTTTCTCAGCCTTTTAGTACCTCAATTCTAAGTGCTAGGGAAAGAATATGTTTGCTCTTTCTGGGACAGGTGTCCAGGCAAATCAGCTTTGTGTGGACATGGTATCATATGGTATAAACCTGACTACTTCACTGCTGCTATGAATATTTTATTTCAGGCCAGAAAAAAATGATTTGTACTTCAGAGTATGCTTTCTCTTTGAGAAGTCGCTTCATATTTCTTAGGTTGACAACGTCAACCTAAAAAAGGAGGCAGTATCTGCCATTTTCACAATATTGTAGGGTAATTTTCTGCCTGGATTCTCTTTTATTCCTCACAGCCCAACAGCACCTATAATGACTATTTTTTAGGAGAAAACAACAGCGCAATTAAGGAAACTTTGGCTCTGTTTCTAAGCCAGCTATATCGATTGTGTGACCTTGAAAGAATCATAGAAACTAACTGGACAGTAGTGAATTTTTTTCTTAAAAACATGAGAAAATTTAATTGTATTATTTTTGTCTCACCTCTAACATAATATGAGATATTTTCCTCTCAGTTGTTTTGAGAGATTTGATATTAAGTTCCTATGGAAAAATAACAGAAAAATAAGTACTCCTTCCCTCTTTAAAAGAGGTTGGTTTATCTCATGTTTGAATTTTCTCACATCACTATATCTGATCATACACTTAGCACTAGCCAAATTGGAATATACCAAATTTCCTGAGCAACCCTGAACATTCCTCTGTGTCCTTGTTCATGCTGTTATTTTAGTCAAGAATGCCCTTCCCTGCTTATAGATTATTACTTACCCTTAAATACCCAGATCAAATATCACTTCCTCTCTGTAGCCTTTTTGCGATTCCTCTTTCCTCTGAGGTGATACAAAAATCACTCACATTATACCATCTAGAAGAGTTCCTGAAATACAGGACACCTTGAAAAGTAAATGAACAATAATAATAAAATAATTATTATTAATAAATATTAATTATAAATATATAAATATTTATATATAATATAATATCTATATTATATATAAATTAAAATATAAATATTTATAAATATTATAAATAAATATTAATAATAAAATAATTTATTATTTGAATAATAAAATTCAGGGGCCATAGGTCTAGTAGTACAGGAAGCACCAAAATATATATGTATCAACAGTTTGGAACTTTCTCCATATAAAACATCCTGCATAATCAGTTTTAAGATATGAAAATGTTACTGTTCAAATTTATCAACGTAATACCTAAACCACATAACAGGGTCAATAGAACATTGATTTTGTTAAAATTCTGATTGTTTTGTACATTTTGACAAATTAGTTTTTTATACAAACATCTGATTATTAGTAATACATTTTCTTTGTTTGTACATCATGTACTTAAATCAAAATGATAAAAGTTTCTAAAATCTTGCACTCAAATACACTCTAAAAGGTGATTAATATATCCTGTCCCTTATGCCCGTCTCATAACATGAGTAGTTGGGCCTTCCATGTTTCTGAGTTTATCCTCTGTACAATTATAATTCGTGCTCAAGTTTCCTCTTGTGAAAATGTAGAGTTTGGCATGTGTAAATATATCATGGCCATTCTTTTGACTTGGACTCCACTTCTGTATGGGGAGCTGAACAAAGAAAATATATCCTTCTTTTTGGTGTTACTCAATTGCATTATTATGTATCCATAGAACTTGGGCTAAAGGAAAGAGTCTTATTCAATGAATGTTTATTACACATCAGTACTTCCATACATAATTTCACAGTTTTACTCTATCACACCCCATGGCTATTTGCCTTTAAAATGGATGATTAAAATGATTAGAAATAGTAGAAACCTGTGTGAGATGTTTCTTCAGATTAAATGAAAACTGTAAATTCACCCAATGAGAACACTAATTTGATTACTCTTACTTTGCAGTCACTGTTATTGCTTTTTTTTCCTCCATGCTATCTTGTAGAACTGGCCAAAAAAGTAAGCTGGGTTTTGTTATCATCAGTAGAGATATTTGAAAGAATGATACATTTTTATCTGGATGAACTGATTTATATTAATTTAAAAAATAAATTAAGGAGAAATATCATGGTCCCATCATATTTCTTGCAGTGTTTTAATTCTATATTATAAAGAAACAAAAACCAGTTAGTGAGCTACTTGAATAATATGAGTTATATGAGTGAGAAAGTATGATAGCCTGAAAGAAGTTGGGATTGAAATGGCACTATGAACAAAATTTCACACAAAATGTAAGACTAATCCTTTGTAATGAATATGTGATTAAAATGCTATGAAGATCTCAGCCCATCAATCAAGATGACATGGTTGTTATCTCAGTTAAGCAGATTGAGATGCACTTGTAATTATCTGCAAACTTATTATTTATATTGTACTCTACATCAAGACATGTTGCCTAAACAGGAGGGAAATTGTCATTATGAAATGTAGAAAAAGGAAGCTCAGTAGTTTAAATGGCATCCTCCAAAATGAGAGACATTAATACTGGATGAATCATCACAAGAATAAGAAAGAAGAATTATTTTGTAGGATGAGAATGAATCATTAGATCTCACCATAGTCTAGATGAAAAAAGTCACTTGATAATTTATTCATTTCCTCTGCTTTTATTCTACACTTATTAAAGCCACCATAACTCCAAGGATTTTGTCCAAAAAACTGAAATAATGTATACACTGAAGGAATAAGAAGTGTGGAAAGGGCAGTTTAGGATTCTTGGTTTGGAACAGCTTAAGTATAAAATGGCTTCATAATATTTAAATCATAAAACTGGTTAAGATCCCAAAAAGAATAAGTACAGATAGAAAAGAGGAGATCCATGGACCAAAGCTCAGGATTAAAATGTCATATGAGGAGGACTCAGTCCAGAAACCTCAGGAGGAGAAGCCAGTGTGGTTAAAGGAGAAATAGGAGAGCTTGGTGGACTGGAAGACAAGTAATGAAAGTTTTCCAGGAGGATAAGGAGGGATCGACTATCAAATGGTGATGATAGACAAGGAAGATGAAGACTAAGAACAGACAACTGTATTTAGCAAAAAAAGAGGTTTTTGTTTACTTAAAAAGTTCCAGCGAATTTCTTGAGAAGAAAACATGATTAAAGTCATTTAAGATAAATTGGGAGGTAGAAAGCTATGTTTACCCATAGGGCTGGTATCAAACCAAGGCCAAGGAAGAGGTAAGATGAAATGCTACATAAAACAAGTGCTTGTAAGGTCAATAAAAATTTAAGAGAAAGGACTCTGAAAATCTTCTCTTCAAAAAAAGCAAAGAGAGAGAAGGGAGATCAAGGTGGTAGAGTAGGAGGACACAGAATTCAACTCCACCCACCAACACACCAAAAATACATAATACACGTGAAACAGCTGTCACTGAAAATAACTGGAAACTGGCGGAAAGATTCCTGTACATTGAAAGCTGTAAGAAAGATCCACATGGAATTGTGTAGGAAGGTAAGAGAAGTGATCAGATCTCTGGGAGGGGACTCAGAGGAAAAGGGAGATTACATGGATGGATACTCTCCTGGAGAGTCAGTGGTTTGAGCCACATATTGGGTGCCCCAGCCTTGAAGTCTGACATAGTGAAGGTAAGCCCCCTTGGCTGGTTGGAGGGCCTGTGGGACTAACAGGAGGACTATGGGAAGATTCAACTCCACTTGTGAGGAGCACACAAACGTTTGCTTGTTCCTGAAACAGGGCAGATTGAAAACTGTATCAGTGGCTGGCCTATTTTCCATGACCACCATGATGTATGCCCCACCATGAGTCCAGCGAATGCTCCAGAATAGGTGAACACAGAATTTTAACAAGGAACTAGAAAATTCTAAAGAAACTAGAATTCTAAAGGCAGCAAAAGGAAAACACAAAGTCATATATGATTTATTTGTGGGAAATATGCATCCCACATATTATGCTGCAATTTGACAGTTACCTATTTATCCAACATTTTATCTCATTTAATTCACCACTTGGGCCATCTTCCAAGGGAAAGGCACAAATTCCCTCTCTGAAATCTTGAAGCTAAGAATGCTGGGTTTTATTTTTCATTAGGCATTTATTTTTCATTACTCAGATATGTATAGAATTACTACCAAATATTATAATTTAATTCTCATCTTATTTGTGAGTATATGTATCCGATGTAACAAATAGATTAAAATTTCCTTGGAGGCAAAGTTTGTATATTGTTTATCTTCACAGACTACATAAAGTACTCAGCGTAGACACAATAAATATTTTAATATCAAAACACCTAATTATAATTTTAAAATTCTATGAAATCATATGTCCATTTTATTAAATTTTCCCCAAAATGAAATAAAATTTTATTATATGAGTTATCAAATTCACTGAAGGTACTGACTTCTTTCTGTATTTTATCCATATGCTATATTTTACTAAATTATATTTAAAAATAAGAGTATGACTATTACAAATATATTATTTCCTGTCACTATATTTCAAGATGCCAAGTTATTAGTAATATTTTATACTATGAATAATGATAGCCTAAAATAAGTTAATTTTTAGCCACTGAATCTAGGGCAAATAATCTATTTTTATTTTGTTTCTATTTTCTGTTTATCATAATTTACAGAATAATTTAAGATTGTTACTAGTCTGCAACAATACTCTGATATAAAATAAAAATTAAAAAAAAAATTTTTTTAACGCAAAGAAAATTGTTACTGGTCTGAAAAATGACTAGTTGAAGTGAGATACCTTTTTGCTAAGTCTATAAAAGCAGTGTTCAAAACACAGTTGGATAGTATTCTAAACACAATAGGCATCAATGTATGAACCCAGATGATTCTAGAACCAGATTCCTCATGTGATGCTTTATGTAGTTCTGGAATTTTGAAAAAGTGACTCAGTCATGTGCTTGACAACAAGTCTTTACAGCACCGTAGGTTTTTGTGAGTTGAAAAATCATTAGACCGGCAAAGAGCATTTTATATTTGTCAACTGTCTGCCTTCAGGAAAATAAACTTGCCCTTCTGTCGCTCACTGTTTACTTTCAGAGGTGTCATTAGGCTTTAACTGTTGAAGTAGAAATGACATTTATGCTTCCACGTCACCAACACCCAGTTCAAAGTCTTATTTACTGGTGAAAGTTATGCAGAAAGTTTTTATAACTGAACTGTGGGTGCATTAACTGCTTTAGGAAAGTGACATTCTCCTTACATGCCTGGAAATGAGAACAGATATCTGTGAAGAGTCATTAAGGAGTTTCAGCTGGTACCCTTGGAAATTTTATTGGATCAAAAAATAAATCGGAGTTAGAACACCACACCTGATACCCACAGAAACAAGGCAGCCAAGTCCCTATTCTTCTAACCAGGTGAAGGTGGGAATTAAAATAAAGGTTAAATGTGTAAACGTTATGTATAATTATTTAAACAGCCAATAAAAAATGTAGGCAGTAATCATAATAGCTACCATTTGTTGAAAGTGTCTTATGCAATAAACTCTGTATTATTTTGTTTAATATGCACAACACCCATGTGAGATAAGCATTATCAGTATTCCCAATTTCCAGATGAGAAGATAAGAATCAGAAAGATTAATAACTTTCTATTAATACCACATATTTAAGTAGTGTGAGAAATGGAGCCAGGATTTAAAATCATGTATATTTGATTTTAGATTCATAGTTTTATCTGCTATGATATGCAGTGATTGTTTCAATACTCTTCTTCCCTTCATCTGCGGGAAGCTCTTGCTTGGAGAATGTGATTTTAATCCTCAGTGATGCATTATGGGAGGTCTTGAGATTCATGCTATTTCCTCCATTTCCTATCACCTGACTGGTGGGGATTCTCTGTTTACTGTTAGTTAGACTGGGGAAAAACAGATGGATGTGGAAGTTGGTTTTAGGGAATCATTTGATTGATCAAATGATTAAATTATATTGAAAATTTGGATGCATTGAGATAATGGTGGTTTTGAAAAAGTAAACAATTTTCAAAAGGAGGGTGTGTTTTAGTAAAATAAGATGTGTTTAGTGTAAAGTTCTTATTGGATGTGCAGAAGGAAATTTTCCCATATGGATTTGGAAATGTTTATAGTACTTAGGACAGGGATCAAGACTAGAGATTCGGATGATGTATAATAAATATTAAAACCTAGGAAATAGATGGTGTTTTTGAGGTGAAAAAGGTTGAAGAATTATAGGAAATTATTACATAAGAGATGAAAGGAGGAAGATGAGTCAGAAAGGAAGGAAAAATAAACTGGGAGTTGAACCAAGCATAAGTGATTTTCAAAAACGTAGGTCACTGATATTGACTGAAATGGGCCATTTGATTTGGTTATTGGGAGGTCCCATACAAGAAAATCTTTAAGTAAAATGGTGCAAGGAGCCAGACTGCCAAGGAGGAGAAATGACGATGACGATTATGATGATGTTGATAGCACCTGCCATGATGATTTGATGCCTGCCATATACTTTGCTCAGTGCTTAACATACAGTATCTTAGTTAATACTACGGCAACTTTATAAAAAGATGGTAATAGCTATACTACATATGCAATGAATTAGTTTCAGGGAGACTAAGTATCATGACCCTAGTATATCTAGGGTCTACCTGATAAGAGTTTGATTTCTACAACTGATTATGAATTATATACAAGGCACAGGATTAATTATTTGATTTATCTAGACACCTTTAACAGGTATGGCTCCTAAAAGATAGGTTAAGAGATAGCTAAAAAGTAATAATATCTTAATTTTTGAGTGTTTACTTTGTACATTACTCTGTTAAGCTCTTTTAAAAGATTAATTTATTTAAACTTTACAGAAACTCAGCATAATTATCATTACAAGAACAGAATCTCAGGTGGAATGCCTAAGTATCTTGCCAATTTCACATGACTCATACATGATGGAAACAGGATTTGTTGGCAGGAGGCCCATGTTCTTTGAAGAGATTCTGTAATTGTCTGGAGATGTTTGCCACAAACACAGAGCAGAGAAAGAGGAGCTAACGGCGATACTACCACTAATACTGATGAAATAATCTGAACGTAAGAAAAAGGGAATAAATCTTGGTAGTGAAGACATAGAAGCAACAGATAAAATTTATAACCCCTATCCTAAACTCATGACACATTTCAAAGTATATGTGGAGAATATCCAACTGACCAAAAGTTTGATAATGAGAGTAAGGAAGCTGTGGAATAAAAGATAGAGGCCAAGATCTTGTGAAAATATTTGTAGATTGGAGCTAGCATCTGTGTATGGATAAAAGCTTGGAAGTGAATAGAGAACAATCAATGATACTTCCAAACAGGGAGAGAGAAAACTAAAGGAGTTTTGGAGGAGACAGGTGAGGAGGCTAGCCCTGAAAAGGAAGGTTACCTTTTGCCTCTAGAACCAGAGGAAAATAGAAGCAAATAGGTAAAAAATGAAGAAATATTTAAAGGAAGCTAAGATGATAAGGTAGATGTTGAGAAAGAAGGATAGCTTCAATCTGCTCAGTAAAATAGGAAACAAGGTCATATGTTGAAGGTGAAAAGATTTGAGGTTGACAGGTTTGGGGTGGACAGTGAGGTAATGCAGTGAAGAGTGAATGAAATAAATAAAAGAATTTCTGAGTAGCAGAGAAAGCAGAAATATCAGGAATAGAGATTATCAAGGTAATTCCAGACAAGGGACAAGCAAAGGATTCTAGAATGTGGGAGAGAGAGAAGCACTCTTGCAATGTGCTCCTGACCACAGCATTCAGATAGAACAGAGAGCTGTAATATGGGGGCCACTGCTGTGCTCCAGAAACGTTCTGTTCTTCTCCCATCATGACTTTGCACACACTCTGTTGTAATTAGTTAATGAGGATCTTTTCCCAATTGACTGTAGTCTTCATGGGAACAAGAATTTGGACTCTTTTGTTAAGTATTGTATTCCTAACACACAGCACAGTACCTGGCATAGAATATGTGATTAGCAAATAGGTTTGTTTTTTTCTTTCCCTTTTTCCCATGAACTCAGAAGTAGACTTCTAATGCAGAAGGATTGCAGGACAAAAACTCTCTTATAAGCTTTACAACATATTCCAAATTAGACACTCATTTATCTAGAAAGTTTCACTTACTAGAATTTGTCTGTCATAAATACCTTAGCCCAGTGGTTCTCATAGAAATCATCTAGGGATCTTGTTAAAATATCTGTTGTGATTAAGTTCCAGGATGAGGTCCAAGCATCTGCATTTTTTATAAGCTACCAAGTAATGCTGATACTACTCATTTATATATAATACATGGAAGATTGAGGACTTAGTCAATAGATTATCTACCTTTTTCAGGTAAAACCAAATACTTGCAGGCACCAAACCAACCACCTTGTAGGCCTTCTGGCATTTATGCTCTTCTGATTCTTGTGGCTATTCTTGCTGGCTTTTCACCTGCTTATGGATCTCACTGTAATATTTCTTGTATATTCTGAGTCTGGCCTGCCAACTTGACTCCAGTAGTACCTTTGTTCTAATCGCATGTGTCTTGAGACATAATTTTGCCTCATCTACCTATTTCTAGGTTATTCTATCCTTGCTCATTGCATACGTTTACTATGCTTGCTGCTACTTATATGCCCGGTACTGAGTACCATGCAGTAAATATTCTTGAAATGAATTTTTAAAGCTGTACCATTCAACACAATATGAATAATTCAATAAAACAAATTATGCTGGAGTGTGGCAACATCAGGATAGTCGGAATAAGAGAGAGAGATTCCAACACCTGGCAGATTTAGGCAATAGAAAGTGAAGTCAAAAATAAGTCAAGGGACTGGAGCCAGAAGATCACAAAAAGAATAAGGGAAAAAATAAACAGAAATTGCAGATGCTAAGAGGGCAATAAATTAAAATGAAGAAACCAGGTCTTCTGAGTCATAGAAGATAAAGCTCATAGCCATGTAGTCCTAGGTTGGCCAAATAACTTGGATCTGGCACCTTTGCCCTTATGACATAAAACAAGTGAGCCGGGGCTTCCCTGGTGGCGCAGTGGTTGGGAGTCCGCCTGCCGATGCAGGGGACGCGGGTTCGTGCCCCGGTCCGCGAGGATCCCACATGCCGCGGAGCGGCTGGGTCCGTGAGCCATGGCCGCTGAGCCTGCGTGTCCGGAGTCTGTGCTCCGCAACGGGAGAGGCCGCAGCAGTGAGAGGCCCGCATACAGAAAAAAATAAAAATAAAAAGTGAGCCCTACTCTAGATAATAGACCACTTGTCTTAAGTTGTACTTATTCCTATAAGCATGGCAGATGAAAATTATTACCAGAGGAACTGCAGCTTCAATTCTAATATTCTGAGTCAGTGATAGGAGACCATTTGTTGAACAATTATTTGTTGAACGTGCATCATGTGTCAGGCTATAGGGGTATCTGGAGAAAAAAGCAAAGTATGGTCTTTGCCTTAAAGAAGTTCACAGTCTAAGAAAGGACTCAGACATATACACAAAGTCATGTGTGTTACCAGAGATATACCCATGGGGCTAAGAGAGGAGGCCTTTCCCCCTCCTGGAGGCATCAGAGAAGGTTTCACGGAGCAGTTGTTCCTTTTATGAGCCTTGATGGAAGAATTATTCAATAGAGAAATTTTTTTTTAAGCATAGGCAAAAGTATGACTCAGATATATTGGTGTAAGGGAGCATGATTCATTGGCAGACTGTAGGTAATTTAACAATGCTGAAACAGTGGTTGTCAGGAAATGCAATTAAGAAGGTAAGGGGGAAGAGATGCTTGAAGTCCTTGCCATGGTAAGAAATTTGGATTCTTGTTCTGTATAAAGGGCTTTCATTCTAACAAAGTAGTTAACTAGGGGTTTTGCCTTCCCAAATGTCACTCTAATATTGATTACTTACTATTGTGCAATATACATCCTTAGGATTGTGGTCTGACTTCTATTGGGAGAATAGATGAGAAGGGCACAGCACAAGGGCTGACGCCCTTCTCCCTCTCAGTGCTGCTTTCATAGTTGTAGAAATAGTGATGGATCTGGAAAAGATCTTACTAAAAGGAGAAGTTAAAGGACCTGGAAATTTATCCTCAAGGGAAGCGATAATACCATGCAAATGATCCTCCTTCTGATACTTAATGGTGCAAACCCAGAAGATAGTAGGTTTCTGCAGAATGCCATAAAACAAAACCAGAATCAAATTCTGAAAAGTGTAAGAAGGAAAATATGGGTTTACAAAAATATTTGTATTATTAATTAGAGATCACTAACAATAAAATATGCTGTGAAGTAGTGAGTTTCCTATTAGTGGAGATACTGAAATAAGGCTACAGTAGGTTTACATGATCTGGGAGTCCATGGAAGTGGATTAAACAACCGCTAATTGCTCCTTCAACTCAGATTGTATAGTTTCCTATTCCTTTTGTGGTTTTCTATGCCTGTGCTAGGCACATGTTATATGCTCAACAAATATTGAGCAATTGATTGCTAATTGCTAAAAGATAGCATTATCTCTGACCTAATCCTTTAACAAACTGTCCCAAGACTGTGTCATCCTATGGAATAGTTTAATAAATCAAATTACACTGTTCAAAAAACATTGAGACTTTCGCAACTGAGATTACAAAGTTAAATGTGTAAAAGGGAGAGTTTTCTAAATTATAGATCAGTTAGAGTGGCCTTCTGAAAGACCTATTTTTTTATCTTAAGAACATTTTGACCTTACAGAGTCAATTATATTCAGGGATTTTGTATTAATTTCCTATTGCTATTGTAACAAATTGCTATATATTTGGTGACTTAAAGCCACACAAATATATTCTCTTGCCTCTCTGGAACCCAGAAGTCAGAAATCAATTTTGCTGGGCCAAAAGCAAGGTGTCAACAGGGCTGAACTCCCTCCGGAGGTTCCAGGTCAGAAGTGCTTCCTTGTCTTTTCCAGCTGTTAGGGCAACTTCTAGGTTCTTGCCTCATGGCCCCTTCCTCCATCTTCAAAGGTAGCAGAGTAACATCTTCAGATTTCTCTCCTAAAAGTTCTGGCATTGCCTCCTGCCTTTTAGTCAGCTCTTCCTTTGCCTCCCTCTTATTAGGACACTTATGATTATTTGTAGGGTCCACTAGATAATTCAGGGTGATCATCCACCTCAACGTCATTTCTGAAAAGTCTCCCTTTACCATGTAAAGTAATAGTCACTGGTTCCAAGGATTAGAATCTGGATAATTTAGGAAGTTATTATTTGGCGTAACACAGATTTTAAGCTTAACTTCACCCAATTAGGGTTTATAATACAGTAACTTTCTTCAATGGAATCTTTGTTTTTTAAATATATTTTACCCATTTTATTTTATTTTAATTTTCTTTTATTATTTTTCAACTCAAATGTGACAAGCTACTTTTAGTTACAATAATTTATCAATATTTTCAAAAAATTGGTTCTCACTAAATTTTGAGTAAGAGTATTCAAACGAGTGAGAAACTAAATGTGCTATTTAATAATATTGAAAAGCTCATCTTTTTCCTGTAAAAGACTATTTGAAAACTAGTGTTTGTATTTTAATGACATCAAGTCTGAAAACTAGATCCTTAATGCCTACTTGTTAACATTATACAGAATTGCTCAATTCTGACTACTTTAGTTGAAACCGAAATTGCAACTACACAATCTATCTGTCAACTTAATCTGGAGAAATTCCCTAGCCAACACTGCAGTGACCTGATTATGCCAATCATGAAGAATGTATAGTCAAGAAGAATTTTTTTTTCTGTTTGCACTTTTAATGTCTCCATAATCAGTGACTGACAGATTAACCAATGAAAGTCACTGCCAAGATAATTTTAGCTTATCTGACCACAATCTCCCCATTCTCTCTCCACCTGCAATTTGCTATCTAAAATTACTAAACACAGATTTTTCTGTATTTATGAGTTGTATATGAAGTGTTCCTCAAGGCTGGCTAAGCATCAGAATTAACTGAGGAACATTTTATGAATAGAGTTCCAGGATTTACTTCAGATGTGGAATCGTTAGAACATTAGAAGTAGGCTTTGACATTTTTATTTTTTAAAATAGTCCCTGTGTTATTCTGATTTATTAATAGATCCACTGACTGCTGTTTGGTCTAGGTCTGATCTGAAAAACAGCTCTTTTGTGGACTTCCAAACATTCTATAAATAGTCTCTACATTATTCTGGAAGTTACAGGTTTTTTAGAAGCATCTTACAGAGTCTCTAGCCCATTGTAATACACTTAGATTTTTCCAGTGCTTTGTCAACAATTCCACGTGCTCAGAATTTGAAAGTCAAACCTATAGTTGTTCTCTAAGTCCTGAAAATTCCTCCAAGTACTGTCCATCTCCATAATGTCCCACAAAACTTTCCTCCATATCTCTCTACCTATGAATGCCTGTATCTACCTCTCTTGACCATTTGTAAAAATGTCCTTAGATCTCTATATCCTGTACTTATAGCCTGCATTTTTTACTCTAGTTCTCAATTATTCTTCAATTATATTTAGTTAGTTTTTATTAGATTTTCTTTGATCTTATATAAGAGAAATATAATGTATGTGAAAGACATAGGCAGAGATACAAAGTCCTGTCTTCTGATCTTACAAAATTATATTTCATTCTTGAATATGGCTAAATCTTCCAGTAGTTTAGTTGTTTTGAAATATGTATTATGAACTGCATAGTTTCTCTACATGTTAAATTACTATCAAATATCCCTTTAACTTCTACTTATTCAAGCTGAATCTCTGCATTATAATAGTATTGCCTCTTTCTGTAATCTTTCACAACTCAGTCTTCTACATGCGTAAACATTTGAGTTCCTTTAATCCTAGCCTACCTTCTGTCAATGCAAAATTTCTTAATGTGAAAGACAGCATCTGAGGCCTGACCTTGCTAGAGCTTGGATGCAGGATAATGACCTTCATGACACGTACAAATGCCACTGCACATCCTGACAGCCGTCTCTGATGGTCGGAGCAATCTAATTTCTGTACTGCTCTAATCTGAAGTTTACTTCTGTCTAATTGATTCATAACATATATTTCTTGAAGGGAATCTGTGGCATTTATTCAGAAACTACCCTTCTGTACATTCATTATATTGTACAGCATTTTCTTAAAGTAAATGTTTGAAAGTTTTGCATCCATCTCAATTTTTCAAAATAAAATTAAGGCTAAAAAAAGCATGGTCAACTTGGTATGCTATGTTTGAGTGGTGTATGCCTACTTCTAAGGGATCATGGGAGCCATAGGAGTTGTAAATTATTAGCAAAGCTAGAGGATGAGTGAGGACTGCTGTTCAGAAACAAACAGGAGTGAAGTAGGATCAAAGGAGTAGAGTGTTTACCGGGGTTCACCTGCACGTCTAACACCCAAAACATTATTACTTCTTAATTCTACAGCCTTTTCCATTAGCTATTATTGTTAGTACATTCTTCCAATTGCACCTGACACTAAAAGTGTATGTCAAAACATCCACCCACCTCAGTGGATAGCTGCATAGTTCACCAGAGCCATTTCATTTCATAACTCTACCAGGCCTTACCTTAATTTCCATATCTTTAAAAATATTGAGAAAGATAGAAAATACTAATTTTCTTTCTAAAGGCTATTTCAATCTCATAATACCAGAAGAAATATACAGTACAGTATCACACAGGTTACCAAAGCTCTCAGAGGTTCTGAATGTACACTAACTAGACAACAGCATTGACTGAGGCACTGCCTATGCAGGAGCACTTTGGTAAATGCTCAGAAGAGCTACCATGAAATCAAAGTGGCCTATATTGTTCCCTGTGATCTGACAACCTAGACAGAGGTTGAATCAAGTTTGTCCCTTATAGCCTGTACTAATAACTGAAATCCATGCATTTCAGAATCATCCCCACCAAAACAACTATATACTTGCTTGACAACATCTAGGATTTTAGTACCAAAATGAATATGTAGGGCTTCCCTGGTGGAGCAGTGGTTGAGAGTCCGCCTGCCGATGCGGGGGACACGGGTTGGTGCCCCGGTCCGGGAAGACCCCACATGCCGCGCACGGGCTGCTGGGCCTACGCGTCTGGAGCCTGTGCTCCGCAACGGGAGAGGCCGCAGCGGTGAGAGGCCCGTGTACCGCAAAAAAAAAAAAAAAAAAAAAAGAATATGTAAAATCATTGTTTGAGAACCAAGGTAAAGTGCTTTTCCAAAGCCAGAAATCTAGCTCATAAAATGAATAGGTCATAAAAGCTGATTTGTCCTTGTGGGGAGTATAGCATGCTATTTAAGAATGCAAACTTTTAAAATGGACAAACATGGGCTCAAATTCTAGTTCTGCTACTCAGTGTGTGGCCTTTGACATTGTGCTTAATTCTATAAGTCTAGTTTTTGTCTCCTGTAAAACAGGTTAATAACACAACCACCTGATAAAAAATAATTTGTAAGATATCAGTGAGATGATTCATGTAGTGTAGAACCCTCAGGTAAGCTCTTGGTACATCATTATCATTAAATAGATGTCAACTATCACAATGGCCTCCTAGTAATGTTTTGACTTCCAGGTCAAAGTTTTTTCCACTTAATCACAACTACCTTTTACAGGCTTGAACTTTTCCAAGCAGCAATAGTTGATAAATACAAGAAAACACTGCAACTTTCCTACTAGACTGCACCACATTTTATATACTAAATTGACTTTATAACTTGGTGCTCCTTGCATCAAACATTATATCTCAAGGTCTCCCCAAATATTATAATCAATTCAGTCAATTCAGTCAATTCAGTCAATTATTAAGTTGGGAATGCTTCAGTTAAATGTAATTCAGTTAAATGTAATTCAAAGAACTATATGGGTAGATATTTTCAATATTGACCCAGATAACCTGTTTTCATTACTCAATATTTCATGATTTGAATATATTTAGTTACTTTTATTTATGGACTTCAATATCCATCAATTACATATCTCACCAAGATACTGACATTCTTACATGAAATTGAATATCAATGATGGAAAAGAGAATTCTAGCAAATGAGTTTGGTTTGGTTTTCCTAACTGTTAACTTCAGACTATGGAAAATCTGAACTGGTTCCTCTGCTCCACAGGAATGGTTTTGGTGTAAACGTTGAAAGTAAGAGTGTATTTAGTCAAAAGGGGGAAGGCAGAAAGAAGAGACATTTTTCACAAAATGATATTAAGTTTTTGTAGCTGCTGTGCTCTACAACTCTTCAAGAGTAATCTATCCTTAAACACCCCTCACCTCCTTTTAATGATATTGCCACAAGTTTGGGAAAGAATTTTCATGGATAAAAAATGAATGTTACTTTTTTTTTAATTGAAGTATAGTTGCAGCACAATATTATATGTTACAGGTGTACAGTATAGTGATTCACTATTTTTAAAGGTTGGACTCCATTTACAGCTATTATAAAATATTGGCTATATTCCCCATGTTGTACAGTATATCCTTGTAGCTTATTTTATACTTAATAGTTTGTACCTCTTACTCCCCTACTTCTGCCCCCTTCCCTCTCCCCACTGGTAACCACTAGTTTGTTCTCTGTATCTGTGAGTCTGCTTCTTTTTTGTTTTATTCACTAGCTTGTCATATTTTTTCAATTCCACATATGCCATATCATATAGTATTTGTCTTTCTCTGTGTGACCTACTTCACTTAGCATAATGCCCTCCAAGTCCATCTATGTTGCTGCAAATGGCAAAATTTTGTTCTTTCTTATGGTTGAGTAGTATTCCATTGTGTATATATATACCACATTTTCTTTATCCATTCATCTGTTGATGGACACTTACATTGCTTCCATGCTTAGCAATTGTAAATAATGCTGCTATGAACATTGGGGTGTATGTATATTTTCAAATTAGTGTTTTTGTCTTTTTGGATATATAACTTTTCATTCATTACAGATTGGATGAACTTTGAGAGAGCTACTGTAGTAGATTTCTTTAGTGAAAGAAAAAGCAATACAATTAATGATTTTGAGAATTGCATGTAAATACCTAATGCTGACTATAATTAGAAAGATGACTTTTCTAGAACTGGAATGAAGATTTGTAATAGTTTGCAACTAACCAATACATACGTATATACATACACAGATAAATAAATATTTTCTCAATTATATGAGCATTTATGGATGAAATTATTTTCATTTACAGAAATTCTCAAATAATTACTTCTGCTTTTCATTCCACTCTACAACAATTTTGCTTGAAAAATATGGGAGAACAACTTCTTTGAAAAAACTTACATAAGTAAAATATATTAATGAAGATTTTAAAAGACTCAAGAATTACATTTCTGCTCTGTCCACTAACAAATAATAAAATGCATGGGACTATCATTTATCAGTATATTCTTTGAAAAATTACTGTTGCACTGCTAATAATAAACTTGATTTTGCCCATATGTGTTTTTATTTTTTATCCTCAATAAAAGAGAAAAAAAATAACTCCTTACATCTCTTCCTTTGCCATGCTGTCCCAGCTGATATAGAAAATATTTTCTTGTTTAGCCTCCAAAATAAATAGTTCTCCATATTAAATAATGAAACCTAGAATGCAAAGTAGAAAGTATTATAAATGTGTCAAGGTCTTACAAGCAAAGATATTGCGGCATAACATAGTCCCAATCATAACAGCACATAAAGTTGATGTATAAACACTATCATATTTTGAGGGAGAAACATTTCAAGGCATTTGTGTAGTACGTATTCTGCACCTAAAAATGAAAGCTGTGTGATTGTTTTCATTAACCTTTCATTCTTATAGAAGGGCAAAATCGATAAGTTTATTCAGCCAACTGAAAGGCAATATTAAGCAATTTCAGTTTGGATTTCATTTCCATACCTTCTTTTTTTGTCTCCCACAAATTCTAATAAAAATATGATCTGCCTAAATAGAAAACCTCGGATTGTAACTTTTCAAAGACATCGAGTGAATTCCTATTTACAGCTGGATAATTATCTGCCTAAATATTTTGATTCCTTCAAATTATAAGGCTGTGTTTAGGACAGCAGGTTACTAAAATGTCCTTAAGCTAGAAATGTGTGTTCTGTTTTCAAACACTACAGTGTTGACCTGAATGTTATAACCATTTTCAGTCCAATTTTATGCCTATTAGAAGTCACTGACATAGAAACAATTTTTGTCCTCTTGGTTTACTGGTTTTATTACTGGCCTTGTCCAAAGATATGGAGTGAAATCATTCTATCAATTATCATCCAGTAGGTAGTAATTCAGTTCAGGTGAGTTTTTTATGAACATGTCAAAGTTCTTTTTATAAAGAGTAACATATTTCCTCCTGGCATTTCTACATTTAAACAAAATTTTGTTATGATCTTTGTCTGTTTTCCAAGTGGGAAAACCAAACTGAGTGTGTGTTCAAGTTATTCCATACCAAAAAGTCATCTTGATATAAATAATATTTTTTAAGCAGTTCGAACAATCAAGCAGTACAGGTTTTAAAACAAGAAATACCACTTGTCAGCCCTTCCTTCCATATTTATAGCTCCATCTCAGAGACAAGTACTTGCAACTATTGATATTTTCTTTTCTCATGGTTACTTTTCAAACATTAAATAATGTGATTATTCTTCTCTTTCTTTTAACAATCTCAGTTGACTCCTATTATGAAATATGATGATTTAGCTCATTATACTTCACTTTATTTCCTTCTTCCATTTTGCTAACTTGAATTTCCTAACCTGAGAGATATAGATATTTTTAGTTCCACTATTGAAAACATTGGTAAAGTGGGATAATAAACTTAAAAGTTGGTTTATTTTGCTAAGACCTTTAAACATTATGTCTCTGATATTTTTATGCAACATAAAAGTATCTCTGTTCTTTCCTGTCAAGGCTCCTTCCCACTTTGACCTCCTCACTTGTCAATTATACCTTTCTTATCATGCTGTCAATAATGATATACATTTTCTTTTGTACACATGACTGTCATGTTAATGTACCTTCTGTTTGTTGGTTTTCAACTTTTAGAATTAATCAACCAGTCATGCGACTGTGTACTTTTTCTTCTTTCTTCATTAGCTTGCCTGGAGTATATTCTCAAGTTACTTCCTCAGAAAGTATATATGGATGATTAGTTTTCTGATTCCTTGTATGTCCTTAATTGTATATTTACATTTGATTGATAATTTGTCTGTATATATAAATTTAGTTTTAAGATTAAGTTTCCTTCAATTAAATATTGCAGATATAATACTCATTGCAGTCTAAATATCCTATGTTGGTAATTCCAATCTTTTTGAGTGTCATTTCTTTCTAGATTTTGTTTTAGGATTTTTTTTTTCCTTTGGTATTTGAAAATCTTAATCATAGTGAGTGTAGGTGTGATTTTTATATTATCTAGATCTAAAAATGTATGACTCTTTTTTAGGTTTTGTAAATATCCTTGGTTATTTCTCTGGCTTTTCTTACCTCCCTTTTTTCTCCTGTTTTTTCTTCCTGGAAATGTTATTAGTATAATTGTAATTATTCGTATTTTAAACTATTTGTTATTTTGATCTGTGTTCTCAGAAATGTCTTGTCTTTATCTTAATTCATCTAATTTAAAAACTTAAAATTATGTTTAAATAAATTTTCACACCCATTTTTCTTTTTTGCGGTGTGTGGGCCTCTCACTGTTGTGACCTCTCCCGTTGCGGAGCACAGGCTCCGGACGCGCAGGCTCAGCGGCCATGGCTCATGGGCCCAACCGCTCTGTGGCATGTGGGATCTTCCCGGACCGGGGCACGAACCCATGTCCCCTGCATCAGCAGGTGGACTCTCAACCACCGCGCCACCAGAGAAGCCCTTCACACCCATTTTGTGTTTTATTTTTTATTTCATAACTTACTATCCTCTATTACAGATATAACAGCTCAAATTCCTCTAATCCTAAAAATTATGCTTTTGTTTTATTTCTCCTGTGCCTTATAACTTATGTTTCTTCCAGAGCAGTTTGTTTACTTTAACTTTCTTTTTTATGTGGTTGAGTTTCTTTTTACCTGAGTGTATTAAATTGCTTTCATGTTCAAAAGGTAGATTTACCCAGCAAACTTGCATGTGATTCCTTCACTGTGGTATATACAGTTCCTTTTTTCAGAAGGTCTTTCCCCTGAATGCAAAACTAAATGGCTCCTCTATCCACATGAGATAACTTTGTTGTAAAGGAGGCTTACTTTATTGTTGGGGGCAGGGAACCAATGGGAAGGATGTACCTTATTTTCTCTGATACAACATAAAAAGTACTTTATTTTGTGATGGCAACACTCACCATTCTTTAGTTCTCCCAAGGCAGTTATTTTCATTTCTTTATACATTGTTTTATTTTGAGGTAAATTCCAGTATGCAAGCAGAAAGGGAGAATTGGAATAAAGGGCTGACTAGCACAGCTGTTCTGGAGACAGACCTTCGACTACCTCTGTTTTAAACTACATCTCTTTTCTTCCACCCTTTAAAACAGCTGCTCTAAGAATGAACTATCTATATCTTTCCCTGGGAAAACAGTCTCTCATGAAACATCCTTATGCATGCTTTCAGCTGTTCCATCCATCAACATGCTTTCATAAGCTTTCTGTTTTCCAGGATTCTCACTGACATATTTTTCCACTCTTGACTCCCTTCTATTTTTCCATACTGATATATGTTTTATCATTTATTTCCATTTTTTAAACATTTTGTTTAGACCTTAAGTGCATATGCTTATTTTACAACCTAAAGCAAAAACATAAATATATATTATACCCAATTTTTATGAGCTAGTGTGGGCCCATTTCTCTGTGTAAATGAGACAGATACCCGACTCTAACGAGGGTAAGGCTACTCTTGATATATATAGATAGCCAATGAATACCGTGTTTCAGGTAGCACTACAAACTAAACTGATCATCATAGTTTACTTATTTGTTCATTCATTCAATAAATATTATTGCTAGACATTACTGTATATATATATATATATATATATATATACATATATAGTGTTGGGCACTGTTCAAAGTATTAAAGCTAAAGCAATGAAGAAAACAGACAAATTAAAAGGTACTTTAATATTTTTATTCAGGTGACTTCAAGTTAACATACTTTAAGTATCAGAATACTTTGAAATTGTTGAAATGGAGTGTAGCAAAATTAGAAAGAGATTATTTGACATTGTTTTCATCTATATAAAACATGTATTTGGAGGAGTGAACTATAGGGCAGGTTTTATCTATATATCTACATCTATATCTAAACCTATATCTAAAGCAATATTATTATATAATGGATATAAATTATATAAGACTGCTCATGAAATACAGCATTTAATGATGGGCTTCCTCTTTGTCACTCTAGATGGAGTCAAATTTTTTTTTAACACCTATGCAGCAGAAAAGGACCTTCTAAAAATGCAAGGCTTACATTAACCATAATAAACTTTTCTCCTTAAGGCTACTTTGATAAACTAATCCAGACTCTGATCCTCCTTAAGAAATCTATTAATTCTCAGACTAACTTAACTGTTCTATGTTAGAGAGACGGTAAATATAGCAAGTAAATAAAGGAGATCTTGACTTTGAAGTGAGATAGCCTTGGGTGCATATCTTCTGTCTTCTATTTGCCAGTTATGTAAACTTAGACAACTTCCATAACTTTTCTAAACTTGAATTCATCTACAAAATTAGATTTTAAAATATTTACTTCCTATGCTTGAAGAGAGAATTGAATGATATCATGAAAAGCAAAACCAGGCCATTCTAAATGCTCAATAAATGCTATTTATTAGTACTTTTCTTTTGTTATTACATCTCTTCCACCTAATTTTTCCACAGAATATTCTGGTTTCATCTGTAAGTTGCAACTGTATTTGTTACATTAAAAATTGTATTTTAGTTTCCAACATTCTTTAGTTTACTGTAAGTATTTAATTTCAAAACCTCATTCTGCTGAAGTCTGCCACACATTGAGAGATTTCCCATACTAGTCTGAATGTTCATAAACAGGATTTGCCTAGCTTGTCTCCTCCTCAGCTAGAGGGAAATACCCACAGTTCTTAATTTGCAAATGATTAAGCTGATTCCACCTGGGAATATTTCATAGATACAATGTGTTTAGTGCTCATCATGTTCTTAAGTCAGCCAAAGAAGGTCTTCCTAATCCCGTATTGTATTTGAAATTTTCAGAGGCCACTTTAGGTAAGGGCACTCTACTTCCTTCTTTTGTGGCAGATGTAGAATAACAAAAATTCTGTGTCACTCATCATACAATTGTAAGAAGTTGTCGAGAGGAAGAGAAAGTGTATCACTAAGAATAGACTAGATTATGTTGTAATAATATACAAGTTCCAGAATCTCTTTAACTTGTAAAACAAATGTTTTCCTCTTGCACATATGACAAGTCTATTGTAGGTTAGGAATGACCCAACTTCACATAATATTTACTCTAGGACCTAGGCTTCCCCACACTATTGGTCATGATGGCAGAAAGAAACAGGAAATAGGACCTCATGCTGGCTCTTAAAGCTTTTGTCCAGAATAGACACAAGCCAATTCCATCCATATTTCATTGGTCAAAGCAAGGCACATGGTCAAGCCTAATATCAAAGGGAAAATGAATACTTGTGAGTAATAATACTGTCTACTACAATGAATATAATAGGAATGATATCATAGAGATATATATTTCTTCATTGCATACTTTCTATGTACTATATGCATTACTTCATTTCATCCTTATATTAATCCTGGGAGGACAAGCATTTGTCATTATCCCCACTTTATATACTTAAGAATTTAATTGAAAAGAACTTGGAGTCTGACAAGATGGTGGAATAGGAAGCACCAACAATCCATCTTCCCACCTAGACAACAACTACACTGGCAGAACTGTCTGAAGTAACTATTTTGGGACTCTGGGGTCTTTTGAATACTTGCAACTTCCAGGGGAAATCTTGGGTGGTGAATTTCAGTTAATTTTAGTCAATTTCAGCTCTTAGTTTATTAATGGATAACATTCCCACCACCTAGCCTAATAGCAGGCAGCTGTGCATGTATTCCTGGAGAAGCTTGCATGAAGCTTGCAGGAAGCAGGGTGGGAAATAAGGACCCTGTCCTACAAATACTGGGGATCTGTGTTCTGAACACTGATTGCTCCTTCTCACCGTGGAGTTGCAGTCACAGAAGTGGGCCGCCTTTATTGCACTACCCACCCTTCATTGTTTCGAACACTTCCCTTTGACTGAAGTGATTTCTGGGGGATTTAGGGGCTGGTGTGCTTCCCTTCTTACTTTATTTTTCCTTTTTTCCTCTTTTGGAAGTATTAGGACATTCAAAAGCAACTGAATATATGGGGTAAATTACAGAGTCACTATAAATGCTGAGGGAAAGGCACAGGCTCAGAAAGGACCTAAGAAAACCTTAGGTTTACACCTCAGCACAGAGACAACCTGCATCAATCAAAAATAAAACAAAATAAATAAAACCCAACAAACTCTCGGAAAGGAGGATAATCTGACTTCCAGGGTTATTACATTATTCAATTCACATGTCCAGTTTTCAAGAAAAATCACAAAGCATGCAAAAAACCCCAAGGAAATATGAACTAATCATAGTAAAAAATAAACCAATAGAAACTGTCCCTGAGGAAGACTAGACAACAAATCTGCTAGACAAAGACTTTAAAACAGCATCCTAAAGATATTCAAATAACTAAGGAAGAAGTGGGAAAGTAATGAAAATGATGTATGAACAAAATGGAAATATCAATAAAGAGACTGAAAACCTAAAAAAACAAACAAACAAACAAACAATTATAGGGCTGAAAAAGTACAATAACAGAAATAAAAAATAC
Source organism: Lagenorhynchus albirostris (assembly GCF_949774975.1). NCBI lineage: Eukaryota > Metazoa > Chordata > Mammalia > Artiodactyla > Delphinidae > Lagenorhynchus > Lagenorhynchus albirostris. Next base: position 41,679,655 of record NC_083110.1, on the reverse strand, counting down.
ACTATAGGGATTCAAAGGCAGTTTTGAGCAGACAGAAGAAAGAATCAATAAATTTAATAAAGCAAAACTGAAATTATCTTCTGAGAAACAGAAAGAAAAATGACTGAAGGAAAGTGAATAAAACCTGAGGTACCTATGGAATACCATCAACCAGACCAACATATGTATTGTGGGACTCCCACAAGGACAAGAGAAAGAGAAAGAGGCAGAGAGATTATTTGAAGAGACAATGGCCAAAATCTTTCCAAATTTGATGAAAGATGTGACTATAAATATCCAAGTAGCTCAATGAACAATAAGTAGATGAACTCAAAGGGACCCACATTAAGATACCATAAAATGGAAGCATTTTAAAACAAAGACAAAGAGAATCCTGAAAGCAGAAAGGGAATAGTGACTCATCATGTACAAGGATCACCAGTAGCTTTCTCATCAGAAACTTTGGAGGCCAGAAGTCAGTGAGGTGATATTCAAGGTGCTAAAAGAAAAAAAAAAAAAAAGTCAACTAAGACTCCTATATCCAACAAAACTGTCTTTCAAATATAAGGAAGAAATTAAAACAGTCCCAGTTAAACAATAACTGAGGGAGTTTATTATCATTAAACATGCCTTGCAAGAAGCCCTAAATGAAGTTTTACAGTTTAAAATGAAAGGACACTAGACAGTAACTCAAAGCTGTATGAAGGAATAAAGATCTTGTGAAGGTAAATACATATGCAGTTATAAAAGCTAGTATTAAAACAATGGTCTGTGGCACCACTTTTTGTTTTTACACAATTTAACATACTAATACTTTAAAAAAAATTATTAGACTAAAATCTAGTATTAGTGTAACTTTGGTTTGTAACTCTACATATTGTTTTCTATAGAATTTAAAAGATTAGTGCACTAAAATTTTTCTGGTTTATGTTTTTGGACATACAATGTAATTTTTCAACATCAGTAACTGAAAGGAGTGAAGATTGGTTCAAGATGGCAGAGTAGAAGGACATGTGCTCACTCCCTCTTGCGAGAACACCAGAATCACAACTAACTGCTAAACAGTCATTGACAGGGAGACACTGGAACTTGCCAAAAAATATACCCCACATCCAAAGACAAAGGAGAAGCCACAGTGAGATGGTAGGAGGGGCACAATCACAATAAAATCAAATCACATAACTGCTGGGTAGGTGACTCACAACCTGGAGAACAATTATACCACAGAAGTCCACCACTGGAGTGAAGGTTCTGAGCCCCATATCAGCCTTCCTAATCCACTGGCAATGGGAGGAGGAATTCCCAGAGAATCAGGCTTTGAAGGCAAAACTTGATTTGATTGCAGGACTTCAACAGGACTGGGGGAAACATAGACTCCACTCTTGGAGGGCACACACAAAGTAGTGTGTGCATCAGGACCCAGGGGCAAGGAGCACTGACCCCATAGGAGACTGAACCAGACCTATCTGCTTGACTTGGAGGGTCTCCCGCAGAAGCAGAGGGGGCAGCTGTGCATCACCATGGGGAAAAGGACACTGGCAGCAGAAGTTCTGGGAAATACTCCTTGGCGTGAGCCCTCATGGAGTCCACCATTAGCCCCAGCAAAGAGCCTCTAAGCTCCAGTGCTGGATTGCCTCAGGCCAAACAACCACAGGGAGGGAACTCACCCCCACTCATCAGCAGATAAGTGGATTAAAGCTCTGCCCACCAAGGCAACACCCAGCTTTACACACCACCAGTCCCACCCCTCAGGAAACTTGCACAAGCATCTTAGATAGCCTCATCCACCAGAGGGCAGACAGCAGAAGCAAGAAGAACTACAATCCTGCAGCCTGTGGAAAGAAAACCATATTCACATTCTTTCAAATGCTTGAAAGACAGACAAAATGAAAAGGCAGGGGACTATATACCAGATGAAAGAACAAGATAAAAGCCCAGAAAAAAAACTAAATGAAGTGGAGATAGGCAACCTTCGAGAAAAAGAATTCAGAATAATGATAGTGAAGATGATCCAGGACCTTGGAAAAAGAATGGAGGCAAAGACGAGAAGATGCAAGAAATGTTTAACAAAGACCTAGAAGAATTAAAGAACAAACAGAGATGAACAATGCAATAACTGAAATGAAAAATACACTAGAAGGAATCAATAACAGAATAACTGAGACAGAAGAACAGATAAGGGACCTGGAAGAAAGAATGGTGGAAATCACTGCCACGGAACAGAATAAAGAAAAAAGAATGAAAAGAAATGAAGAGAGCCTAAGAGACCTATGGGACAATATTAAATGCACCAACATTTGCAATATAGGGGTCCCAGAAGGAGAAGAGAGAGAGAAAGGACCCGAGAAAATATTTGAAGAGATTATAGTTGAAAACCTCCCTAACATGGTAAAGGAAATAGCCACCCAAGTCCAGGAAGTGCAGAGAGTCCCAGGCAGGATAAACCCAAGGAGAAACACGCCGAGACACATAGTAATCAAATTGACAAGAATTAAAGGCAAAGAAAAATTATTAAAAGCAACAAGGGAAAAATGGTAAATAACATACAAGGGAACTCCCATAAGGTTAACTGCCAATTTCTCAGCAGAAACTCTACAAGCCAGAAGGGAGTGGCATGATATATTTAAAATGATAAAAAGGAAGAACCTACAACCAAGATTACGCTACCCAGCAAGGTTCTCATTCAGATTTGATGGAGAAATCAAAAGCTTTACAAAAAAGCAAAAGCTAAGAGAATTCAGCACCACCAAACCAGCTCTACAACAAATGCTAAAGAAACTTCTCTAAGTGGGAAATACAAGAGAAGAAAAAGACCTACAAAAACAAACCCATAACAATTAAGAAAATGGTAATAGGAATATACATATCGATAATTACCTTAAATGTAAATGGATTAAATGCTCCAACCAAAAGACATAGACTGACTGAATGGATACAAAAACAAGACCCATATATATGCTGTCTACAAGAGACCCACTTCAGACCTAGGGACACATACAGACTGAAAGTGAGGTGATGGAAAAAGATATTCCATGCAAATGGAAATCAAAAGAAAGCTGGAGTAGCAATACTCATATCAGATAAAACAGACTTTAAAGAATGTTACAAGAGACAAGGAAGGACACTACATAATGATCAAGGGATCAATCCAAGAAGAAGATATAACAATTGTAAATATTTATGCACCCAACTTAGGAGCACCTCAATACATAAGGCTACTGCTAACAGCTATAAAAGAGGAAATCGACAGTAGCACAATAATAATGGGGGATTATACACCTCACTTACACCAATGGACAGATCATCTGGGCAGAAAACTAATAAGGAAACACAAACTTTAAATAACACAATAGACCAGAAAGATTTAATTGATATTTATAGGACATTCCATCCCAAAACAGCAGATTACACTTTCTTCTCAAGTGCACATGGAACAGTCTCCAGGACAGATCACATCGTGGGTCACAAATCAAGCCTCAGTAAATTTAAGAAAACATATCAAGCATCTTTTCTGACCACAACACTATGAGATTAGAAATAAATTACAGGGAAAAAAAAGTAAAAAACAAACACATGGAGGCTAAACAATACATTAATAAATAACCAAGAGATCACTGAAGAAATCAAAGAGGAAATAAAAAAATACCTAGAGACAAATGACAACAAAAACATTATGATCCAAAACCTATGGGATGCAGCAAAAGCAGTTCTAAGAGGGAATTTTATAGCTATACAATCCTACCTCAAGAAACAAGAAAAATCTCAAATAATCTAAGCTTACACCTAAAGGAAATAGAGAAAGAAGAGCAAACAAAACCCAAATTTAGTAGAAGGAAAGAAAGCATAAAGATCAGAGCAGAAATAAATGAAATAGAAACAAAGAAAACAATAGCAAAGATCAATAAAACTAAAAGCTGGTTCTCTGAGAAAAACAAAATTGATAAACTTTTAGCCAGTCTCATCAAGAAAGAGAGGGAGAGGACTCAAATCAATAAAATTAGAAATGAAAATGGAGAAGTTACAATGGATACCACAGAAATACAAAGCATCCTAAGAGACTACTACAAGCAACTCTATGCCAATGAAATGGACAACCTGGAAGAAATGGAAAAATTATTAGTAAGGTATAGCTTTCCAAGACTGAACCAGGAAGATATAGAAAATATGAACAGACAGATCACAAGTAATGAATTTGAAACAGTGATTAAAAAGTTTCCAGCAAACAAGTCCAGGGCAAGATAGTTTCACAGGTGAATTCTATCAAACATTTAGAGAAGAGCTAATACCCATCCTTCTCAAACTCTTCCAGAAAATTGCAGAGGAAGGAATACTCCCAAACTCAATCTATGAGGCTACCATCACCCTGATACCAAAACCAGACAAAGATACTACAAAAAAATAAAATTAGAGACCAATATCACTGATGAATTTAGATGCAAAAATCCTCAACAAAATACTAGAAAACAGAATCCAACAACACATTAAAAGGATCATACACCATGATCAAGTGGGATTTATCTCAGGGATGCAAGGATTCTTCAGTATATGCAAATCAATCAATGTGATATACCATATTAACAAATTGAAGAAGAAAAATCATATGATCATCTCAACAGATGCAGTAAAAGCTTTTGACAAAATTCAACATCCATTTATGATAAACACTCTCCAGAAAGTGGGCATAGTGGGAACCTACCTCTAATAATAAAGGCCCTATACAACAAACCCACAGAAAACATCATTCTCAATGGTGAAAAACTGAAAGCGTTTCCTCTAAGATCAGGAACAAGACAAGGATGTTCACTCTCACCACTGTTATTTAACATAGTTTTAGAAGTCCTAGCCAAGGCAATCAGAGAAGAAAAAGAAATACAAATTGGAAAAGAAGAAGTAACACTGTCACTCTTTATGGATGACATGATATTATACGTAGAGAATCCTTAAGATGCTACCAGAAAACTACTAGAGCTAATCAACGAATTTCATAAAGTTTCAGGATACAAAATTAGTACACAGATATCTCTTGCATTCCTATACCCTAACAACAAGAAAGAGAAATTAAGGAAACAATCCCATTCACCATTGCAACAAAAAGAATAAAATACCTAAGAATAAACCTACCTCAGGATGTAAAAGACCTTTACTCAGAAAAGTATAAGACACTGATGAAAGAAATCAAAGATGACACAAAGATATGGAGAGATATACCATATTCTTGGATTGGAAGAGTCAATATTGTGAAAATGAATATACTACCCAAAACAATCTACAGATTCAATGCAATGCCTATCAAATTACCAGTGGCATTTTTTTTACTGAACTAGAACAAAAAATATTAAAATTTGTATGGAAACACAAAAGATCCCGAATAGCCAAAGCAATCTTGAGGGAAAAAAATGTAGCTGGAGGAATCAGTCTCCCTGACTTCAGACTATACTACAAAGCTACCGTAATCAAGACAATATGGTACTGACACAAAAACAGAAATATAGATCAATGGAACAGGATAGAAAGCCCAGAGATAAACCCATGCACCTATGGTCAACTAATCTATGACAAAGGAGGCCAGGATATACAATGGAGAAAAGACAGACTTTTCAATAAGTGGTGCTGGGAAAACTGGACAGCTACATGTAACAGAATGAAATTAGAACACTCCCTAACACGATACAAAAAAATAAACTCAAAATGGATTAAAAACCTAAATGTAAGACTGGACACTATAAAACTCTTAGAGGAAAACATAGGAAGAACACTCTTTGATATAAATTACAGCAAGATCTTTTTTGACCCACCTCCTAGAGTAATGGAAATAAAAACAAAAATAAACGAATGGGACCTAGTGAAACTTAAAAGCTTTTGCACAACAAAGATACTATAAACAAGATGAAAAGACAACCCTCAGAATGGGAGAAAATATTTGCAAACAAATCAATGGGCAAAGGATTAATCTCCAAAGTATATAAACAGCTCATGCAGCTCAATATCAAAAAAAAACAAATAACACAATCCAAAAATGGGCAGAAGACATAAATAGACATTTCTCCAAAGAAGACATACAAATGGCCAAGATGATGTTGAAAAGCTGCTCAACGTCACTAATTATTAAAGAAATGCAAATCAAAACTACAATGAGGTATCACCTCACACCAGTTAGAATGGGCATCATCAGAAAATCTACAAACAACAAATGCTGGAGAGCATGTGGAGAAAAGGAAACACTTTTGCACTGTTGGTGGGAACATAAATTGATACAGCTATGTTCTCACTATGGAGAACAGTATGGAGGTTCCTTATAAAACTAAAAATAGAATTACCATATGACCCAGCAATCCCACTACTGGGCATATACCCAGAGAAAACTATAATTCAAAAAGACACATGCACCCCACTCTTCATTGCAGCACTGTTTACAATAGCCAGGTCATGAAAGCAACCTGAATGCCCATCGTCAGACAAATGGATAAAGAAGATGTATATACAATGGAATATTAGTCACCCATAAAAAGGAACAAAATTGGGTGATTTGTAGAGATGAGGATGGACCTGGGACTGTCGTACAGAGTGAAGTAAGTCAGAAAGAGAAAAACAAATATTTTATATTAGCACATATATGTGGAATCTAGAAAAATCATACAGATGGACTGGTTTGCAATGCAGAAATAGAGACACAGATGTAGAAAACAAACATATGGACCCCAAGGGGGAAAGTGGGGGATGGGGGTGGTGGTGGTCGTGGGATGAATTGGGAGATTGGGATTGACATATATACTCTAATATATATAAAATAAATAACTAATGAGAACCTGCTGTATAACAAAAATTCAAAAAAAATATATAAAGTACATTCACAGCAAAAAAAAGAAAAGAAAACTGAAAGGAGTGGGTTCATATCTGTAAATGAGCAGAGGTTTTGTATGTTACCGAGGTTAAGTTATAATAAATTCAAATTAGTGTGTTAGCTTTAGTATATTAAATGTACTCTCCATGGCAACCATAAAGAAAATAGCTACAGAATATGCACATAAGGAAATGAGAAATGAACTAAAATATTTCACGATAAAAATTAACTAGGGACTTCCCTGGTGGCGCAGTGGTTAAGAATCCGCTTACCAATGCAGGGGACATGGGTTTGATCCCTGGTCCAGGAAGATTCCACATGCCGAGGAGCAAGTAAGCCCATACGCCACAACTACTGAGCCTGCGCTTTAGAGCCTGCGAGCCACAACTACTGAGCTCAAGCGCCACAACTACTGAAGCCCACACGCCCCAGGGCCTGCGTGCTGCAACTACTGAAGCCCGCACGCCTGGAGCCTGTGCTCCACAATAAGAGAAGCCACCACAATGAGAACCCCGCACATTGCAACAAAGAGTAGACCCTGCTTGGCACAACTAGAAAAAGCCTGCGCAGCAACTAAGACCCATGCAGCCAAAAAAAATGTCAACTAAATACAAAGAGACAGAAATTAGGGATAAGAAAGCTGGAAGACATATAGAAAACAAACAGCAAGATAGCAGAAGTAAGTCCTGTAAGAGGCTCACTTTAGATCCAAAGACATAGCTTGGATATGACACCAAAGACACAGGTAGGTAACAAAAGGACAAATAGACAAATTGATCTTTATGAAAATTAAAACTGGTGTACCAACAGAGTGAAAAGTCAGCCTACTGAATGGGAGAGACTATTTATAAATCGTATATATGGTAAGGGATTAATATCCAGGATATATAGAGAACTCCTAAAACTCAACAACAACAAAAACAACCTGATTCATAAATGGGCAAAAAAACTTGAATAGACATTTCTCCAAATAAGATATATTAATAGCCAATAAACACATGAAAAGATGTTCAGCATCAATAATCATTAAGGAAGTGCAAATCAGAACCACAATGAAAAACCACTCACACTCATTAGGATGGCTGTTGCAAAGAATAAATAAAAACAAGTGTTGGTGAGGATGTGGAGGGATTGAGGCAATTGTGCACTGTTGGTGGGAATATAAAATGGTACAGGTGTTGTAAAATACAGTATGGCAGTTATTCAAAAAATTAAAAATAGAATTAAGATATGATCCAGCAATCTCACTTCTGGATGAGTACCCTAAGGGATTGAAAGCAGGGTCTTAAACATCAAACATGATCACTACATCAAGAGATATTTGTGTACCCACGTTCATAGCAGCATTCATAGCTAAAACATGGAAAGCAACCCAGTGTCCACTGACATGAATGAATAAGCAAAATGTGGTATAAACATACAATAGAATATAATTCAACCTTAAAAAGAAGGAAAGTCTGACATGCTACAATATGCTCAAACCTTGAGGACATCATGCTAAGGGAAATAAGCCAATCAAAAAGACAAAAACTGTATTATTCCACTTATATGAAGTACCAAGAGTAGTCAAAGTCATAGAGATAGAAAATGGAATGGTGGTTGGCAGGTCTTGGGGCAGAGTGAATGGGGAGTTATTGTTCCTGGGTACAGAGTTTCAGTTTTGCAAGCTGAAGAGTTCTGCAGATGGATGGTGGTTTTAATTATTACAGCTTTTATTTTTACTTTTAATAATCCCAGCCATTTAACTTAATTAATCTCCATTTAACATAACTAAGTAGGCACAAAATTTAAAGAGTGATATGAACTTGCTTTTTGTAACTTTATTCATTTGTTTCTTTTTGTTTATTTTGGGAGCTAGATACCAAAGATTCTGGTTAATAGTTAAAGAAAAAAACTCTAAATTATCAGCCATACCTTCTTGAACAGAAATTCAGCATTTCAGAAACTCAGAATCCGAGAGGTGCTATCTGGTCATATCTGAGTGTAATTCATGATATAATTAGCATCAGAGTGTTCAAAAGAAATCCTTTTCAAAATAGTCATTAGCCAGGGCCCTCATAAATCACTTACTTCTAAGACAGTTTTAAATGAATCCAAACTTTTGAAAGGGTTTTAGATTTTAGATCTCTAGAAGTTAGATACCACAAATGGTATTAGAAATCTATGCCAGCATTTCTCACAAATTACCCTCCAATGACGTGAACTTTAATGTAATTGGGGATATGGCCCTATCATATTCCTCTCAGGGAAATTCAAGCCCCATTGTAAAAATATAACTCATTAGGAACCATAAGTATTTAACATTATCATTATCCTATGTTCATTTTGATCCCAGACACCAGTTCTGAATTCCAAAATGGTGCTTATCTCAATCTAATAACTGCTAAGGGGCACAAAGCCAGTGAGATGCCTCTATTTTCAAAGAGTAGTCTGACAAAATTACCTCTATTAGTAAAATTGATGTTGCTTATGCAGAATCCACAAATTATTACTTGATGAGGCTTAAAAGTTGATTTCACCATATTTGAGAGAAACAGGTTGAAAGCAGGAAGAACTTTTTTCCCATTTAATGAGTTTTAGATTTTTAAAAAATACTTCTATTTTTAAATCTTTAGGAATAGAGTTCAGCCAATTAAATAAATATACTTATTGCATATTTGAAGAATTAGAACTATCTAGTGATATTTACCAAGTAGACTGCTAAATATGTGGAACTCTCTATAATAAATGTAGTTCTTCTAGCCTGATACAACACAATAGTCTCAGATACATGCAATGAATATAGATTACTATCCTTTGAAAATTTATATTTCTTATTTTGAAAGCTTATTTTTAAAGAACCTATAAGAGAGCTTAGTTTAAATATTCTGTAAATGTTATTTTATTTTTTTAAGTATTTATATGTTATTTTAATTAAATTTAATTTTAATATTTTATATATTTATTTTTAGTATTGATTTTATTTACAAACTTTTTTTAAGTTTATGCAATTGCAAACAACTATCCAGTCCCTGCCCTTAAGATGAACTCTAAGTACAATAGAATCGAAGAAACTAAGCTTAGAGGGTCAAGGGTGACTTCCTGGAAGCGTTCATGTCAAAAACAAGGGAACAGCAAATGCGAAGTTCTGGAAGCCAGAGAATTGATACATAAACAAAGAAGAAAAACCTGGCAGCAGTTTAGTACTTCCAGGTACTGAAAAAAGAGGAGAAATTAATGAGGGTTTGCCTGTGATATCCACCCTATGTACCTAATATGTAACATGCAAGCAGAACAACATTGCAAAATCACCAAGAACACTCAGTGCAGAACTTGTAGAAGGGCCTCAACATAAATTAGTTTCCACCTCCCACCAAATACAACAAAGATAGGTTAAAATAAAACTAACTGCATTTTTAGTGGTGAGGAAGAAGGGAGGTGGCATTTAGTGGTGTGGTAGTGAGTAGGAAACATGGCATAGCATAATAATAATAATAATAATAATAATAGTTCATGCAGCTTACTATGTGCCTGGTACTGTTCTAAGGACTTTAAAAGAACCATTTAAAATTCATGAAAAAGCCCTATGAGGTAATGTTATCATTCTCAGTTTCCAGATGAAGAAACAGGTGAGAAATTTTAAATAACTTGCCTACGGTTGCATAGCTGAGCCAGAATTTGAAAGCTTAAATTTAAACAGCCCATTTTTTGCATCTGAACTCTACCATTCACCCACTGTGTGGTCCTGGGTAAGTAACTAACTTCACTAACATCTCTCACATTAAAAATGGGGACATAATGAGGCAATTGTGAATATTGAATTTTAAAAAATCATAAAGTTCATGAAATATTATATATCCCCAATAAAATGTTAGTTTTCCTTGTCTTCCTACAGCCCTCATGGCTCTTACCCATTTATTCAATGGTCATGTACTGACTGCCTATGAAAATATAATACTTAGCCAAAGACTTGGAAAAACACCTTAGACTGTTAACAGTCATTATCACTGAGATGAAGAATGAAAGTAGGCTGGTGTGAGATTTAACTCCTGTATACCAGTGCCAAGCCCATTAATTGGGCCTTATCCCTTTGGGAAAAAGCAGGAAGTATTAGGGAAAGTTCCCAAAACCACCACCCAGTAAGAATGAGCTCTATCATCTCCAGGACCTGAAATTATCACCAAATAGAATAGATGAGGCAGTTTGCAGGTACCAAGCATCCAGTTTACCCTAGTTCCTTTAGGTGACCTAGCCAAGTCATACAACAGGTACCAAAGACATGCAACAGGTCTGAGGTACCTTAAAAATTCTCCATTCCTCAGGCTCAATAAACTGGCTTTTATTATAACCTAAAAGCCATCTTTGTACTTTACTTTTGTTCTTTTTCTCAAACCCTTACTGTACTCCCTCTAGATATTCCACCCAGCTGGGGTCATTCTGACTTTGTCCTATTTACTGTTTATTTCCATTTCCTCTAGTATTTTTCATTTCAACTTCAATAATATGTGGTAAGGCTCTATAAAATTGATAAACAGGAGCATCTCAAAAATTTTAATAGTTTATAACCTGCTGTCATCTTGATGATCACAGCAATTTCAGTACACAACTTTAAATGCTACCTTTCATCCACCAGTCATTTCTCCACTATTTACAAAGCTACCAAACAGAATGTAATGTATATGAGAATATATATTTCACCACCTACCTTTGTTACATGTATTTTAACATGATACTCTGTTTTTTTTTTTTTCTTTTTTCTTTTTTTTTTGCGTTACGCGGGCCTCTCACTGTTGTGGCCTCTCCCGTTGCGGAGCACAGGCTCCGGACGCACAGGCTCAGTGGCCATGGCTCACGGGCCCAGCCACTCCGCGGCATGTGGGATCTTCCCAGACCGGAAGATGTCCCTGCATCGGCAGGCGGACTCTCAACCACTGCGCCACCAGGGAAGCCCTGATACTCTGTTTTTAATTCTGGATGTTATTTTTAAATTTTCTATTTCTTTTTTGTTGTTAAAGAAGAAAGTCCAAGAGAGAATTTTGATATGTACCCATTTGAAAACCATAGATTTATATAAAAAGCTTGACATAAATGAAGAAAGATGGGCAAAAGGAGTATGTAATTTAGGAGAGAGAAGGTAGTTCCCAAATTTTACACTCTTTGGAGGACTTCATATCAAACATCAAACAATCTCTCATTGGTTTATGGTTATTATGTATAAAGAATTCTGGTAAGCCTTTAACTTAAATATTCTCACCTAATCCTACATTATAATGTAAAAACTGTTATAACTTCAATTTTATAGATAGAAAAAAAAAGGCAAAGATTAAGAAATGTTCCCAAGTCCACACAGCTAGTAAGTATTGGAATCATTGTAAATGCAGGTTTCTCTGACTCTAGGTACTGAACTTTCAAATATTCTGTAAAATCACCATATTTGACAACATGGCAAATGACAAAATAGTAATAATAATAATAATTTGGAGTGAGAAAATCTTTGTTTAAGTCTAAGATTTCACACTTATTAGCTGAATATTCATCGAGTCCAAGCAGAGTCTCAGGATACTTCCATCCTGTGGTCACACCAACACCTGGCTCTCCAGTTCACTCTAGTATTTGTTTCCATTCCACCCAGACAAATGAACATAGAATCATGGAAAGAAATTTTTAACTGTGTGCATAACTCACTGACTAGAACTCAGTCACATGACCATTCCTAATTTCACTGGAGTCTTAAAAATGTAGTGGAGCTATGTTTCCAGGAAGAAAAGTTAGCAGGTTTGACATCAGCTAGTAGTCTCCTCCATAAAGTGTATATGTAAAGCCCCATTATTTGATTAATTAGTAGTAATTGCAACTGCTAATTTAAGCCTTTGATGCCCTTGAAAATTAATAAAATAAAAGTATACTTCAAAGGAAAAAAAATAAAGTAATATGTGTGATTCAGAATATTAACATTTGTGGAGCTAACCAACGTTGAAACAAAGAGGCATTTCAACCTTTCACTTGGTGATGACCTACCTAGGAGAACATGCCTCTTGAAAAGAATTTTCTTCATCCCTCTCCAGAAGAGAAGAGGAAACACAAGAAGAAGTACCTGGTGCAGAACCCCAATCCCTACTTCATGGATGTGAAATATCCAGGATGCTATAAAATCACCACCGTCTTTAGCCATGCACAAACAGTAGTTTTGTGTGTTGGCTGCTCTACTGTCCTCTGCTAGCCCACAGGAGGAAAAGCAAGGCTTACAGAAGGATGCTCCTTCCAAGGGAAGCAGCACTAAAAGCACTTTGAATCAAGATGAACGGGAAACCATCCCAATAAACACATTTTGGATTAAAAAATAAAACAGGCATTTCAATATACAAAAATGAAAAGTGAACTACCTTGAGTAGACAGCAACAAGGCATCTCTCCAAAGAAAAATGTCTTTATTTGACTAAGCTAAGGTTAAATAACCTTCACTAGAGAGAATCCCAAAGCAGGAGAGTGTGCTACATAAAAATGTTTGTTTGTTCTTTTCTTACACAATATCACTTTGCATTCCAAATACTCCAGCTAATCTCATTAAAGGTTGGTGAGGGGAAGGGAGTAAAGAGAGAATTTAATTCAGCATGTAATTATTGTTGAGTGGAAGACCTTTTTTTTTCAATAAATGAGTAAACTATAAATAATGTTTCACATACTAATTGAAAAACTTCAAGTGAATCAATATTAAAAAATACCCAATTGCTATGTATACCCGTATGCCTACTGCAGACACAAATTGAATGAGCATTTTCTGACTTCCTGAGAAATTATCTATCTATATCAAAATATGTATCTATAGATTCATATCCATAAAATATGTGTGCATATCTACAAATTCTCGAAATATTCTGAAAATATTTATGAAACTCAATATCAACAAAAAAAGAATCACATTTAACAGATGAAAGACAAATATGGGCTGAATTGAGGTACCCTCAAAAGCCAGAATTAGATTTTACTCTAAAATCTAAACTAATAAAATGTGTATCGAAAATACAGGATTAGCCATAAATGAGAGTAAAACAAGATATTGTGAATAAGTGAGTAATGGACTAGTTTGGTAAAGTTCAGCACTTTAATTCCTATGATATAAGGATTCACTGCTTGCTATGCAGAAAACTGGTTTATGTTCTTCACGTGAGAAAAATTAAAATGGTAGAAAAGTGACCAATCATGAGAGTGGGGGGTGGGAAGAGTGTGTTGATTCTGCTCATTTAGCATGGTTCAAGATTCAAAGTGGATGGAGTTCTGGCCAATCCAACATTAGCAATCTGATTGCACAGGTTAGGCTTTACCTGAAAGATATTTAAATCAGCTAATTGATTCCTTGTTCTCCACTTAAACTTCTTAAGAAGGTTTCTTCCAATGTATTTTCCCTACAGAAAGAGAATATGCTAGAGAAGCTGAATTAAACATTCTGATTCACTTGACAGATTAATTTCTCTGTGTAAATGAACAATGACATTTTCATTCATACATATCAGTGGTTTATACCCATCAGTTGCTGTGAATATGAGTCTGTGCACAGAGACAGCTTTCCTCTTAAATTGCAAACAAACTGATCCTGGGAGACTGTTATCCATTCCTTGAACTGTGATGAATCCACCAAAGCAAATGCTACTGGGTTTCTGAGCAGCCAGTCCCTCTTCCCCATGTGACATAACCTTGTTCTGGTGTACTTGTTTCTTGGAAAAGTTTTAATTGCTAATTTTTGTTTTGCTAATTGTCTAATTTACTTTAACCTCAACATTTAATTCTAGAATATTGTGAGATTGTTTAATTTATGGGTCATTAAGTTCTAGATGTTTTTTCCCTTTTTTTCTTGCTTCTTGTTTAAGGACACGAACATATAAAAGAAGATGAAGTACACATGAATGATTACTAAGTGAAATCTGTATATTTTTTATCTTACTGAAAGATTAGAGAGGTTGACTAATACTATTATATATGTACTTTAAGGGCTATTATTAATTTTCAATTATAGTACTTTTATATTTGCTCCCAATGTTATTTGCAATTTTTTGATCATCAGAGTTGTTAATTAGCGTATGTTTTATAGCATCATGGATCCTGATTCCAGAAGTATCAGGAGCTCTTTCAAGAAATTAGATGATCCATCACCACTGCCTTCATCCAAACAGACGATTTAAGGTAAATCACCTTTTCCATTTATTAGCTGTGAAACTTCTGGTAATCATTTTAAGTTTTCTGTCTTCAGTATGAGTAAGCAAGGCATTTGTAGGACTAAATATAGTACATAAGGTAAAACTATGCCAAAAATTTTTTGAAAGTGATTTTTGTATGCAAATGATAAATTTATTGCTAATGAGAGACATCAGATTTTTATAACCTTCCTAAACTAAATAACTGTCATGAGGTGATTATAATTATATGCATAAACCATAATTATTCATTGTATGATGTTGAGTCAACAGCAAATTTTCACATGTTTATGAAACATATTAATATTATGTGTATATTATCAATCAAATCAGTCTTAAATTTTAACTACATCTTCAATTTTTCCAAGATTAAATAAAAACTGTTTACAGGATAAATGTGACATGAAAATTTTGCTTTTTATATTCTCATGCTAAAACTTAAAATAATGTTAGTTCTTTAACACATTTCCAGAATGGCATTAACCTGATATTTTTCAAGATTAAATTTTATTAAAGAAACTTATGCATGTCCTAGTTTAGGATAAGCTTAAATGCTAAAATAAATCTCCCTAAGTTTAATGTTCTAAAAATAATTTAAGTTACTATCCTAGAGGACTACTAATAATTTTATGGTATTCATAAAGAAGAAAATACACTCTAAGTAAGTACAAAAAATGCCTGGAATTGTAGAACTAGTGCAAAATTCTTAACTTCAACTAATTATATTTTACTCTTGAAACTCAATAATACTCCATACAGGCTGAAGTCATTGATTTTCTGAGTTTACTTGCATAATATTTAGTTCTAAACTTAAATGTTAGACTTCATAAAATACAAGAAAATGGGCATTTATAGATGAAACATATTTTTAAAAGATAGAGCTTATAAATTCATAAAATCTCAAGGATAGGAGAAACATTATCACATTTTATATAGCATTTTTCAAAAGTTGAGCATAAAAGCTACAACACAAAAGTCCCCAAAGAGAAAATCATACAGGTCATAGTAGCAAATAACAAATGAATAAATCTAGAAATTTATAGCAAATAGTTAAGGAAAAAAATCACTTTAGTCTGAAAATATATTCCCAGGTAAACATTTTGTCAAAAATTGTTTTGCAAAGCTACAAACCTCATATTTACACAGTTACAAACTGTGAAAATCTTTTGTCAAAACTTATGACAAAAGCTACTAGAGCTGTAATTAAAGATAAAGCCTTGGGCTTCCCTGGTGGCGCAGTGGTTGAGAGTCCGCCTGCCGATGCTGGGGACACGGGTTGGTGCCCCGGTCCGGGAAGATCCCACATGTCGCGGAGCGGCTGGGCCCGTGAGCCATGGCCGCTGAGCCTGCGCGTCCGGAGCCTGTGCTCCGCAACGGGAGAGGCCACAGCAGTGAG
The DNA here is from genome assembly GCF_949774975.1 of Lagenorhynchus albirostris. NCBI lineage: Eukaryota > Metazoa > Chordata > Mammalia > Artiodactyla > Delphinidae > Lagenorhynchus > Lagenorhynchus albirostris. Next base: position 41,663,272 of record NC_083110.1, on the reverse strand, counting down.
AGGCCCGCGTACCGTAAAAAAAATAAATAAATAAATAAAAATAAATAAATAAATAAATTAAAAAAAAAAAAAGATAAAGCCTTAAATGTCAACTTTATTAAAAAAGAACATTTTAACAGAAAATAGGCATTTGAACTCAGATAATTAAAACATGATGAATCCTAAGAAAAGTATGAGAAAGGAAATATAGTAATAAAGGAAAAAGTAGGAATAATTGAAAATTTAAAATAGCAAAACATTTACATTTTCTGAATAAAAAGTAAACTGTGCATTCCTATATTTATCTGTTTTGTACATGTATTTCTTCTGCCTGGGACTTATTCCTTTATCTTACCTCTGGAAACTTTGTACTCCTTTTCTATGAATCAACTGAATTACCATCTTCATTCTGAGAACTCCCTGATTCTTCGCTCATATACCTTGCATGTTCCTCATTAGAGGTATTGAAACATTGAATCTTTTGAATAAATGATTTTCTATATGATATCACCACACATTTCAAAGGAAAAATGTAGGATGTAACATATTAAGCAAGCAGTTGATTTTGTTGAAAAAATTACACATGTGTTAGTTTGAATTGGAATTTTAAAAATTGCGTTTAGTGACTGGCTATTGCTGATACATAGAAATACTATACCAAATTATTTGCTTTAATATTAACTGGCTTCTGAATTTTATTGGATTTTCTAGTTACACAATTATATTCAAAAAGACATCTCATTCTGCATATTCTAATTTCTTCATCTTTATATAAAAACGTCTTGATTATTAAGACAAATCAAAGGAAAATATTTGGATATAATCAATAATTAAGAGCATGCACACTGGTGTAATTTTGCCCAGATGTGAAACCTGGGTCTGCAACCTATCTACCACGTGACCTTGGGAAAGTTACTTATCTCCTTTTTGCCTCAGTTTCTTCCCAGTAACTATCTTTTAAGGTGGGTTTGAGGTTTAAATGAATTAAAACTTGTTATATGCTTAGATTAGTGTCGGTATTGTTTAACCTTTAAGGCAAATGTCTAAAAGACATAGGATAAAAAACATTTCAAGTATTTTTAAGAATTTTATGTGTTTATTTAAACTATACTCAATAAATACTGTTTAATTAACATTTCCACCACTTTTATTTGTGCAAACTTTACTTTCTCTGTCACATTCTATCTGCAGGACATTAGGCAGCTTTACTTAACATGTGTACACTTCAGGATCTTTATCTGTAAAATGTGGATTTTAATAGTACCATCCATATAGATTTGTGTATAAAAAATAGGATAATGGTAAAATAAGAAAGATTTTAGAACATTTTAAGCTTTCACCAAATGCTAAATAATGTTATTGACATAAGTGAGGCATTGAATATTTTATAAAGGTATTTCATATTGAAAACACAGATTAACCATTAATTTGTGTTGGGGCAACTGACCATTCATTACAGCTAAATAAAAAAGTTGCTTTTCTATATTACACATTACACAAAAACAATTTTATATGTAAAATAGAAATCATTACAGTACTAGAAAAAATATAGGTGGGCATTAGTATAATTTCATAAAGAAAATTTTCAAAGAAAATTTGAAAATTAGTATAATTTTTCAAAGAAAAAAAGTCTATTTCATCCTAGTGATATAATCAAAACTTATATAACATCAGAGTAGAAATTATGTTATTAGAGAAAACTTGCTGAATTTTCTTGAATACAGACTCTGCAGAAAATTATGGGATTTTTATAACCTTCCTAAACTAAATAACTGTCATGAGGTGATTATAATTATATGCATAAACCATAATTATTCATTGTATGATGTTGAGTCAACAGCAAATTTTCACATGTTTATGAAACATATTAATATTATGTGTATATTATCAATCAAATCAGTGCTCTCTTCTGTGCTCTCAAGGGCTATGAAATCTGGTCAGCTATCCTTGAATAAAATAACTTGTGAAACGTATGAAGCAGAACATAAGATGCATGGTAAATCACACATGATCTGTAATCCAAGTCAAATTATAGCCAACCTTGAGGACAATTATATAAAATGCAACTGTGCTATTTTTCAGAATGTTATCAATCCTTGTCACATTTTTATAGGCTCCAGCTCAGATTTTGTTTTTAATATGGAAAGTTAAAATTCTAGTGTCTTTCCAGAAAAGAAGAAATCATTCATTCTCAATGAATTATTTCATGGAAAATTTAGCCAAATTTAATCTATATTGCTTCTTAATTTTTATTTTTAAGAAACACAGACATTAAAATGCTCTCTCTGGGTTTTCTTTGTGAGTATCTGGAAAATACAGAGTATCATCATAGCCCTATGTGTCACTATTTTTCTTTTCAATTCTATAAGCAGACACTGTATTTAATTTGGGGAGTATGCTTTGCTTTAGTAAATTGGATGAAAAATAGATTTTCTAAAAAATTAAGCCTGATTTATCCCTCATTAACTTCTCAAATTATTGAAAATCTCAATAGTGTGATCTGGGAATATTTTCCTAAGGAATAGCTAAATTTTATAAACATTACACTATCTGTTCATTCTGACAAAACTAATATTTCTATTTAGGCAATACACTTTGGGTTTTATCTATTTATTTTCAGTCTAATTAATTTGAGAATCTAGAGTTTCACCTGGAGACACAAAGGAGGCTCCATGGTGCTCATTTGAGATATTGCAATATTCTGATGCTTCCAAAAATCAGTTAAATTGGCTCTATAATCATTCCTTTTGGTCTTGCTGTTGAAGGTGTAGTTTAGTGGTTTCTCTGATTGCTATACAGAGCTTTATGTTCCTAGAGGACAGGAAGATACAGAACTTACTTCTTTTCAAGCATAGTCACCGTGTTCTAGCCACACTTGCTTTCCTCTTGCTCTGAATCATCAACCTCATGCTGGCCATGATATCTTTGCACCTGCTGGGTTTTGGTTTTGTTTTGGTTTTTGTCTGAAAAATTTTACCCAGAATCTTCCTGTATCTGAGTCTTCTGTATTGTTCATGTGTTAGAATATTTATATTACTTACTCTAGTTAGCTTTCCCAGATTATTCCATCTAAAACAGCAGAAACCACACCCCTTCCAACACACACACACACACACACACACACACACACACACACACACACACACACACACACACACAAACACCTGGCCAGTCACTACCACAGAACCTCATTTCCTTTTCTTTATTATTCTGTGTCATGATTGTGTTCGGTTATTTATTTGTCTTATATGTCTCCCCTACTATAATATAAGATCCATGAGAGCAGGGACAGAGGTTCTTTCTTGTACCTCCAGCTTGGAGGACAGGGTCTAATCTACTGAGTGGCCCTCGAGGGTAAGATAATAGAAAGAAATAAGAGAGGAAAGAAGGAAGGAAGAGCAAAGGAGCGAGAATGGAAGATAAGACAGAAGACAAATAGCAGTCCAAGTTATAGGCATGTTAAAGGAGCCACTTGGCCTCTCAAATTCCATTATTACTCTATCAACTCTCATAGTATAAACACCCACTTGAGATTTAAATTCAAGCGTGCTTCACTTGGGAAAGAGTACTGTGCTGTGCAAAGTCCAGATCAACATGTCAGTGCTGCTATTTTCTTTTACCTAGAGTTCACATCATGCTTATAATTTTATGTTTTAGTTTCCCTCAGTCTATTTAAAAACTACTTGAGATTATACCAATGTTTTCTCAGTCCTCTTTCTTATCAATTTCTTTCTCTTTTTTAAACTCTATTTCCTTTCCCTATGATGGATGACCCTGAATGACATAAGATTCAATGCAGCAAACTCTAGTAAATATTTTTTCTACAATTTGGAATAAAACAATTAATTTCCTAAATAAATTTTAATATATTTACTCATATTTTGGAATTTTGGAACCAGAGTTTCTTTATTTAAACTTTACACACATTTTTAATAATTTGAGATAGAAACCTTTCACAGTATTTTCACCATGCTTCAGTCTACTTTTGACCAGGTTGTCCTGTTCCTCATGAGTCCTTTGAATTGGTTATAATTGCATAGATTGAATTCAGGGTTACTGACATCCGTAATAGAGGAAAAAAAGTAAGTGACATATATACCTAATAGTAGTGCTAATACTGATGTAAGTATTAAATAAAGTATGGTGCATCTTTTAAATAAACTATTTTTCAAAATTATACATGATAATTGAAAAGAATATATACAATATAAAATTATATCACAGTGAAAATGTAAGACAAAAATTAGATACACATTATTAAAAAATTACGTAAAATGAAATGTGATTCAATTGGTGAGAACTAGAACAATCAGAAAAAAAAGGAAAGAAGTTTTGGAGTAAAGAAAATACAAAACCATTGCTTTCTTTAATTTTAATTTTCCCATGATTTATAGTTAGTAATGTAGGAAGAGGAGGAAGAAGATGGGGAGGATATAATTATATTGCCAAAAAGAAAGTAAAGGCATATTAAAATAATTTTGTTACATATGTATCCCTTTTCATTCATGAACAAATCAATGAACATCTACGGTCTCAGGTGTTGTGAAGACAATTTGTTAGGTGTGAACAAGGTTTCTGATCTTCAGGAACCTATAATCTGTGGAGGAGTTTAAAACATATGCATGAATTAATCCATTACCAGGCAGCAAACAGTAGTTACTATATGTGAACTGCAAAACAGAATTGTTTTGAGAATCTAAGGTGAGTGACAGAAGGCTTCAGACTCGAGGAAGAAAGAAATATTTTTGTTTTTTATTTTCTTTCAGAGGTGAACCTTCAAATTGGTTCATTAGCAATGAAAATACTCTCACCATGTAATGGTGGGAAATTTCCAACTGAGTAAGGGGCAATTTTATCCTGATTTCAGTAACTTTTCATTGATAGTTTGCCATAAGCAACTGATTAGATTTAAAACTTTTTTTTTTCCCTATCAGAGGGCATATTTGTAGTCTGTATATAAAACTCTTTTCTATCAAGAATATATACAAATTTTGGCTACACTAATAAGTTGTAGCAGCTTTTCTTGAAGTTTACACCGTGGAATGTGGTCCCATGTGGTACCCCAGGAAACAATTTTGGGAAACACTATGTATATATACCCCTCTCCTGCCAGAGATTCACCATGCCCTTTGCAAATTAAATGTCCTGAGATCTGCTTAATAATATCAGTTATACTGAACTTTAACCATTATCCTCAATCTTATTTCACCACAAAATCCTTTGGATTAATAGGTATCATGTGTTAATGTCCCAAGTCTCATGTTTGAGCAGCAGTATAGTGTAGCTGTTAAAATCAGAAGCACTGGCTAGAGATTGTGATCTTAGGAGAGTTGTTCCACAGAATTAGAATGATAATAGGATGGTAAATAGATTTTCTTTTTGAGTGTGAGTGAGGAATAATCAAGATTATAAACTTTGATCAAGTCCTGATACTTGGTAAGTGATATAAAAGTGTTATCACTATTAGAGCAGCCTTCTCTGTATCCATAGTGCTGATATTCCATCATGGCTGCACCAACTTACATTCTCAACAACAGAGTAGGAGGGTTCCCTTTTCTCCACACCCTCTCCAGCATTTATTTGTAGACTTTTTAATGATGGCCATTCTGACTAGTGTGAGGTGGTACCTCATTGTAGTTTTAATTTGCATTTCTCTAATAATGAGTGATGTTGAGCATCTTTTCATGTGCCTTCTGGCCATCTGTATGTCTTCTTTGGAGGAGAGGAGGGAGAGGGATGGACTGGGAGTTTGGGGCTAATAGATGCAAACTATTACATTAATGAATGGATAAACAACAAAGTCCTAACTGTATAGCACAGGGAACAATATCCAGTATCCTGAGATAAACCTTAATGGAAAAGAATATTAAAAAAGAATGTATATATATATGTGTGTGTGTGTGTGTGTGTGTGTGTGTGTGTGTGTGTGTGTGTATAACTGAGTCACTTTGCTGTACAGCAGAAATTAGCACAACATCGTAAATCAACTATACTTAAATAAAAAAAAAAAAAATGGGGGCTTCCCTGGTGGCACAGTGGTTGAGAGTCCGCCTGCCGATGCAGGGGACACGGGTTCGTGCCCTAGTCCGGGAAGACCCCACATGCCGCAGAGCGGCTGGGCCCGTGAGCCATGGCCGCTGAGCCTGCACTTTCGGAGCCTGTGCTCCGCAATGGGAGAGGCCACAACAGTATGAGGCCCAAGTACCGCAAAAAAAAAAAAAAAAGAAAAAGTGGATTTCTGCCATTTCCTGTCGTGGACATACCTCTGGTAGTCTAGCGGCTTTGGGACTTGGAACTTTGCCTTCCCCTTGCCATTTTTTCCCTGAAGGACTGTAAGATCTTAATGCAGTATTTCTAATCATGGACCTCCCGTTTTATGTACTTCACCTATGTGCTGTTATATCCTTAATTTAACATTCAATAGGATAATGTATGTCCCTGATCTTCATCATTTATTCTGCCCTGTCACTGGCTTGTCATGACACGCTCGCAGTGGTGAGAGTAGTTCACCAAGTAAAAGATTCTGCCATACCACAGACATAGTCTTGAAGCATGAGTGTGTTGGAAAATATGCCCAGGGAAATCTGATACAGCTCGTAATGTAATCTTTGAGAACCCCTATTGTATAGACTGAGTCTAACAAATACTATGTGATTATTAAAGATAAATTGGTGGTTAAATACATAGACATTTTGGGACAATTTGTATAGTAGGTAGTGCCTTGATTTTTTATCTGTCTCAATTAATTTGACCTGATGTAATAGAGTTTTTGCCTTTTTAGAGGTCAGGAATGGGCAGATTGGGATATAGCCTTCAAAAGTTCATGTAATTGGTCTAAATATTATTCCCAATTTTATGGCCAGAGCACTTTGTAATATCTCACTGGACTTCAGTTTAATCATCCGTAAAATAGGGATAGTGGTACTTTATCCTATATCATAGAGTTACCATAAAGATCATATGGGGGATAAGAATGCAAAGTAACCTGAAAATGTTCTACATATGTAAAGTGGAATTCCTTTACTATAATCATTATCATTTTTGCTAAAAATAGTAACATTTAAGTTTTAAAGTTTACTGTTTGAGTAATATCTCTGCTGACACAAACCAAGTGAACTAAAAAGGCCAAGAGACCAGGAGTCACCGCTCTTTCAAGTTATTTATCAATAGTCATTAAATTGATAATGGTCCAAATAATTTGATAAAAATATTTAGTGATGCTTTATTTATGACCATAGAACAAATAACCAAGCTATCCAAATTTATTTTCACTATCTTATCTAGACTATTGCCACCAAATCACTTGTGTGATGCACATATCAATCATTACTCCGGCCACTCTTACAAATATGGCTGGAACTCAATGATTTAGGCTCTCTGTTCATTTCCAAGATAACATTAATGTTTTGACAGAGTTTTGTCCCTTGGGTTAGTTTTTCCAATACAGCAGAGAATTGCCAGAACAACTCTTGGAAGAACAAACAGTATTTCTGTGATTTTTCAGTCGGCTAACTCCTGACAGTCTCTTAAAAGGATGAAAAAAGTCAGCTTTTGGAGATCTGCAATATAAACTGAAGCATATCATTTCCCCAAGAGATAAGAAACCTTACACGGCTGAAATGGAATCAAGTCACTGGCAATATCAGCAAGAAACACACTGTAACTCTTTTGTTGTAATTTTTCATGACAACCTCTAAGGACATTCAGTTTATATCATATTTCAAGACTGAAAATAATTTGTTAAACTTTAATCAAAAAAGTTGTATAGTTTTTCATCTACCCAGTGCCTTATTCCACACAAAAGAAAAAAGTCATTGCTTGCAGCTTTGTTTGAAAATCAAATTACTCATTCTGAAATAATATTGAAATTTATAGCATAATAAGAGTAGTCCCTGTAGAATTATTCTCATCATAGTACAGACAAAGCGAAGTTACTGGTGACACTGGAAATAAGTAATTCACTAGCAAGTTACAGTATCTTTTTCCTAATTTAGTTGTTGATCTTCTGTCTAAAAGAGATGGTACATATTGTTAGGCAAAAGTCATCCTCAGAAGCCATCATAAAAAAGTTCATTATCATGAAAACGTTGATACTAAGAGCAAGTGTAAACAGAGTTAAAGTTTACAAGTCACTAACAATGTAGCTAGTACATGATAATTTACTTTTTTAGTGCAGTAGCTACCAGGTTATGGTAATTTGTCTGTCTTTTAAAAAAATATATGTATATAATCAGCATGTTTTTTTATTTGATTAATACCATAAATGTTATTTTATGTTAACAAATACACCCCCAAACATCATTAAATGGTTATATAGTGTGCCCTCATTTAAAAAAAAATTTATTGAAATATAGTTGATTTACAATATTGTGTTAGTTTCAGGTGTATAGCAAAGTGATTTAGTTGCATATATGTATGTATATATATATTCTTTTTAAGATTCTTTTCCATTATAGGTTATTACAAGATATTGAGTATAATTCCCTGTGCTATACAGTAGGTTACTGTTGGTAATATATTTCACATATAGTAGTGTATATATTTTATTTTTTAATTTTATTTATTTATTTATTTTAACATCTTTATTGTAGTATAATTGCTTTACAATGGTGTGTTAGTTTCTGCTTTATAGCAAAATGAATCAGCTATACATATGCATATATCCTCATATCTCCTCCCTCTTGTGTATCCCTTCTGCCCTACCTATCCCACCCTCTCTATCCCACCCCGTTAGGTGGACACAAAGCACCGAGCTGATCTCCCTGTGCTATGCGGCTGCTTCCCACTAGCTATCTATTTTACATTTGGTAGTATAGATAAGTCCATGCCACTCTCTCACTTCGTCCCAGCTTACCCTTCCCCCTCCCTGTGTCCTCAAGTCCATTATCTATGTCTGCATCTTTATTCCTGTCCTGCACCTAGCTGCACTTAGGTTCTTCAGAACCATTTTTTTTTTTTTTAGATTCCATATATATGTGTTAGCACACGGTATTTGTTTTTCTCTTTCTGACTTACTTCACTCGTGTGACAGACTCCACCTCACTACAAATAACTCAATTTCGTTTCTTTTTATGGCTGAGTAATATTCCATTGTATATATGTGCCACATCTTCTTTATCCATTCATCTGTCAGTGGACACTTAGATTGCTTCCATGTCGTGGCTATTGTAAATAGAGCTGCAATGAACATTGTGGTACATGACTCTTTTTGAATTATGGTTTTCTCAGGGTATATGCCCAGTAGTGGGATTGCTGGGTTGTATGGTAGTACTAATTTTAGTTTTTTAAGGAACCTCCATACTGTTCTCCATAGTGGCTGTATCAATTTATTCTCACCAACAGTGCAAGAGGGTTCCCTTTTCTCCACACCTTCTCCAGCATTTATTGTTTGTAAATTTTTTGATGATGGCCTTTCTGACTGGTGTGAGGTGATACCTCATTGTAGTTTTGATTTGCATTTCTCTAATGATTAGTGATGTTGAGCATTCTTTCATGTGTTTGTTGGCAATTGTATATCTTCTTTGGAGAAATGTCTGTTTAGGTCTTCTGCCCATTTTTGGATTGGGTTGTTTGTTTTTTTGATATTGAGTTGTATGAGCTGCTTATAAATTTTGGAGGTTAATCCTTTGTCAGTTGCTTCATTTGCAAATATTTTCTCCTATTCTTTTTAATGGCTGAGTACTATTCCATTATATATATGTGCCACATCTTCTTTATCCATTCATCTGTCAATGGACACTTGACAGAAGGTTGAAAAGATGAAAAAAAATGAAAAGAAGGTTGTCTTTTCATCTTATTTATGGTTTCCTTTCCTGTGCAAAAGATTTTAAGTTTCATTACGTCCCATTTGTTTATTTTTATTTCCATTTGTCTAGGAGGTGGGTCAAAAAGGATCTTGCTGTGATTTATGTCATAGAGTGTTCTGCCTATGTTTTCCTCTAAGAGTTTTATAGTGTATGCCCTTACATTTAGGTCTTTAATCCATTTTGAGTTTATTTTTGTGTATGGTGTTAGGGAGTGTTCTAATTTCATTCTCATACATGTAGCTCTCCAGTTTTCCCAGCACCACTTATTAGTGTATATATTTTAATCCCAAATTCCTAATTTATTCCCCCCTTTCCCCTTTGGTAACCATAGGTTTGTTTTCTATGTCTGTGAGTCTATTTCCATTTTGTAAATAATATTTACAAAACAGAAATAGTCTGTTGTTTTTAAATAAAGAAAACACAGGGCAAGACAATACTTGATTGCAGCACCAAAACTGAATTTCAGAGCACACCTGACTTCCCAATTATTCTATATTATCAGTATATACTATTTTTATAACAATATAAATACAATAAATATTATAATTAAAAACCATGTCTCTTTGTAAATAAACTTCATTATTTTAATACTCTGAGGATTTTCTTCTAGTCGTAGTTTAGTCAGTGAATAGTTTGCATCTCAATAAATATGTATTCCTCTTGGTCAAAAATCCCATATATTAATGTACAATGGTCAAAGGGAAACATTTGTCTATTCCAACAAAGTATCTTTAGGGAAGAGCTGAGTCATATTTATACCTTGCCTTTAAATATAGTTGTCCTTCTATATAGTATGGAAGATATATCCATACAGGGAGCAATATGCATTCTGGTTAGCATAAGCAGAAAGGGGATTAATTCAAGGTTCTAAATGGATTATAGAATTACTGGGAGGACTGAAGTAATAGACTCTAGGCTGAGCTTCCTAAATGGACTAACAAAGCCATGCCACACGACCAGCCACTAAAGAAACTGCTGTGCCCTATTGAATTAAGATGCCCCCATCACAGCTGCTGAGTGCAAAATATAGACCTCTGTTGTGAGCAGGAAATCATCACTAGCTAAATTGGGAATCATACCTAAGGAAGGAGGCATGCACTATGAATGATACTTTGTTTGGCAACATCCTTTCTGTGAAAAAATAGCTCTGCACAACAAAAATTACGTATTTGATTCTGCCATTTTGCAAGAGCACCATATTCTGACACGGAGCAGTATCAGTAAGAATAACACCACAATATTTTTGTGGTTGTAACTTTGTGTGACAATCTCTAAGGACATTCATATTGCATCATATTTCAATATTCAATAGTTCATTAATCTTCAATCAAGAAAACTGGAATGGTCTCTCAAGCTAATGTCTTTTTCCATTAAAAAGAAAAAAGCTTTGCTTGAAAGTTTGTTTTATTTGGAAATCAAATTACTCATTCTAACATAATATCTAAATATATAGCATATTAAAAGTATTCTAGATGTAAAAAAAATGTTCTTCCTTAATATTAGTCACAAGTCACATCCCTATGATAACAATTTTTGTGTGTTAGATTCATTGTGGTTGCATGGAATAAGTATAATCTTTCTTCCACAAAGCAGCTTTCCTAATATTTGAAAATATCTCCTATGTTTTCTATAATATTTCTATCAAGTCTGTTTTACTTCTTTCTTCTACATAAAATAATTTTTAGATTTTCTTCATTTCTGATCACCTTTTTCCAAGCTTGCTCTAATTTTTAATAGTTGTCTTAAAAAGGAGCCATTTGGTATGGAATACAATTATTAGAAGTAAGAAAAATACAGTGGGGGCATTACATCTTTTTCAATCTAATCCTCTATGCTTGTTAACAAAATGCTCATAATCATCCTGGCACTACTTGTATAATCTCATGAATGTCTTTATATCCATTCTTAAAGTATTTTTCCTTTTATTTTATTTATTTTTTGTTTGTTTGTTTTTGTTTTTGTTTTTGTGGTACGCGGGCCTCTCACTGTTGTGGCCTCTCCCGTTGCGGAACACAGGCTCCGGACGCGCAGGCTCAGCGGCCACGGCTCACGGGCCCAGCCGCTCCGCGGCATGTGGGATCTTCCCGGACCGGGGCACGAACCCGCGTCCCCTGCATCGGCAGGTGGACTCTCAACCACTGCGCCATCAGGGAAGCCCTTTCCTTTTATTTTAAACTAAAACAAAATAATTTGTAAAGTTTCCTTAAATGCTTCCACCACTTCTATCCTATCTATGTCCAGCTGCCCTTCCTGAACTGTATCCAAAATTTTGTAGTTCCTCAGATCTTTTCCTATTTCCTTTTTTCTGTTCACTCTGGACTCTCTCACAAGGTAAATAATCTCACATAGTCACTTCAATAACTTGTTTACTATGTAGTCCACATTTCTACAATTTTCAAAGCTATATTTCAAGCCAGGCCTCACTTCTGGGGCAGCTAAACATAACCTGGCCAAACATGAAATTATTAACTTCCACCTGAACACTTGCTATTCTAGTTGTTCTTTTTTTTAGTAAATAGCACCTTGCATCTTCTTAACCGGAAACCCAGTAATTGTTCTTGATTCCTCTCACTCACTTACCTATCCATATCAAAGGTATCATTGGATTTTGTCAATTCTAATTCCTAAATAGTTGTGTAATTTACAGACTTTTTTTTTTCTTTCTATTTTTATGCAACTGCCCTCATCCTCTTTCTAGTCTAGTCAACTGTGATATCCTCTCAATAGGTCTTACCTGGCTCCAACCCTTTCTCAAAGGATCTGTCATAGGTTTTTTTTTTTCCTAATAAAATATTCTATAGCTTCTAATTGTTCCAGAGAAAAGGGATAAATTTATTCTTCTGGCCTATTAGTTCTTGCAGTGGTTCATGCATCCAGTATCAGCTTAATATACCAGCTATGCTAGACTTCCTTCAATGCCCCCAATATTCAGAAGGCCTCTAGGACTTAGAACATGCTGCATTGAAGCCCACTCCCCACCAGCCAATATATGTTTCCAAAGATAGACTCAAACTACCCCATCCTATCCTTTATATTTCCTTCAAGATGTGGAGTCTGTGAGTGCTTTGAGCAATAGAATGTAGAGAAAGAGACATTCTGGGTCTTCTGAGCCTAAACATTAAGGAAGTCTGGCAGCTTCTCCTTCCTCCCATGGAAGCCAGAGCCTTACTGTGAAGAAGCCTCAGCAACCATGTGGAGAAGTCTGCATGGAGTAGAATCAAGCCCCTCGCTGACAGCTTCAGTGCTGCTTCCATCTAACAGCCAGTATCATCCTGCCAGCCAAGTGAATGAACCATTCTGAAAGTGTATCCTCCAGCCCAGGGTGAGATGCTCCAGCTGATTCCTTGCCTTTGCCTAGCCCTGCTCAAATTAAAACTTGTGAACAGCTACTGAATGTTTATCTTTTAAGCTATAAGCTTAATAATAAATGCAAATGATAACTGAAATAGATACTTCATCATCTACTAACCCATAACTATTTAATATTTTATACTGTAAGCTCCATTTATAAAGATAATATTCATTTGACCACTACTCTTATCTTCAGTATGTAGGACAATATCTGATATATAGTAGACAATAAATATTGAGTAAAGGACAGGAGTATCAGTTTGTATTGAAAAATAAAATTTGTTTACACCTCCTTATTGCTCACAAATGTATTTGTTTTCCGAATGTCTGAACATAGGATTGCACTTGTCTTTCTCTGGGTTTTTTTGTAAGTTAACAATATATTTATTGTGATTCTAAATGCATTGGTTTCCTTGATATGTATTATTTTTAGAGCACAGTCTCAATGAAAAGCAGCATCTTCACTGGAACTTTTAAAGTACTACTCTACCATGTTTATATTGTATGAGAAGGATATTATATGGAGCCCTAAGTTGAAATGTTTCCTGTATTGCTCACTACAATGTGTAGTACTAAAACATTATAAGAGCAAGGTGATAGATACATTAGATAGATAATAGGAGAGCTCAGCAATTTGGAATTGATAAGAATCCCACATTATTTCTATCAGACTCATGAAAATCTCATTGAAATAATGTAAAAAGATCTCATATTCAAATGTTTAACACAAAGGATCAAAATGATCTTATCTTATTTGAGAATAATATAATAAATATAAGGGAATATGTGATTGGATGACTACATGAATGTAATCTGTTGAGATTATATGCAAGGCCAAAAACATATGGAAAAATTATAGTACTAAAGTGTTGAGGGAAAGGAGTGAGGTGTACATTACAGCATAAAGAACGACAGACCAAGTAAATAGCCAAAATGATAGAATGAATACATATATTCATTACATATAATTTGTATGTATAGTATTATTCAATATTTTATAAATATATAAATATATTATTTATTATTATTTATATGTAATATTATTCAAAAGTAAACATAAGCAAATTTTTTTAAGAAAAAAGCAGAAAAACTCATTATCAAGCCAAAGAATTCTGAACATATACACTTTATTGTTTTTCATGCAATCTTTAAAATAGACTAGTTAAAAACTACCTTGTAGAAACAACTACACTCTAAGGATTTAGAAACTTACGCTTGAAATTTTCCTAAATAGCAAAGCCATACATATACTGTGATTGTAATTTTTTTTTTTAACTTCATCCTAGGGATTCATTTTTAGAGGGAATGTGAATTCATTTCAGGTATATGTGTACTTGTGTTTTCTGAGTTCCCATAACTTTACATTGAAGTTTGAGAGAATTGCTTGTTGATATTAAGTGAGGGAGGAATTCCTTTAGACAAGCCATATGGAAGTAATCCCCATGATAAGTTAAAAATGACAATGTAAAATGAACTTTTCCAGGAAATAATTTTTAAGACTCAGGTTTGGAATTTTTCACCTGTAAAAGGAAACTATTGAGCAAGCTCAAGTTGGTCTTTTTAAATTCTTTTATAGAATTCCTCCAGATGTTTCTGTCACTTCTTAAAGATATTTCATAATTAAATGAATTTGTAGGTCAGTTTGGGGGCAACCTCAATGACCCATTTTCATGAGTCAATATATAGCAACAGATTAAGATTTATAGACCATAAATAATTCTGGTTCTTGAATGCTGCAGCTGCTCCACAAACCACACTTGGAGGAGGAATTCTTTTGTTTAGCTGTCCTGAAACAAAGTGGTGAGGCACCTTAGGAAGCTACAGAATTTCTATGGCACTTGTGGAAAGCAGAGAGGATACAACACACCCCACACAGACTGGCTATTGCCTGAGCTGGGGCACTAAATGCCAGTATGAAGCCCTGAAAAAGATCATTAATTTTTTTTTTCAATTTTTGAGCCAGGGTAGAGAATAACTGTGGAACAAGCAGGAGCAGGCAGCCAAGGTGGCAGGGTAGAAAGACCCTGAGCTCACCTCTTCCCATGGGCACACCAAAATCACAACTATTTACAGAGCAACTATCAATGAGAAAGACCTAAAGACTAGTAGAAAAGGTCTTCTACAACTAAAGATATAAAGAAAGAACCACAACAAAATGGGTAGGAGGGGCAGAGACACCTTAAAGTCAAGATCCATAGCCCTAGGTAGGCAAACCACAAACAAGAGGATAATCACAATTGCAGAGATTCTCCTCAGGGAGTGAGGGGTCTGAGCCCCACATTAGACTCCCCAGCCTGAGGGTTTTTCACTGGGAAGTTGAGCCAGCAGAACATCTGGTTTGGAAGGCTTTCAGGGCTTGAGTATGAGAAAGCCAGAGGTTTGTAAGAAACAGAGACTCTACTGTTAAAGGACACACACAAAAATCTCACACACTCCAAGACTCAGCACAGAGGCAGTAATTTGAAAGGAGCCTGAGTCAGAGTCAGTTGCTGATCTTGGAGAGCCTCTGGAGAAGCTGGAGACAACTGGAACTCTCCCTGGGAACCTAGATGCTGGCGGCAACCATTTGGGGGAGTTTGTTCTACCAAGAGGACAATGGTGCTGGCAAGTGACATTTTGGAGCCCTCTCTCTAGACTTAGTGCTGGAATCCAGCCCCACCCACGAGCCAGTTGGCACCAGTCCTGGGCCCACCCAGGCAAAGCAGCGAGGCACCCAGGGACCTAGTCCCACCTAACAGCAAGCCTGCACTAACCCTAGGACTTTCAAGGCCCAGGCCCTGACCACTAGTCTTATCTATCCTTTTAAACTAAAAACTAAACTACACATCTGTTGCATGTTTTAGATTACACAATCAATTATTATTGTCCATGATTAATAGAAAAAATTATAAAATATGCAATTAAACTCAATATTTAGCTTGAGTTAGAGAAAAGACCCAGGCCTAGGATTCAATTCTATCTTACCAGTTGTAGGATTTGGGGCATCATTTGAATTTCTAACTAATAAATCAGTTCATTATGGTATTCCTTTCTATCTGCCTCAAATGGAAAATATGAGAATGCAATGAGAAAGTAGAAGTTGGAAATGTACAACACAACTGAGTGGCAATGTCAGTAGCTCTGCCTGCTTTGTTATAGCACCCAGTCTGCCTCAGGTCTTGTGTTCCACCCACACCAGCTTCCATCATCTAAGTCATCCTGCCCCAGCAACAAGCTCTTGGTACATCGTCTTCTTCACTGAAAATGCTCTTTTGACCTCTGTGTACTATACATGCCTCCTGCACCCTTCTCTACATAGTTTTGTTCCATTTATCTTCAGATCTCAACTCAGGCACCTCTTCTTCAGAGGAGATTTCCCCAAATTACAGCACCATCTCTCCCCCTTCCTTCAGTCCACATTGCCACAAGCTTAATCAAGGTCTCTGCCGCAAATCTTCATGATCATCACGCTTGTCAGAGTTTTAATTTTACACTTATTTACAACTATTTGGTTTGTTTTGGTAACATCTATGAGGGTAGGAATCATATTGGTGTTTGCTGATTATGTTATCCTAAGAGCTTAATATAGCAACAGGCACATATTAAATATTTAATAAATGATGGCTAGATGAATCAGATGGATAAGAATACAGATTTTAGAATATCTTTTTGGCCTTTGCTTTGCTTTCTTAACCATCCCATTTTAAATTGTATCATACCCACTCCCAACCTTTCTTATCTTCCTCCTTTTCTTTATTTTTCTCCATAGTATTTAATTTCTTCTGACATACTATGGTACAATACCAAATACAGAGTGAGAATAGAGTATAAATGATTGATCAAAACATGATAAAGCTCTGACATTTATATTTAAAGACAAGTCAGATTACTTAGTCAATGCTATTTCTTCTTAATGTATATAAAGTCTGACTTAAAATTTGTTGTTAAATGAATTGCAAGAGGGTCTCAAAGAGGACAAAGAAGTGGTAAAGTTGTATCATTAAATAGTGGTTATGAATCTGGACTCTGGATTGAGAATGCCTAGATTCAAATTCTGGCTTCAACACTTAGAGGCTATCTGGCCTTAAATAATTTAATCTCTTTAAGCCACAATTTCTTCAACTGTAAAATTGGGGGAAGATTTTAGTAGTAATTTCTACACAAATAGGAATGCTCTGAAGATTATGAGATAATACATATAAACACAGTGTTTGGTAAATAGCAAGTACTCAATAAATATTAATGTTGCTGTTACCAAAATGATGATTCCTGAGCCAGAGATCACTTCATGAGAAGTGAGAAATATGAGAAAATACAGGCATTCATACAGTTGCTCTGGGGGTTCTTGATGAGTCTTGCTGCCCACCCCTTGATAATTAACACTGGCATAACTACAGTGAACATATATTATTTTGCAGTATGTGAAAAACCCTTGCTGATACACTGGGTGGAGTGAGGATACTAAACCATTTAAGAGATAGTGTCTTCTTCTAAAGATTTTATATGCAGAACTGTAATCAAGGACAGTACATGAATCATGCTCTGAAAATTAAAATAATTGTTATAGTGTAGTGGACAAAGAACTTAATTGCTGCTGTGTTAATTTCTGGAAATTTCAGGAAATTTCTATATGAAGGGTTGAATTTTTACTTGGACCTTGACAAAGGGTTAAGAAAAACCCACAAAGGAAAACTCCTATCAGTTTCTAAAAATTAATGGCATTCTTGCCCTTCCCACAAAATAAAACATCAGAGAAATTAAACATTACTGGAAAATATAAGCAACCCCACTCACAATAAATTTTGATTTTACAGCACTCTGTATATAAGTGAAACATTCTCATTCAAGTCAAAGTTTACTTGTCACAATCTGATACTTAAAATTTTGTTAATTAGAATTACTTGATGGAAATTTATTTTCACATAGCAAATATTTGTACTTTTAGAGACCTTTTTTCAACTTTAAGTCATTTATATAAACTACAAAAAATGACTACTATTTTATTTTTTTAGTATCTTTTAAAATATATAAAAGTAGGATTTTTTTCATTAGTAATCAAATAATTTGTACAAAATGAGGTTTTGGAGTACATGAAAATTATTTGTTTTGCTAGTCTTAAATATTCTCTACAACCTTTATATTAGTCATATGTTCAACCAATTTTTCTCCAAAATAATACTGACAAAAATTCAATGTAGTCTCTGAAATAAAATAAATTCTGAATTGATAATAGTTGATGTAATATTTTACATTAGTTACAGTTTATTCAAATAGACATGATCTCATTTTTATTATTTGAAAATAAATAGGAGAACAGTATTTTAATGTAATAAATTAATAATCAGAGTTGGTCATTTTTGTCTAAAATAACTTGTTCTCAGTTCATGTAGAAAGATTGCAAATGCAGCAACCATAATGACATATAGCTTGGGAGATCTTTGTCACTTGGTATATGTCAGAAATAGAAGCTCATTTTAAGAGATAAACCAGACTGGTTTTAGAGAAGCCTGTTCAGTCAACAGTGCCTGGAATCTGTGAACTCAAGCATTCCCAAGATAACTTTGACACTATACATTTTGAGAGGCAGCATTTATCAAATTCCAAGGAAGCAGTTATTTCACCTGATTTCATGAGCATGTTTTAATTACCATACTGATGTCTTCAGGCAGCTATGACCGCTGGTTATGGCTCCTGAGGATTCATACCAGACACCTAAATGACCCCATGCAAGGAGTTAGTTTTATTTGCGAGGATTTATCTCCTCTTCTCCAAGTCTGAATGATGGTGCTTTTAATCTCAACTTTCCTAGTTTGCAATACACAAAGTTTTTAGATTTATTATTCTATTCATGTGCTTTCCTTTTCATTTTATTAATTTTATAATTATTTTCTGTACAAAAGAAGGATGGACTAAATTACCTCTTTCTTCAAGGATCTGATGAATTAAAATATTTATATCAGTGTGTATATATACATATACATAAACATGCACATGCATATACATATATATTTACTGATATCCATATGACAAATAAATAATTTCTTCAGTATTTGTCGCAATAAATATAAGTTATTGCCCTCTTTAATTCAGTAGAGTAATATTCTATCAAAATTTAAAAATATAAATAAGATTTAACAAAGTATTAGCATTCTAGGAATGTTATCCCAAAGAGAAAAACATTGTTACAAAAGCTAGATGCAAAGACATGCTATTTGGGGCTATGTCTGTAAGGGGGGACTGGAAAAAAGTAAATGCCTATTACTCTGTGAATGATCAAATACATTTTCTACCACAAAATATTAAGTAGCTATTGAAAAGGGTGAGGGACTTCTATTTCCAACAAAATTATGAACTAGGCTAGCATCAAACGCTTTCACTATAAATATCAAGAGATACTAGATAAAGTATAATTGCTTCCCATAGATAAATATTTTTGAATCTATAGCTTAATATACAAGAAAGAAACAAATCTCAGGTGTCAGATGCAAAGCGAAAGCTGAAAGCCAAAGCAGTAAGCAGGTGAGCTGATATTACAGCAGCCCTGGAAGGTTAGTTGAACTGTATAATGACTAAAGGTTCAAGTTAGGTTTTAACACCACACAGGGTAGGAGTCAAGGTCCTCCAACAACTACAAGCCTAGTGAAAAGAAGACACAATCACTCTATCCACTGACCGAGAGAGATGACAAGAATGGTTTTTCAGATGTTACTGATGAATGATTCATATCTTCTTGGTGCTGGTCTGTACACATGAGACTGCTTATAACTAGCACCTGTCACAGTTTGCCTAAGAACATTTTTTTTCTTCGATCTGGGACATGCACAATCTCAGCTGTAAGTCCTGGAGGGGCTGCAAGGGCCCCAGAAGAGCCCTCAGCCAGCGATAGATGGGGAGTTGGTAGATAAATATACCTGCTTCCTCATTCATAGCTAAGTACTCTACACCTCCTCCTAGAATTTCCCAGCTAGACTGAGTTTTATTTGCCCACAGTGGCAACTTGGTTGATGATGCAACTTTTGCTTTCTTCTCCTCCGTACTGTACTTGGCCACACCCCTACTGATTTTCCTGGTGTCATCTCTCAAACTATTTACTAGAACTTGAGTTCTAACTTCAGGGTCTAGAGGTATCTAAACTAAGATGAAGATTTACTTTTATTCTGAAGCTGAGTAGGATAAAAAAATTCTCCTGAGAAAAAATAAAACTTCATCTCTCACTGACCTGCAATCTACATTTACTTTACCTAGGTGCTACAGAGAAATCCTAAACCAAGAAAATATTTTTAAAATATTCAAACTGACTTTCCTTTTAAGTTGTCACTGGAAAGTGAAGCACATAGAACACCTGCAACAAAAAAATTGAAAACTTCTGTGGGGAGAAACTTCAACAAATCCCTATGAGAATCCCACAGGGTTAAAAAATAATTTATACTTAAAATGAGGTTATAATTAAAATCATTAAACACACAAAGAAACAAACCATCATAAGTGAGAAAAAGATGTAACAAACAGAAGATTTGGCACACTCAATAACTTAGGTTCATAAAAAGAAGCAACATGATGAAACTATAAAATAAATATATTTAAACAATTAAAGAGGGAATTTTTAAAAGTTGTCAAAGGAAAGGATGTGATAAAGAAAAACAACAAGTTTTGAAAAAGAACTAAGGAACACTTTTATAAAAGAAAAAGATAAAGTACAAGTAAAAACACAAATTAATGAGCCTGAAGATATATGTGAGAAAATTATGTAAAATGCAGCACAAAGTGGTAAATTGGTTGAATATAAGAAAGACTCATGGCGAGACTTCAGATATCTAGGTAATAGTTTCAATATATATTAAAATGTGAGCTAAATCTCTGTCTTGGCACGTTTTTCAGGATGTCTTTTAAGTGAGAAAAGCAAGAAGCAAGTAATTAAATATAATACAAACCAATTTTTGTAAAACAAATAGCACCAAATATAAAAGGAAACTGTGTGTGTGTGTATGTGTATCATAGTATATGATCAAGGCAGAGGTTTTTAAACAGGAATGTGGAGAAAAGGGAACCCTCATGCACTGTTGGTGGGAATGTAAATTGGTGCACCCACTATGGAAAATAGTGTGGAGATTCCTCAAATTTTAAAAATAGACCTACCATACCATCCAATAATTTCACTTCTGGGTATTTATCCAAAGAAAATGAACACACTAACTTGAAAAGATACCTGCACCTCCCTGTTCATTGCAGCATCATTTACAATGGCCAAGATTTGGAAATAACCTAAGTGTCTGTCCATGAATGAATAGATAAAGAAGATTTTATATATATATGTATATATATATATAATGGAATATTATTCAGCCATAAAAAATAACAGAATCTTGCCATTTGTGACAACATGGATTGACCTTGAGGACATTATGCTAAGTGAAATATGTCAGACAGAGAAAGACAAATATTGTATGATCTCACTTATATGCAGGAACTTTAAAAATAAAAACAATCTCATACAGAACAGATTGGTGGTTGCCAGACTCAGGGCATGGGTGTGGGTTAACTAGGTGGAGGGAGTCAAAAGGTACAAACTTCCAATTACCAATTATTATAAAAGGTGTAAAATTCCAATTATACAGAGGTACAAACTGCCAAATATACATTATGATATAATGTATAACATGGCAACTATACCTAATAATACTGTATTGCATATTTGAAGGTTGGTAAGAGAATAAATCTTAAAAAGTCTCATCACAAGAAAAAAAAAGTTTTGCAACTCTGTCTGGTGATGAATGTTAACTAGACTTATTGTGGTGATTATTTTGCAATATATACAAATATCAAATCATTATGTTGTACGCCCAAGACTAATATAATGTTGTATGTCAGTTATTCCTCAATAAAAATAATTTTTGAAAAAGAAAGAACATCCAAGAGAATCAGTATTTTGAAAGCCTACTAACCTATCTTAAAGATATTTCTGTGCTTATTCAACCTAGAAACAAATAGTCAGTCTTCAGGCAACAATCAAATCTAGTTCAGCTGGATGTGTGCTTTTGTTGACCATACCTTTTTTATTGACTTTGACATTATCATAATTGTTATACAATGATGAAATGACATCTAAATACCTAAATAAGATGTACATATCATCTTAGTTTCCATAGAACTGCCAATCCCAAAACCCATACAAACACACACATACGCACACACGTCTAAGTTTCTTCATACTTAACAATAGATAATTGATGCAAAAAGCACTGCTTTTTAAAGGCATCAATATCCCTTTAAAGGGGGTCAGCATCAGAATTTAAAAGTCAAGGTCTTGCTCTGTGTATTGTGTGTGTGTATGTGTGTGTGTGTGTGTGTGCTTTGGGGAATATTATTTTTTTTCCCTTGGATTTTTCACAAGGATCATACAGACACACACACACACACACACACAAGTATTGTGCCTGAAATTGTCTAGGAAAAACAAGAGAACATGTAACTCATTCTCTTGTGTGTATAATTAGCTCTTTTGCTCCTTCACTGTGAGAACGAGTATCATGACCCTTAGGCAGTTGTGGGTGTTATTATTTGGATTATAACACCGAAGTTAGACCTTTAGTGTTATTGTAAATCAAGCTGCATTCAATATTTTAATATGATTGTGGAAAATAATTAGTCACAGCTGAATAAAAAAGATACCAGTTGGAGTTCTACTTCATTAACAGAATGCCAGCTGAACATGTAAGGTTCTCTAGAATCTCACTGTCCTGATGTTCATATTAATGTCTATTTAATCAATGCTTTTATTTTAGTGTATGAGTTTGACTCAACTCTCTCCGAGCATGAACCAAATTCATCTTTGCTTCAGAAGGTTGAGGAGCTAGTTTGAGCAAAAGAAACTTGCAATTACAAATTTTCTAAATTTACTTTTTTTTTAATGATAAATCATTTCATTGAATGAGCAATTTTGCTAAAGTGTAGCTCCACAAGTTATATGGATTAGAGATTGAATGCAAAATAGACAATATTCCAGAAAATTTATAATCCTTTGCAGCTTTGAATAATTATTTGCTTCTATTATTCTGATTATTTTCTTCCATTAATATTATTTTAATATAGATGCCAACTTTAATTTACTTCCCTGTACTTCAAGTCTTTCAAATAACTCCAGTTCTCAAAAGAGATTCCATCACTATGTCAATTCTCTGTTGTGCCTTTTAGAAACAATTTAGCACACTGTACAACCAAGTAGAGGTGACTAGAAGTAAAGGTGACTAAAGTATCTGGGTAAGGTATTAATAGCTATTATCAGGAGCCCAGCACAACAAGTAACTTCTTTGGAGAAGAAAAGATAACATGATACTAAAAGCAGAAAGAAGAAAGAAGTATAAATATTGGAACATTAAAAGCCAGTGTTTGGCTATTCGGGGTCTTTTGTGGTTCCATGCAAATTTTAGGATTGTTTGTTCTATTTCTGTGAAAAATGCTATTGGAATTTTGATAGGTATTGTATTGAATCTGTAGATTGCTTTAGGCAGTATGAATATTTTGACAATATTAATTCTTCCAGTCTATGAACACAGAATATCTTTCCATTTATTAATGTTTTTTCAGTTTCTTTCATCAATGTCTTATAGTTTCCAGTGTACAGGTTTTTCACTTCTTGGTTAAATTTATTTTTGGCATTTTATTCTTTTTGGTGCAATTGTAAAAGGGATTGTTTTCTTAATTTCTCTTTCTGATAGATCATTATTAGTATGTAGAAACACAATAGATTTCGTATATTGATTTTGTATCCTGCAACTTTACTGAATTTATTAGTTCTAACACTTTCTTGGTTGAATCTTTAGGATTTTCTATATATAATATAATTTGCAAATAGTGACAGTTTTACTTCTTCCTCTCCACTTTGGAGAGGACTTCCAATACTATATTGAATAAAAGTTGCAAGAGAGTGGGCATCCATGTGTTTTTCCTGATCATAGAAGAAAAGCTTTCTGCTTTTCACCACTGAGTATGATGTTAGCTGTGGACTTGTCATATACAGCCTTTATTATGTTGAGGTACATTCCCTCTGTACCCACTTTGTTGAGAGTTTTTATCATTTCTACATTTATTATAAACAATGTATGGCATTCAAACCAAAAAAAAAGTCATTAAAAACACACAATTTGTTCAGAAACTAGGAAGAAATAATTTAGAAATAAATACAGCATGTGGACTGTGGTCGTACAGCCCTTGAGATAAGAATGCTTTTTAACATTTTTAAACAGTTAAAAGAGTATATATGATAGAAACATTATGAGATTTGCAAAGCCTAAATTACTTGTTACTTGGCCTTTTACATACAAAAGCTTTCTCACCGTGATGTATGGAATTGTAGTCCCAAAAGGAGGTAAGAGGAGCAATATTTAAAGAAATGGTTCTATGTTCAAAAACTAATGAAAACTATCAAACAGATTACAGAAGCAATACAAAAAACAGCAAGATAAAATTTTTTAAAGTATACTTCTGCATGTCATACTAAATTAATAAATATCAAGAAAACTAACTGAATCTAAAGCAAAACATAGTTATATTACATTTAAAAATGCAAGAAAAATGCTGAGAGCTAATTTCTCAAGAGAAATAATAAGAGCTAAACACCTTTGGTTATATATTCAAAGTTCTAAAAGAAAAAAATGTCAACCAGGAATTCTGTATCTATCCTAAATATCTTTCAAAATTAATGGTGAAATTTAATAACAAAACTGAATAAACCAAAACTAGGAAAATGTGACAAAAGTAGACCCACACAATACATGAAATATAAAGAGAATTATTAAAAGGAAGAAAAATAATCCCAATGGAAACACAGAGATGCAGGAAAACAGAAAATGTAAATTGTTGATTGATCTGATTAACAATTACTTGAGAAACATAATATTTGTGAGTTTTAAATATAGAGAGAATTTATACCAAAATTTAAAAAATAGCTCTAAGATAGGCAGGATAAGAGTCCAAAGAGTTTGAATTTTCTGAGAAGTGATAAAATTTTCTGAGAAGTGATAGAAGAAAAAAATATATACACATATATGTACATATATATGTACAATCACACATATACACACATATGTGTGTGTATATATATAATGTGTATATATGTAAGATGCACATCATCTCAAAATGTAGTATGCAAAATATATGCATACACACATATATATACACACATATATACACACATATATGTTTATGTATATAATGTGTATATATGTATGATACATAACTCAAACTTATGCAAAAATTGACAAGTAGAAAAGAAAAAGAGTCAAATCCTTAATTATGTTGGAAAATTATAATGCAGCTTTTAGAAATTCATAGAAAAGTCAGGAAATAAGTATTAGCAAAACTATAGAAGGCTCGAATAACACAACTCTTGCGCTAATGACATATACTAGAAACAATCCATAAAATCATCTGGATAAATATTATTTTCCACTGCATATATAATAGTCATCCATATTGGTCATGTGTGGGCTCTGAAAGTTAGTCTGTCAAATTTTAAATTCAGAAATCATAGAAATTATCTTTTCTGACCATAATGAAATTATGCTAAGAAACAATTTTCAAAAGATAACTAAAAATATTCTATATGTTTAGAATTAACTACATATTACTAAATTACCCAGAAGAAATAAAATAAAAATCAGGAAACTGTTTATGTTGAAAATAGAATGTGTAATAAAATCTGTACGATACAGCTAATATTGTGCTTAAAGAGAATGTTATAATGTTAATATATATTACAAAAAAAGGTGAAAATAAATGCTTACATCTCAAGAAGTTATGGGAAAAAATTAAATGAAGCTCAAAGAAAATAGAAGAAAGAAAAAGTAAGAAAAATCTCCACTTTATAAGGCCAGCATAACCTTGATAATAAAACCTAACAAGGACATTAGAGAAAAGGAAAATTGCAAGTCGATCTCTTCAAAGAAAATAAATATAAAAATCCCAAACAAATATTAACAAACCAAATCTCACGATAAATTTTATATACATATATACATATACACAGAGATGTATAAACCAATCAAATAGAATAAAATAGAAAAGCATGATTTTCTAGGGAAACTCCTGAGGTTTAGGTTAGGTTGTGCACTATCTCAACTTCTATTTAACATTTTACTGGATATTCTAGACAGCATGATAAGGCAAAGATAATAAAATTGTAAGGACTGATAAGGATGTGGTAAGAAATGTGATAAGTAATAGAGGTGATAAGGAAGTTATATGAAGTATGATAAGTGATAAGAAATGAATGTTATTATATGCAAGTGATATGACTATGTATGCAGAAATCCATATATATTATAAAGAAAACTGTTAATATCAATGGGGAAATTTAAAAGGTTTGTGGGTCACAAGGTCAATATACATAGAATTGTAAATTGTTTATCAGTTACACTGTCTTGGTCAAAAATCTCACTTCTCACTTCCTTCACCAGCTTAAACTCAAGATCCCCACACCTTCTCCTTGCATTTTATCTAAAAGCCTCTAGATCTGATAGCTTTGGAGAATCTGTCCCCAGCCATTCAACTAAGTCTCTTACAAATGCCAACCTCAACTTGAACTGTATATAGAAAAATCAATTAAATGTTGATACCTATTACAAAATTTTAAAAGCAACCCTTCAGTTGTCAAATTTGATACTGGATAAGCATTCTTTTATTTATCTTTATATAGTCATTCTGGACCTGACAAAACGTCTCTTCAGTAAATATTTATTGAATGAATGAATAAATAGGGATCGGTTAATATAAATCTACTCTCTTGGTCATATGAAGTTAATCTACATTTTTAAAAATATAGTGTTTATTTAGATACTTTAGTTCTAAGCCTGGTAAAGCAACTAATAATTTCCAGATTAATTAAAATTTACATATTTAACAAACAGTGGAAATATTTTTATTATTTAGAAACTAAATAGGTAATAAGTTAATTTGCTCATGATTAATCAATATTACCAGTAGATGGTAATTAACCTATCATATATACCTTATCCTTGTTTAGAGGGAAAAATAAATGAATTGAACATGATTTAAACATTTGTAGTTCCCAAGCTTTAATTTTCTGCCTCAGGTCAGGAAGTTACTAAATATTCTACAGTTAGACAGTATAGCTTTAATGATGTTAAGGTTTTTGACACTTTGTAAATGTTTTTACTCTAGGTAAAATTTTAAAGAATCTAGATATAAAATATGTTGCTGTTTATGACTGTTCAGTAATTCTTAATATGTGCTATTTATAGTGGCTTTGGAAAATAAGAAGATAATTTTCTAACGTATTTTGAGCACAAACTGGGAGACACAATCTAGGTGGTTTGGATTCAGTAGTAGACAAGAAGTTTTTTTTGCCATTGTGGAACTTGTATTATTTAAGCAGCAGAACAAATAATTTACCTAGCTCTCTTCACTTATATGCCTTATTTTGTACTCTTTAATCTTGCATGTTTCTTTTGTCCATGATTTCCAAAATGAAATGCTGCTGCGTTTCAAAAAACACATGACTTGCAATAACTGTAATAGATTTTAATTAAATTGTCTCTTAAGAGCTAATGGCTCGGGCTTCCCTGGTGGCACAGTGGTTAAGAATCCGCTTGCCAATGCGGG
Organism: Lagenorhynchus albirostris; assembly: GCF_949774975.1. NCBI lineage: Eukaryota > Metazoa > Chordata > Mammalia > Artiodactyla > Delphinidae > Lagenorhynchus > Lagenorhynchus albirostris. Next base: position 41,635,538 of record NC_083110.1, on the reverse strand, counting down.
GGACATGGGTTTGAGCCCTGGTCCGGGAAGATCCCACATGCCGCAGAGCAACAAAACCCATGTGCCACAACTACTGAGCCTGCACTCTAGAACCTGTGAACCACAACTACTGAGCCCACGTGCCACAACTACTGGAGACCGTGCTCTGCAACCGCAACAAGAGAAGCCCGCACACCGCAACGAAGAGTAGCCCCTGCGGGGCTTCCCTGGTGGCACAGTGGTTAAGAATACACCTGGCAATTCAGGAGACACGGGTTTGAGCCCTGGTCTGGGAAGATCCCACATACCGCGGAGCGACTAAGCCCGTGTGCCACAACTACTGAGCCTGCGCTCTAGAGCTCGCGTGCCACAACTACTGAAGCCCGTGTGCCCTAGAGCCCATGTTCTGCAACAAGAGAAGCCTGTGCACCACAACGAAGAGTAGACCCCGCTCGCCGAAACTAGAGAAAGCCCGCGTGCAGCAACGAAGACCCAATGCAGCCAAAAATAAATAAACAAACTAAAATAAATAAAAAATTTTAAAAAAAGAGCTAATGGCTCTTATGCTTAGTTTATGAGACCTGTGATTAATAAGAATTAGCAAATGTAATTGATTTCTAATTCTCAAGTACATTAATTCTCTAATTCCACCAGTATAGTATTTACACATATGAATTTTACAGATATGCATGGAAGGAAAAAAGATTACTTTAGCATAAACCTGTTTGCATAAGGACTAACATCATATGTAAAGTCAGTTCATCGTGACTTCAAAAATTTTCTGATTCATTAAAGAGTCGAGAGGATTTTGTCCTTGGAATATTTTGGTTTATCTTAGCCCTCTTTTTTTGAAATATTATCATTTCTTTCATTGTTTCAGGATTTATGTATATCACATAAATGGAGTCTTTATTAACTGTCATGATCCCCATATTCTCATACCTCAGGTCCTTTTATTTTCCACCCTTCCTCAGTGAATTTAGCTCAGCTAGAGTAAGGAACTGATTTGTTATATGGGGAAATATCTGCTCAAGTTGAGTATAGCATAGTAGTATATACCAGGACTCCTGCACTAAGAAAATATTAGTAACTGGTTTACTCTTGTTTACTCTATTACACTAGAGTATATTATGGACAGTCTTGTTTTCTTAGAGTTTCCCCTATTTTTATTTCATTCATTTTATCTCAATAACAGCAAGCAATACCAATTCAAAGTTAAAGTAGCAATGCCTTTCTCCCAGTGCACTATTTGTACAAAATATTTTGTGAACAGCAAACACAATCATATGAATTATATTAATTTGCCACCATTCTCTGCCAGTCCCAAATCCTCCTCTTTCTTCTCTTCCTGCAGACCTGAGTACCGTTCCCTTCACACACGATTTGTCTCTTCGTGGATCATATTAATGCAGCACGATTTACGATAGAGTCTAAAAATGACTCTGAGTGTACTTTTTGGATTTGTTTTCTGACAGCAACAGATTCAAAATATCAAGAGTAACAAAAACAAGATATAAACATGGAATCATTAGGGACCAATACAGATGGCATAAAATATTGTTACTCAGATCATTCATCATTTGATGCAGTGAACATATAGTTTCTCAAATTGTTAGCCATTTCTCACAAGAAGAAACAGCTGAAAAATATCAATATCAATTTCATTTGAATCTTCAAATTTCATGCCAACATCTGCTTTCTAGAGAAGAGATGCCAGGATCATGTCTTTAAAATAAAAGAAAAAAAAAAGTAAAACTCAGCTTGATTTAGTTGGGAATATTTTATGTTAATTTCAAAATTATAATTTTGATATGACCGAAGTTATATGCCAAATACATTTCTCAATTAACTTACAAAAAGTATAAATATTAAAATCTTTAAAACAAGTTTTTAAATCACCTCTTTTAGAAATTCCAGCTTACTGAGAAATATAACACAGAATCTGAAAGATAAAGAATGGTCATCTGACCTGAGAAGGAGTCTGAAAAACATGGTTTGCTGCCCATTAGTTGTTTGCAGCATGTGGTTTCAGGATGAACTTACATGTGTGCTAGAAAAAGCAATGAAAGGGGGAAAAGGTCATTATCTTTATGTACCTAGTGTTTTTTTTTTTTCTTTCCCTAAAATACTAGTCACTTAGTATTGATATTTTATTCCTAGTCCCCTAGGTTCCTGGTTCAAGGTAAAATATCTTTTCCAGTATGTAGAATTTGACTGACAATATCTCATCCTTTCACTTAAAAGCATTTAGATTGAAGTTTGGGCTTTGGGGAAAGTCTGTTTTAATTCAATTTTAAGTAAGGTACTCTGTGGGAGACATATTTACATATACAACCACTGTTATCAAAACTCATGGGAAACATGTCCATTTTCTCTCACCCAATTACAACAATAATAGACTTTAAAATGTTCTAACAATTCTATGTGTTTATTTGTAGATTTGGCCATTTGCTTCATTAAAATCTTCTATTGCTAAAGGTCATAAATTTGAGTTTAAAAGGCCTACTTCTTAATTAAGAAAAAACAAACAATAATACAATTTTTACAGAATGTCAATTTGTTTTCTTACGTAAGATATGAGTGGGCTAATAACTCATGATCAAGAGGTTTTACTTTACCCATGTAAGGAATGCCCACATCATTAATTATACAGACTGATAGCAAGTTATGTATATAATTTTGAGACATGTTATTTCACACAATTGAGCCTTAAATGGAAAATGGGCTAACTAAATGATTTTTTCACTTTTTTTTGGGGGGGGGTGTATTACATTGACAATTCAACCATTGGAGCCCATAAAAATGTACTCACTAACTTGATATTCTGGGGAAACAATTTACTCTGCAAGGAGAAATAAGAATTTAGATTTGCTGAGCTGTAAAAAGGGCAAAGCTTATAAAACTTTATTCTATATAGGTATGTCTGTATATCACAAAGTCAGAGAGCAGCTTCCTCTTGATTTACAACTACAATATACTTGTAGCTGTATTTTGTAAAAGATATTGGTTTCCAAATATACTTAGAACATATTCTTTCCATCTAGATAGATTTCTTTTCAATGGTGCCAGCTACAGTCAGCAAAATAAGACAGGCTCTTCCACTGGCTTAAGAGAAAGCCATCGTTCTGTCTCAGTGGCATATAGCTAAGCAAATGGCTAAAATCTTCTCGCTTCAGCATTTTGTTCAGCCAGATTAACATAGAACCATTTTTCCCTCCCATATAATAATCCTATTACATTGAAACCCTGAGGGCATAGAAGACATGATCTAACTGGAGCATATTATTCATGTACAAAGCAATAGATGTTTTGTACTGCAGATAGTTACAATTTAATTCTATAGTTTAGTAAATATACAATAGGAACTATTAATAGAACGATTTTGTTTTCAAATGGCATGCATACATTAGAACTGACTTAAGCAAATATATGTCAACTATAAGGAAGCTCTTATTTCTCAGATAACCCAAGGGAAATAAAGAAGCTGTGCCTTAGCAAGTGGGCTATCACCCTCCCTTTTATCTCCTCCTCTCTATAACCCTGCTCTGCTTTTCTTCCCTTTCCTCACTTGCTTTGTAAGCCAGCTATATCTGTTCCAATAATATGAACCCCCATATCCTAGTAAACAGTCTTGTATTATTCGAAGTTCTAGATCTGAGTTAGACCAATCAGTCCTTTCTCCAGACTTTGAGAAATTAGACTCAGAAACAGACAATTTTAGGGGGTGGTGGCTGAATCTGTTACATGTACAATTGATATGTTGTCAGGTGCTAATATCCTTGTTCAAAAGATGCTTTTGATCCTCATCTTACATGATGTACCTCTCTGAAATATATAACACTTATTAACTACTACTTTGTCACTTAAAAATCTCCATCCTTAAAAAAATTGTTTAACATAAATAGCATTTGCTTGAATTACTGTATATGCATCTTAGCATTCATGAACCTACAAATCAAGATTTTCAATAAAGGAGAAGAAGTAGGATGTATTTGTATATGTCCTAATAGTTATATGTATTTTCACTTCTCGACTGTATAAGGAAGCCCAAAAACCACTGAAGTCACATTGTAAAATAACGAACATATTTTTAAAAATGTATTTGCTGTTACCTATTCCTTACTATTCTTAGATTCTTCTATCCCAGTTGCTACAAGGGACCTGAGGTTTAAAACTTCATCTCTGGGCTTCCCTGGTGGCGCAGTTGTTGAGAGTCCACCTGCCGATGCAGGGGACACGGGTTCGTGCCCCAGTCCAGGAAGATCCCGCATGCCACGGAGTGGCTAGGCCCGTGAGCCATGGCCACTGAGCCTGCGCGTCCGGAGCCTGTGCTCCGCAACGGGAGAGGCCACAACAGTGAGAGGGCCGCACACCGCAAAAAAAAAAAAAAAAAAACTTCATCTCTTATCAACACTGGCCTATAGAGGACTCTCCTCTAAGCTTTAGCTAACAAGAAAGTAACCCCTTCACAACTTTTTGTTTCAGTAAAAGTGTCTTCCAGTCACTCCCAAGGAACTTATTTGACTGGTAGTTCTTCTAAATATATCCATTCTAACATGCCCACTTATCTAAGCCTTTTGATTTCTTCTCGATGCAAGTCTGATATCTGCCATAGGATTGTGTTCTGATATTACCCTAGTTATTAGTCTGGTGGCAGAGGGGAAGGGATGCTGCCAAGAAATGTATACACTGTCTTGTAATGCCAATGCCTCCTTTGAGTCCTCTTTACAGTCTTTAGTCAAGGGAGGTAGGGGCTGCTATTCTCTGTAACAGTAAATGGATCACTTCTGCAGGGCAAGAGGATACAGGGGATATGGTAGTTTAATATTTTTAACTACACATACCTAGTTATCTCCTCTCAAGTCACCTCTCCTTTATAAGTGCCCTAAGACCACAGTGTAATTTTCCTAGACTCTAATGCCTTCTTAAAGTTATGTTCCTCTTAAAATTAAGATCAGGGCCTGGTCTTCAGCACAATCAACCCTCTGAGATTTGGGGGAGAAGGTTATATCAGAGTTTTCCAATTAAATAGTATCACTGACTCTAGGATATGATAAGCAAGAGACTGTGAGTCAGTATCCAAATTGCACTACCATTAAGGGTAAAATAGCCACAAGCACATACTCAGCTGATGTTATGTTAATAATTATATTGTCATATCCTGATATTTCTTTTTTTTAATTTTTATTTATTTATTTATTTGGCTGTGCCGGGTCTTAGTTGCAGCACATGGGATCTTCATTGCAGCATGCAGCATCTTTTAGTTGCGGCATGTGAACTCTTAGTTGCAGCATGTAGTATCTACTTTGCTGACCAGGGATCAAACCCTGGCCCCCTGCATTTGGAGCGCAGAGTCTTAGCCACTGGACCACCAGGAAGGTACAGATATTTCTTATTATAATATGATGTAATCTGCTGTATTGAGTAATCACTAACATTTATTGATCACATAACATGGGCCAGATACTAGTCAAGCACATTCCATGTATGATAAAACTTAATCCTATGAAGCAGACACAAATATTCCTATTTTACCAGTAGAGAGATTGAGGTTCAGAAAGTTTACTTAGCCTATCTATGCGGTTCATATGGTACAAAAAAGGATTTGAATCACATCCATCTGAAGTTGCAACTTATGTTCTTAGCCACCTCATCAAACTGTAACATAAAGAAGAGAAGAAGAGATGGAATGACATTTAGGGCACCAGGAATCTGACACCCAGTCGCTAATACTAACAATAACAGGTTGCTCATGGGCGAAGTACTTCATCTTGCTAGGTCTTAGATATCCAAGGCTCCTTCCAGTGGTATTATTTTGTAGTTTCAAATCACAAGTAGGATGTTTATAATTACAGAGACACAATCGCTGTCTAAACCCTGGTTGCTTAATCTTTTTTTCACCTCTATATGTAGAGGATATTTCTTAAAATTCTAACATTTGGAGTTTGGGATGAAAAAGTAAAGCAAATATCCACTTGTGTATGGGGTTTTCTTTTAGAGAATATAAAGTTTCCCCCCACCCTGCCAGCTCCCTGGAAAAAATAAAAGAAAACAAGTCATGCTGTTATGTTTAGGGTTTAGGTATTGAGCATCCTTAGGTTTAAAACATATAGTGAGTCAAAGATAGCTTTTCCAATAAATGTGAAACCTAAATAGAGAAATTTATTGTGTAGGCCTATTTTTCTAAGTCAAATAAAGTAGGTGAACCCCTCTGATAGAGACTTCAGAGAAAATAACCCATTGAAAAGATAAGCCCATTTTTAATCTAGCAACCTTACTGAAGAGCCATTAAGGAAAAAATGCATATCTCTGCTGGAGTAGGGCATCACAAGTAAGAGAATTTTGTGTGTACATCTTGCTTTTCAGAAGATTCTTTGAGATCCAGCTCAAATTTGAGAACTTCTATGAGACCATGTCAAACAGGTTCCCAGAAGCAATCAAGACAAGTTCTTTGTACACATCTATTGCAAGTCACTAAAATCTTGAGATAAATTTCTCTTCCTGAGCAAAGATAAAATAATAGTTGTATGAGCAATAGATGCTACACTATTTATGCCATTTTCCCCATAACACTCCCCAAGTTAGCTTCCTTTCTTTTTTAGGTGCATGATGCTTAATTATTACTATTATTTTTTTAGTTTAATATGAGTGGGGAAAGAGAAAGTGAAATAGGCTGTTTGTAATGTACTTAAGATAATTCACTATAATAATTGCACATACTTGAAAATAGACTCTGTTCATACACAGATTGTTTTAGAAAATTTATTACTATAATTTTAAAACTATAATATTCCTCATGATCATAATAATCTTCCATACAAATATAAATATATTTACAAAGGCTTATCTACATACTTGTACACTGACATTTACTTATAGGACAATGTAACCAAACTAAACTGAAATCTTATGTTTCCTTTCCATATAATGTTTGTATTTAACAGTCTAGTTTGACCTCAAATAGGCTTTGTTTTAGTACCTGTAAGAAGTATTGAATGACCTTTTACAATATTTTGGGTTTTCTACTTTGAATAGTAAAAGTGCTTTAAACCATAGCTTTGTCAATAGATCTTTAAATTAGGATTTTTAAAAGGTTTGTTTATAATAACATTTAAAATGTTAAACATTTTTGTTTATTTTTTTACTGTTACCTTTCATCACTAATGCTACTTCTGAGTGAAAATTCTCAAGGAAATAAGCTTGCCATCTCTGGACAATAGCTATAGTGCTGAGAAAAAAGAAAAGCACACACACACATACATGCATGCACGCTCCTATCAACTGCAAAACTAACTTCTTTTGATAAAAACAAAATGCATGCAGAGATTTTTAGAGGAGTCTAGTGCTTTATAGAGAAACTCCATACAGACCTATGTAGCTCTCCAAATACATCTAAACCATGAATGAAAGTATCCGATCTTAGCCTGGAATTGCCACATATTTCACTTGCAGTACAGTTGAGGTCTCTTCCAATAACATTACTACCAGGAAAATGAGATAAAGATCCCAGCCAAAAATAATGCCAAATCTTCCTTGAATCAAGTTGAATAAAAGTTACTTCTTATCATGTGGGAAAAGATGGGAACACGCTTTAACTTCTATAACTGGATTAAATCCAGAGGGGAAAGAATTCATCTTGTCTACCTTGCTAGTCTAAGCTATTTGAGGTGTGGCTATCATGAGCCTCACACAAACAACAGTTGTTTCCTACTCACTTATATTTGTTGACTTCCTACTTAGACATATTTTGGGGAAACTCATAGCAGTGCCAGAGATTCTGACACTCATCAGCCTGTATTTAAAAGTTTTTAATCTGTACACATTTATTTCTAGGTCTTTTTCCCACCATACCCCCATTAGATGATATCCATTGCTAGCAGCCTTGACAGGTCTGTGTTTACTCAAGATTATACCAGATTGCCACACAACCTGCTATTTGATGGTGACCTATTTACATATTTAGCTTTGATAACTACCTCTTCACCTAACTTGACAACCACTTTACCCACCCAGTTTGAGCAACTTTATGATTTCCCTTTTTACCTTTTGTAACTAGGCACCTCTCTCGTTTTAAACTTTGCAGAGATGCTGGTTCATCTTCAGTATCTCCTGTAATCTAGGATGAGTCTCTCCTTGCTCTTATTATGACCTTCAAAGCCCCTATCTTCACAACCCTGATGTCCTAGCTAGAGGAACCTCTGCCCTATTCCTCTTGAATAAGCAAGGGAGAGGTAGTACCGGACAGCTCACTCCTGATTCCTAACTGTGGTCCTTTCCTAAGTATCTATCACTGGGCTACAGGATAGTCAGCATTCACCATTAACCATAGTTGACTAACTGACCACATATAGAAGTGGCTTTTATTCTTCCTTCGGTAAAAATAACATGTTTTCTACAAGAAAGTAATATCTGCTTGTCTTGCTGAGATACTTAAAGAAATAGTAAGAAAAGTCACTATCAGATAAAAAGAAATTCATAAATCCATTCAAATCCCCTCTGTATGCAAGATGATGAAATTAATATGATTCCGCCAGATAAACCAGTTTAGGCATGTTTAAAGTGAAGACCAAATGAGCATTCATTTCCTCTGTATCTATAAGAAAAAAAAAAAGCAAAGATCAGTAACTTCCATAAATCAGTTTTACATATTTTATCTCTTTGTCTTCCAAGTGATACAGCCCAAAATTACATGAGAAACAAATTGAAAATAATAATAGAAATTCTTGAGCAGATTTTTGTCTGTGCTGTGTTTTATGGATGAAGGACAGGCCGTAGTCTATTTTCTGCATGTATACATATTTGATATTGGCCATATATATTCTTGTCTTAAACAATTTTGTTTTTAATTATGTGCCCACATTCAAATTTGGAGAAAAATATCATATAAACTGACGTGTATTTCCTTCTTCCTTTAAATAATTGGAGTATCTGGTAGCACTCGGCCTTGTCCCTGCATGTTAGTCACCATATTGCCATAGTTCTCACTAATCTCTATTTTTTTCTCCTACACCGAGGCCAATTATTGGTTGAATTGTTAGATGTGATATTTACTGAACTTGGTTATATTGCAATTTACTAAGTTTGTTGTATATTTGTAGTAATTGAAATAAATATTCATTTTTTCCCATTTCTCTATCACAAATACAGAAATGAAACAGAGATATATTCACAAAAAACTGGGAGAACACGTATTTCTTTGTGTCAATCCTACCTGTTTAATATGGCTGTGCCAGAGGAATTCTCTGGCTTACTACAGTCATGGTACCTATATAAGTACTGTAAGGATTGGTTTAACAGCCCTTTCTTAGAGCAATACACAGGAAAAGATGACAAACCCCGCTCTCATGGATCTTACAACAACTAAGAAATATATGCTGCTATACATAATCATGTACCAAATTACATTGGAACTACTTATAAATATGGGGAAAAATGGGAAAAGAGAGAAGTCAGAATTGGCTAAATAATCGTGAAGAGCAGATGTGTTTAGCTGCCCTGAGGTAGTTTTTGAGTTCAATCTCATAAAAAAATTATGTTTTCAAGATGTATTTTTTATATAAGTTCTTGAAGAAAATCACTCACTGAAAACAAAGAAAAGTAATACTAGTAATGATAATTTTATTACACTGGCAACTTCTGTGGAAGAAAATAAGTTAGTGAAAATTTTAAAAAACAGATGTTAGTAAAAGTTTGCCTTCAGTTACAAGACAACATGTATTTTTCCATGTAAGATTTTTCAATTATCCTTCTCTCTGAGGAATAGAAATTACTAATTTTATCACCTAAACACCTTTTGACCGAAAATAAGATTCTGTCAGAATGTTATAAATAATTATCAAAGATATTTTAAAAATTCCAAGTAGACCAAGACATCATTGTGGCAACTCAGTTATTTGTATACTTTTTGCTAATTATTTCTGAATGCTATATGATCAAGCAAGAAAGTTTCATGAAAGAGAAAAGATATCATTTTGGAAAAAGCATTTATGTATGCAGCCATCATACAGCATACTATACATTCTATTAGAATTATATAGAGTAATCAAAACTATGCCAGGTAAAGAAACAATTTTCATTTTCTAACAATAAAACTATAATCTAACAGGAATAATGGAGAATGTATTCCTCCTTTTCTGTAAAATAACAAAACAAAACAGGTTTTTAAAGAGAGAACTATGATAATTATGATTCAGTTTTTAAGTGTTGTTTGGTTTACAGCAAAAAAACTTCAAAAATCTACACTAAGGTCTATTCCCACAAAAGGCCATCAATTCTAAAACTTAGCGCTTTATGTTACTGAAAACACTTTTAAATGCAGTAATCACAGCAGTAATTGTATTTCTCTGAATCAACTTCATGGCAAATGATGCATGAATCAATACATGATGAAGCTGTGCTCCATTTATCTCTTTGTATGATCCACAATAAATTCAGATGCAAAATTATGTTATCCAAGTCTGTCAAGAGAATAGAATAACTAGAGCTTGCTGCCTTAAAGAAAGATGAGGGAAAATGGAATGAGTACAGCTCCGTATGGCAAGGTGCTGAGTTGGAGCTTGAAATAGATGAGATGGTTCTAGGGAAAAAAGTTTCTTCAGAGAGGACTGATGAGCTTATACACAGAAAATGTATTCAGGTCTTCTTAAATTTGCAATTTTTCTGTTCTGATTTGCAGTTGGCTTCTTTCAAAGGTATTATATTGGAGACATTTTTACCCTGTCTGTGTTTAGGAGGCAGGAGAGTAGCTGAAAAATGCATCTCACCTGTTAGAGATGAGTCATAAAGCCTTGCTGAAGGAAATGGAACCTATGCTGACACTTGAAGGAAGAGTTTAAAGTTATTCAGGTGATATGATGGGTGTAAAGATTCAGAAAAAAAAGCAAGAAATGTGGTTAATAAATGACCATACTATGTACTTTGTCGTCAAGCCAGGAACTGGGATCTTCGGATCCAACTACTACCAAGCATTCCTAAATCGCAAAATAAGCTCATCTTGTTTTTGTTTTTACTGTTGGAACATAAGTTCTGGGCTTCAGATCATTTCTATATCAAGCATACTGCCTGAAACAGAGTGGATGACCAATAAATATTTATTAAGTATTGTAGAAATGAATGGATGTCAAGGACTGCTCAATTGTGTATATTCACATCATTTCCTGCATTGTCTAATGTAATCAATTCCTAACTATATATACTGTCTCCAGTCTCATTTTTCGTTCCTAAATTATAAGTGAGACTATGTTATTGTTCTATTTATAACCTTTCAGTCATTAAGATTCAATTACTTCGAAATGTGCTAGGACAATGTAACTTTGAATAACTATTTTGAAAAGCAATTTGGCTTCAAAGAGTGAAAAATTTGTTTCCAGTAATTCCATGCCTTGAAATCTGTGCTAAGAATACCATTAGAAAAAATATATATGTATTTATACTCAAAAAATGTGAGGTACAATATGATTTATAATAGCCAAAACTTAGACAACCTAAATATATGTATATTATTCTTTATTTACTTGATGGGATTTTGGTGTATTCATTAAAAATAATATATAACTACTATGTAATAACTTAGGAATTTTATATCAGCTTAAGAAAAAATATAGATTGAAAATATTAGATAATTTTGATAACAGCTAGATATTCAAACATCCATATAACATATAAAAAACTTATAGATTATAGATATGTTGTTCCAGCACCAACTATTTAGAATATAGTCCTTTTTCCATTGAATTGATTTCGTGTTTTTTTAAAAAAATCATTTCACCTTGAACCTATGAGTCAATATCTGAATTCATTATTTAGATTCATCGACCTATCTTTCTATATAATGCAAATATCAAAATGTCTTGATTATCTAGCTTTGTGATAAATCTTTATTTCAGGCAATACAAAAAAAAAACTTTTTTTTCTAATTATTTTACCAATTTTATGTCCTTTGCATATCTTTATGAACTTTAGAATGTTTCTCAATTAAACAAAAAAAGTCTGCTGAAACTGTGACTGGAATTGCATTAAATGTATATATTAAATTGGGAGAATTGGAGTCTTAAAATTTGAAAACAGTATCATGCATAACATAACATAGCAATGACCATAGTATATCTTTCCATTTTAATGTCGAGTTTTTTTCCCTTAATTGCTGAATATTTTGATATTTAAATATAATGGTTATTTTTCATTTCATATTTAAATTGTTTGTTTCTGGTATATAAAAGTAGAATAGATTCTTATATATGGACCTTGTACCTGGGAGTATGTTGGACTCATTACTAGCTATAGTATTTGTTAATACTTAGGATAGTCTATATAAATAATGTCATTTTTGGATATTTTAATTTTTCTTTCAAATCTTTTGCCTCTATTTCTTTTACTTGCCTTATTGCACTAGTAAGGACCTCCTCTCACATGTGTTGAATAAAAGTGGTCAGAATGACATCTTTGCCTTATTTTTAACCTTATGTAGGAAGCATTCATTGTTTTACTTTTATGTATGATTTATCTCAGGATCTTATGTAGAAGCTCTTTATCAGACTGAGGAAGTTTCCTTGAATTCCTAGTTTTCTGAGAAATTTTATCATGAAAGGGTGTTGAATTTTGCTAAATGCTTTTGTTGAATCAATTAAAGCCTTTCTCTTAAAATGTAAAAGTTTCAGGTCCTCTAAAGCATGTATCCATTTCTGTGATCCTTTCAGCATTTGCTCAGAAGACATTATTCCAATATTCCATCACCATCTCAATCAGTGTATTCTGGAGCCATTTCAGTTTATCAATATCTTATTTGTCTTCTTATTTGACTTCCTCTTTGATATCTTCATTGACTCACTGTTTTTTTAGTAGCATGTTATTTAGACTCCACGTGTTTGTGCTTTTCCAATTTTTCTGTAATTGATTCTTATTATCAGTATCTCAGAACTGATCCATAGTTATGGTAGTTTTGTACTATGTCAACGTGGATAAGATGGAACTGTGTTTCCCAGAATCCCCTTTCCTGTGTGATATCAGGTATGATTTATCAAAAAGAAAACTTTGCTCAAGATTTGGATAGGATAATTTAAACAACAATCACTATTTTAAGGTCATAATGTTAGATACAGGATGCCCAGAGAGTAGCAGCAAGGTGTTGTTCTTGCCCATTCTGTTTCTAGATGTTTCCCCACCTTTTGGTCTTGCTGGCCAAAACTGACCCCTGGGCAACATCAAATGCAAAGGCAATATGCTTCCATAAACTTTCCCACCAGCCCTCTTTTATAGTCACCCTCTGACAGCTGGATGTACCTGGTTTTAGGAAGTTTGGTTAGTGATTTTCTCAATCTCCAACTTGCCAGTCTCAACCTTTATTTCCACAATTGTGTGAGTTCTTATTCCTCTAATAAATTTCTATTCCATAATATTTTTAGTAGCTCTCTTTGGTCGAACCCTAACTGATTTGGTAATTGGTATCTGGGAATGGAATGTTGTCATACTAAAAACATAAACTGTGGCATTGGCTTTGGAGTCAGGTGACTCAACTATCTCCAACTTGCATTGGACTGTGATATGAGCAAGAAATGAAACTTTGTTGCATTAAGACACTGATATTTGGGGTTATTTTCAACAGGAATTAAACTATACTGATTAATACACCTCTGCAAACAAGTCTTTCCTCACCACCCAATCTGAACTAGCACCTAGTCTTCCCTATCTTAGCACCTCATTTTAACTTCTGTATAGCATGTGTATAATATTTATCATTTTAAAAATTCATTCATTCCTATATACCAGAGCTAGAATGTAAATTCCATGAGAGCAGAGGTCTTATCTGCTTTTTTCTAACACAATTACAACAATAAATATTTATTGAATATATTAATGATGGAGTAATTGAATGAATAAAATAAGTGAATTAAAACATAACAGTAAACGGGAATATTATGTGCCTCCAATTCAATGTTTCTGTTCTGTTTCCCTCTTAGTGTCTAGGGATTCTTGCTGTCTGTTATTCTATCCATGTAAAGAAATCACTAAAAACGATTACAGAATCTCCTATATTTTATATTCTCTTGTTCATACATTCTCTTAGTTAGCTGGTTCAAGAAAGATTCACTGATGCAAATATGCCCAAGTTTATCTCAAACCTGACTATGAGAAAATTCTTCTTCAAAGTTTTTTTTAAAAGAAAATTATCTCCTGAAATAGATCTGTGAAATAATACCTATGAGACTAGTCAAAAGTTAGGAATTAGGAAATCAGTTTTGGGTTTATCTTTCTTGAGGAATAGCTGAGAGGTATTGATTTTCCATTTGTACAGAATTTGCACGCTGCAAATCCCCAAGGCAAGAAACCTTCTCTACGTTCTGCTAGTACTAGATGTAATCAGGTAGTATACCTGGGACTGAGATGAAAGGCAGATAATTGGAACACGTACATTTACTGTATACCAACTACGTACAAGCACTGTAATAAACATTTCATATAAAGTCTTCATTTGTCATTCAAACTACAAGTGCAAGATTGGTATTCTGATCAATTAGATACACCTATTGAAGTTGAAGAAACTACAATTACAGAGGCTATTTTGCACCGTGACTCACAGCTAGGAAATGCTGGAAATTAAAAACAAAACCTGGGGCTTCCCTGGTGGCGCAGTGGTTGAGAGTTTGCCTGCCGATGCAAGGGACACGGGTTTGTGCCCCGGTCCGGGAAAATCCCACATGCCGCTGAGCGGCTCGGCCCATGAGCCATGACCGCTGAGCCTGCGCGTCCGGAGCCTGTGCTCCGCAACGGGAAAAGCCACATCGGTGAGAGACCCGCGTACCGCAAAAAAACCCAAAAAAACAAACAAACAAAAAAACCGTGTTCTCACACTAAATTTAGTACTTTTAGTAATGCCAATCAGTTTCCCAATTTATTTTAAAACAAAATATTTCTGATCAAAGGAAATTTAAGAGAATAGAGTAAAAATTACTTTGGATTTGGAGTCAGAAACCTGGGTTCCATTTTTCAGTTCTGCAGCCAATGACACTGTGATCTGGGGCAGGCCAAGATCAGAAGAGGCATTCATACTGTAGCCTAATCCTTTCTTCACAAAGTAAGAAACAATCAGTTGTATCCTAAAAGTAGAAACTAAACAATTAAACTTTTATCTAGGTTCTCCTTGAGTAATGGACACCAGATTTAGGAAAATCTCATGTACATGAACACCTGGTAGCCCTCTACATCCTCCTCCTACTCTGCCTCCTCTCTAGAGTCCAAAAACCAGGAACTGAAATTTTGTGATGGTCAATCCTAGCAGAGATTTATCCATTCTGACACACTTTATTCCTTTTTTTGGTCTTTCATTACTAACTCATCTGTCTCCAGGAATTTTCCACAGATGAACTTGCATCTTTTTTAATCCTCTTCCTCTATTCTATGAACATTATCTAATTTCTTCAAGAAAATATATCTCCACCTCTTAATTCTCTCCTTCTTTCCCCCATGCCATCCTGGCTTTCTCAACCTGTTCAATTTATTTCTCTCTGTATTCAGTTCATGACTCTAATCTCAGCTGTTTAGAGCAGAGCTAGTCTAGGTGCAACTCCACTCAGGCGAAGGAAATCTGAACATTTTGAAGTGACGAGAGAGCTAGTGCTTTCTGCCTCGAAGGCCTCTTTAAATTTCCACAAACTTCTGAAGAACTGCATAGAAGTTCTGAAGAACTTCTATTTCCATCATCCTGATTAAACTTATTTCTCCTTAAGTTCTAACACTCATGAAAATTAAATTATTTAACTTTGTGAAGTTTTTTTTTCCTCCTATTTTGCACTACAGCAGTAATTTAAGAGTGTTCTTTCCTAATGTGAATAGCATTTCAACTGTACTGAATGATAAGGAAGCATTTGTTAGAAGCCAAGAAACTAATCACTTTATGTAACAACTCTTTTTGAATGTATTCCAGATTCCTAATAACTGTCTGAAAAAAACAAAATTCAGTAATGCAGTCCATCTGTTGAGGAAATACTCAGTGACTTAAACATCACATCCCCCAATTTTTCCATATTCCTAATCCTAGTTTAAGCAACTCACTCAAATTCTGCACCTCTTAAGTTCTTCATCGTAAATCAAAGTAATAGACTAGTGCCTATTGTTTAGCTTCCTGCTATTGAAAAAGCATATCACGTATGTGTCTTCCCTATCAACATTAAAACTTTAATTTAAAAAAAATGTAAATTTTGGAAATGATAAAATTCATGAATATTGCATCTTCCTTAAAACATAAACTCTCTGAGGACAATTATAAACACTCCTTCTAACCAAAATACATGATTACAGACATTACATGGGAATAATTTCTAAAAGAGCAATATTAGAAGACATTTTTCCAGAAATCATAACCTAATTTTGATACATAATATGTAAGCTGCTAGAAAATAAATTTAATGTTTCTTCATTTTAATTAATAACAGCACCCAGGTTAAGCGATTCTTCATAGAACTATTGAAAAGTAAATTTCATTCTATGAATCACATAACCACCATGTAACTTGGTGATAATGCCCCACATGTCAGAAATGACAGCCCGTTTGTTACCCACTATTGTAAAAAGGTATGGGTGATATAAAGTCATTGCCTTTTCCAAGTTAATGTCACATGCTAAAGCCACGCCTATCTCCTGCTATGTCATTTTTACCAATGGAAAAAATAAGACTCCCACAGTCTTATGCAAATAACAGCTTCCATTCTGGTCAATACATTTTATCACTGATACATTATTCATCTCACTCACGCAACATCAAAAAGATAGATTTATGACTGTCACTGCTCATTAGATTCCCCTGTTTACCACAGAAGTTGTCACTCTTCCAAAACAATAGTCTGTGTTTACCTCATATCATTACTGAAAGTTTTAAATTAAATAAAACATATAAGGCCCTGGTGAATGTTCACTAAACATTAGCTTTATGATAATTATTGTTGTTAATTAAACTGAGGGAAAAGTACAAAGAGGCAAGGCCAAAGCACAGGGTAGGTGCAGCGAAGTGAACCCAGGGTGCTGGACTTCCTCTGCTGCTAATAATGATTTCTCAAGGCACTTGAGAAATGTATTTACACGTATTTACAACAAACCATAAATGTAAATGTATTTACAACAAACCATACTCTATTGTCCCTTGTAGAATTTGGAGTCTGAAAGACAAGAAAGTCTCATAAACACTCATTTTAGTCAATCCTCTTACCTAGTAGATAAGTACCCACTTGTTGAAAAGTAGTTACTCAACTTTCAGAGGTTTTACTGTGCCGGATTCACTTCAGTGATTCTGTAGTGCCTGCTGGAAGACTTGGTTTATTTCTTTGCAAAGGGATAAGTTTTCACCAGCTAGGCTTAGCATAGCAAGGACTAGGGAAGTTTTGAGATTTGGTTTTTCGTTTAATGAAGGACTCTTTCGTATTCATTAAACAAGTATGTTTGAATCTTTGCCATATGTCAGACAATGTAATAGGTGATTCACGCTGAGGTGCCATGTTAAAGAATCCAGTGGTTTTCTCTTTGGTGGTATTCCTGACCCTGAGCCTGTCTTGCCAAGAAAACACTATGAGCATTGTCTTGGATCAAGTTCCCTAGAGGCAGAGCCTGATGAGGGATTTATTGAAGGGATGTCCTCAGGAGAAACCTGCAATAGGGCAAGGGAAAGGTCAGGTCAGGGAAAGCAATACAGCGAATATGTTATTTTGGAAGTTTTAATCTCAGACTGATTCCAAGTATAGCTCTGGAGCATGAGTTGTGTCTTGCCCAGAGACAAGAAAGCTGATGTTATACCCGGCATCAGCCATGAAGAGAGGGAGAAGAGGGTGTAACTTACTAGACAACTCCAAGAAAGGTGGCTCATTCAGCCAAAGGCTATTCTCCAGGAAAGGTGAAGGTGGGAACTATTGGCAGCTAAGACAGACAGCTGAGACATGGTGTGCCAGCTCAATAGAGGTATCTGGGTAGGGCACCAACATCATCGGCTGTAAGTGCTGATAGACAGAGCCACTGACGGAACCTCAAGAGAAGAGCCATATGACATGATACAAAAAACCACAAATATATTTATGGCAGTTTTCTCCCATAATTTATTGAATTTATTTTTTGTGTGAGATCTGGCCAAGAGGCCCAGAAAGATGAGAACAAAGGAAAAAATGTCAAAGACAATAAAAACAATCAATATTGATTCTTAATATGTGCCAAGAAATGTGCTAAGTACTTTACGTATATGTACTCACTTAAATATTTCAACTGCCCTGTAAGATCTTCCTACTTTCACAGATGAGGAAACTGGAGGTCAGCAAGGTGAGGAAACTAGAGGTCAGTAACTCACCCATGACTCACCCATGATCACACAATTGTTATGTCATAGCTAGGATTTGCCTCTGCTGTACTCTAAGATCTTGATTTCTATATTTTGCTGCATGTACTTTAGTTTCTTCATTCACAACAAGAAACACACAATAGTTAGATTACATCCTTGGGATAATATATCTAGATGAAAGGCAGTGGTGTCATGAGAATATCTTGAATAACTTTGTTAAAAATAGTTCCTAGGATCCTACTTAAAACATATTCAAACAGATTCTCTAGGACTAGGAGCCCAGAAAAAATGTTCAAATATCATAGAAAATGTTGTTTGCAAATTGATGAACTAGATAAATAGTATTATACATCAATAGCATTAGCTTTGGAACAAATGGAGCTTACCCACAAGAGTCATTGAACCATTATACAAAAAAAGACCTAAAATGTTTGTATTCAGGCAAGGTATTTTATAATGCAACCTACCTATTTTCCCAGAGTGGGATTTTCAAGCAATGAAAGGCAGTGTTTCTGAGGTCATGTTCACAACATGAAAACTGATCTCTTCCACACAAAAAAAATGTCAAGAACTGTAGAGGAGACACAGTGGAAGTAATTGAGGTGATCGAGAGAAATACAGAGGAAAGCAAATCAAACAGAGAGAAGGCACCAGCAGGCATTTCTCAGAGTGTATTGGACAAAAGAAAACTTTAAATTCTTTTCAGTGAGCAGAAGTATGCAAGTCATAAAGTGGTGTTGCTTAGGTCTCTAGTCAAGTCTGACGCAGCTGGAGATACTAGGAATTTTCAGAATTAACACTGAAAGCCTTGATAACATGCAAACAATACAATATGTATAGCTAAAACTGCATAAAGGAAGAGATAGCCTGAAAGTAAAATTAGGATAATGAAGAGATTGAGGGGCTCTAGCCATTCCTCATCAAGGTTTTTGCTAGGATTTGAAATGGAAACAGGAGGAGATGGCTCATCAGTTTTAGCTTGATGCACATATCTATTAATATTAACTGTTCAGTACACTGTTCAAGATTCTCTTTATAGGCTCTGTGTTCAACAATTAACAGTGAATACTTTCGTATCATTAAAATCCCAAATTAAATAATCCCTCCAAACATTTTAATAGATATCAAAACCAGAATAACTCAAAGGGCAACTATAATGAAGATTTTGGTGCCTAAAATGGGCATTTCTAGTAATCAGCAGAAGTTCCAGATTCTGTTTTAACAAAGCTTATTATAGTGTGCACTTATACTGCCTTGGATAAATCCTGCCTTGGATAAATCCTGAGTAATCCTTCCATAAAATTAAGGCATGTAAATTTCTACCCACAGTCACTAATCCTCAGAAAAAACATTCCTAAATAGTACACTAATATGCACATAACTCTAGAGTCATTGCAAAATATTTATGAACAAATATTTTCATTGCCCTCATTCAAGGCAAATATGGCCATATAATTTTATTTGGCCAGTACAATGTGAGCAGAGTCTTATGTCACTTCTGGATGGGAGTTTTAAGAACCAGGACACAAGTTCATGTTTTCTTTTTCTCTATCTTGGCAACTGTCAACTGAAAAAACTGCACAGCCCAAAAGTTGAGAGTTAGGTTTTATTTGGCTGACAAAACTGAGGACTTAAGCCTGGGACTCAGCATGTCAGATAATTCCAAGAGGCTGATCCGAAGAGGCAAAGGTGGAGCCAGGATACATAGGAGTTTTTGCAACAAAAGACCAAGTAGCTGGAACATCAAAAGATTACTGTTAATTAAACAAAACCAGATATGTCAAGTTAAGGAGTTTAGTGCTTTTCTCTGTATGAGAAGATGCAAGAGTCTGGGCTCACTGAAATCATTCCTTTGATATGCACCTCAGATATCTGGGGCCAGTGTCCTCTGTTTTCTCATCATGAGTCTCCTCAGGCTGCGCTGTACAGGGTAGGGGGTGGGGGGGACTGGAGCAGTGGCCATTTGTTTCCATCCTGAGTTCCCTCGGGGCTCACCGGCCACTGGGAGGCTGTAATGTGATGGCTTGATGGCTGCAACAGATGTTGATTATTTCATTAGCCTTCTTCTCAAAATGAAGAAAACAGAGAGGATGCCCTCCAGCCAGCCAGTGATGGACATGCAGTGTGAGCAAGAAATTAACACTTGTTTTTACTTAACCCTCAAGACCGTAAGGATTATTTATAACTGCAGCATAACCTAGTCTTCTTGACTGATAAAATTGCACACTAGCATCTCTCTAAAGGCACTAGCATGCCTTTGCTTAAAATATATGGTATTGATACTACAAATGGCCCTTTTCATATATCAGGTTAAATTTAACAGTAATTGCAATTAATTAAATACACCTTATGCAGTAACAATCTTCAAAAAGAACTGAAGTTTCTCTGTATGGTATGATTCCCTGGTGATTACATAGTGCAGGTCAGGGAACCCAAGGGAGTTCCATGAAGGAAACGGCTTTCAATCATCCACATCAGTGAGAGCTGTGCATGGGTCACAGAATGGAACTCAGCCTCATTAACAACAGAAAGCAATGGTTGTAAGATCTTAAAAAAGCAAAGAGTGAACCCTTCAGGCTGCAATCAATAGCTCTCAGCAGCAGCAGAAGCTCTTATGTGATTATGGCTTAAAATACAAATTACTGTTTTATCGACAGCAGTCTTTTTTCAGTGATCAATAAACTCTCTCCCAAATCTTAAATTTTGAAATTCAGAACAAAAATCTTGCAAAAAAATTCTTACCTTAGCATCGTATTTTGAGTTCATGGAGAACATTGCAGAGAAATGTGGAATTACAATGACTTAGTATGCAAAAGATTTATTACCCTAAATTCAGAAATACATTTTTAAGGAGGTGTGAAACAAATATTTTTCTTTCTCAATATACCTATGTGTCAGATGATAAATTATTTTAAGGACCCAATAAAAAGCTTATTCTATCCACATGTACCTGTATTTGTGACTTTCTTTTAAAATCACAACTACCTTTAATGATTTCAGAGCATATAAAACATGTTTTCATTTGGCTAGTAATTATGCCATTTCATTTTATTAAATTCAGCTATCTCGAGGTTAATTTAAAATCATCACTGCTTTCCTGGATTCTTCTAGGGAATTCCATAGTTCAGGAATTCAGCAATAAACTGTTTTACGTCACCTAGGTCAGTACTTATCTTACCAGAGCAGGAGGAATCAGACCAAGGGATTGAATTAAATAACTTAAAATGCTTAATATTCTAGCAGTCAGCTTCTAAGGACCTCTGAGCATTAGAAAAACACATTTAGCTCTGCTGACATATTAATTCCAAGACAACAGTCATGAGTCTACTGGGGATTGGCCAAAAAGTTCGTTCGGGTTTTTCTGTAAGTTGTTATGGAAAAACCTGAACTTTTTGGCCAACCCAGTAAAAACTGTGTCTGGATGAATCATATTTAAAATCCACTTATTCCAGATTAAAGTCAAAGGGAGTTTTAATAAACAATTAGCTGTTTATTAGCAATAAGATGAAGAATGCTACTCTCCCCTCATTGTTTTCTTCATCTTCTTTCATGATTCCTCCATGTCAATACAGCGTTGTTGGCTTAAAAAATGCATAAGAAAAGCAACTCTTTGATATGAACTTCAGCTTTGTATGTGATTTGAAAGAGGCACTTTTGGTCTTCTATATTAGTACTATAAATTTTATAGTATAAAGAAATGTTGGTCATATCAATGCAAGAAAATACAGTGTATAAATGTCTAATGTTCTTCAATATATACCATGTGATTTTCCAAAAGCTTAACTTTTCTGTGAAAAACTTACTTTCTCTTGTGTGGACCAAGTATTTTAAATGGTCATTAAAAGGCAAAAAATTCTGTATTCAACTTTCACTGACAGATCTAAGTATAATTTTCAATAGATTGGTTCAGCATGCGAAATGGTGGGTTTCATAGGCTGTGACGACTATATAGACCTCAAACTACCACTTACCTCAAACTTTCTTTTTTTTTTTTTTTTTTTTTTTGCGGTTTGCGGGCCTCCCACTGCCTCTCCCGTTGTAGAGCACAGGCACCGGACGCGCAGGCTCAGCGGCCATGGCTCACGGGCCGAGCCGCTCTGCTGCATGTGGGATCTTCCCGGACCGGGGCACGAAGCCGTTTGCCCTGCATCGGCAGGCGGACTCTCAACCACTGCGCCACCAGGGAAGCCCAAACTTTTATTTTTTTGATAGTTAAGAACTTAGGCCAGGAAAGGAGAAATGGGCAGCACATGGTGATACATGAAGGCAATGGCAGAGATGGGACTCAAAACCAAGTTTCATTTCCATTGCACCATACTTCCCCAACATGTATTTGTAGTAGCAAAATGTGTACTAGAATAATATAGCAGAATTTCTAGTGAAAATATTATTGGATCAGTATTATTGTGAACACAGTATGTGATTTATTCATATTGACTACTTGGCCTCTTCAACTATGTGTTTGGCCAGAATTACCTATCCCTTAGTCTACTTCTCACCTTATTTTTTGTCCTATTTTAATAAAGCTAGAACTGAACTCTCACAAACAGAAAGGCAAATAAGTGAAAGAGCTTGCTGGTAGCCATGGCAACATATACTGTAGCATATCTCCAACCTCTCAATGGTGGACTCAGTTAAAACCATAGAACACACTACTATATATAAAATAGATAACTAATAAGGACCTACTGTATAGCACAGGGAACTCTACTCAATACTCTGTTATGGTCTATATGGGAAAAGAATCTAAAAAGGAGTGGATATGTGTATATCTATGGCTGATTCACTTTGCTGTGCACCTGAAACTAATACAACATTGTTAATCAACTATACTCCAATAAAAATTAAAAAAAAAAATAGCAAATGTTTGCACACTTGGCATCCCACTTGAGCTAATCCTGCATCCATTGGATTAAGAAATCTCTAGAGCATTTGTCAGACTGGTATGTGGCATGAAGACTAAAGAGTCTTGTGAGTTTGTACTAAGTCTCAGGAAAGAACTCATGTTATCTGACTAAGAAAGTCTTAGTCTTCAGAGAAAAGGGTCAATTTTGAGCACATCTTTGTCTTTGTCACTAATATTTGTCTCCCAGAATAGATCAGCCCCTCATTGATTCATATCTTAGGCCTACAAACCACAATAAACCTGTAGATGGAAATTTAAAAACCTTGTTCACTAAAAATTCTGTACAGCAGCTTTAGGGTAAATAAGCATAAAATGATGATGAGGAGGAGGATGAGGATGGTTATGAACTAACACTAAGTAAAACTAAAGGAATGCTAGGATTCACTTTGCAGCAGAACACCAAAGAGTTTACCATCCTAAGGAACATGCTTCCTCATCTCTATAAGATGATATTGTTGTCCAATGAACAAAGCAGCGATCTGTGAATGTTGGGCAGGAGACAATGGCACAGCACTATTACTTAGCAGGAAGAGAGGATGTCAGACCCCTCAAGAAATACTTGAGTATACTTCCCAGAAATACCTGGAGGTGACCCTAAGGTGGACTAAAATATTGCATT
Source organism: Lagenorhynchus albirostris (assembly GCF_949774975.1). NCBI lineage: Eukaryota > Metazoa > Chordata > Mammalia > Artiodactyla > Delphinidae > Lagenorhynchus > Lagenorhynchus albirostris. The sequence goes on along the minus strand of NC_083110.1, from coordinate 41,611,724 downwards.
AAAAGTACAGGTGAGGGCTTCCCTGGTGGCGCAGTGGTTGAGAGTCCGCCTGCCGATGCAGGGGACACGGGTTCGTGCCCTGGTCCAGGAAGGTCCCATATGCCGCGGAGCGGCTGGGCCCGTGAGCCATGGCCGCTGAGCCTGCGCGTCCAGAGCCTGTGCTCCGCAACGGGAGAGGTCACAACAGTGAGAGGCCCGCATACTGCAAAAAAAAAAAAAAAAAAAAAAAAAAAAAGGTACAGGTGAGTGTTAGATGAATTAAATTATTACTAAAACTGTGAATCCTTACTATTCATAAGTTGGAGTGGTCAAGAGAAACTCAGGTTGTATATGCAAGCTTCTCATATACAACATTTTTTTTTAATGTATATTTTAGTAGCTACTGAAAGGACTCTTGATGAATCTGATATCTGATGTAGGATAACTCTATCCAAATCACTTGGTATCTTATTCAAGCAAGTTTTGTTGTGTTTGCTTTTTTTTGTTTGTTTGTTTTTGAAGCTACCCAGAAGTGTACATACTAATTGAATAGCAGAAAGGAGGAGGTAAAAATAAAGAATCTTCTTTGGGATCTAAAAAAAAATTGACTCCAGTCTTGGGACTGAAAGTCCATTACATATTGCCATTTGGGAGACAACCATCCAACCATGCATTCACAAATATAAATTATTCTAGCATGCTAAACTTTGTAATGGCAATTATCATAGCTTGTAAGATTGAGAGATGTGTAATACAGAGTCCCCCATTGCCCCAGAAAAAAACTTTCCATAAATTTGTGCCTTAGTTGATACCTTGATTTTTCTACCCTACACTTTGATTTGAAGCTTCAGTACAGTAACCTGGTAAATAACAAATTATATTAATTACATGAATATGTCTTTCTCAAATTCTATAAGCACTGTTGTGGGAAAGAAAAAATGTATAAAAAATGATATCCCATTTAAATATATATTACCTTCACATAAAGTGTTTAAAAAGTAAACTATATATTTTTGAAGGCATACGTAGTTACTAAAACTACGAGGAAAGCAAATTTAAAGAGGTAGTTACCCTATGTGGGGAAAGTGTACTTACTGTGGTCTTATGGAATGTTGGAAATGTTATATTTCTTGGCTATTATGTCTATTTGTTAAAATGTAAATTTGTTTTATGTACTTTCCTGTATATGTTCTCTATTTCATAGTTAAAATATTTTTAAAATATTCTCCATCTTCTGTAAGCAAAATAAAACATTTATGGGCTTGATAGGAATGGCACCCTACAATTTTGAGACAATAGATCTCACAAGCTGTCAAAACAGCACAGTGTCCTTGGCAAAGTTTCTTCATTTTCTTGTTTGGGCCTCTTATGTTAGTAGAATAATATTGATAATCAGTGTTGGTTTTTTAAAAATTATTACATGATGGCTGTTTATACCTAGATATCTTATAGAGAGTTTTATAAAATACCTCTTTGGTTTTTTAATCACAATCCTCCCGCTCTGATCACTGTAAAAGGCAACTGAACTGGGCTTAACTGAGACAAATCTTAGAGATGGACTCCAGGGTGCATTTTCTTTCTTTCTTTTTTTTTTTTAAACATCTTTATTGGAGTATAATTGCTTTACAATGGTATGTTAGTTTCAGCTTCACAACAAAATGAATCAGTTATATATATACATATGTTCCCATATCTCTTCCCACTTGAGTCTCCCTCCCTCCCACCCTCCCTATCCCACCCCTCCAGGCGGTCACAAAGCACCGAGCTGATATCCCTGTTCTATGCGGCTGCTTCCCACTAGCTATCTACCTTACGTTTGGTAGTGTATATATGTCCATGCCTCTTTATCGCTTTGTCACCGTTTACCCTTCCCCCTCCCCAGAGCCTCAAGTCCATTCTCTAGTAAGTCTGTGTCTTTATTCCTGTTTCACCCCTAGGTTTTTCATGACATTTTTTTTTCTTAAATTCCATATATATGTGTTAGCATACGGTATTTGTCTCTCTCTTTCTGACTTACTTCACTCTGTATGACAGACTCTAGGTCTATCCACCTCATTACAAATAGCTCAATTTCGTCTCTTTTTATGGCTGAGTAATATTCCATTGTATATATGTGCCACATCTTCTTTATCCATTCATCCGATGATGGACACTTAGGTTGTTTCCATCTCTGGGCTATTGTAAATAGAGCTGCAATGAACATTTTGGTACATGACTCTTTTTGAATTATGGTTTTCTCAGGGTATATGCCCAGTAGTGGGATTGCTGGGTCATATGGTAGTTCTATTTGTAGCTTTTTAAGGAACGTCCATACTGTTCTCCACAGTGGCTGTATCAATTTACATTCCCACCAACAGTGTAAGAGGGTTCCCTTTTCTCCACACCCTCTCCAGCATTTATTGTTTCTAGATTTTTTGATGATGGCCATTCTGACTGGTGTGAGATGATATCTCATTGTAGTTTTGATTTGCATTTCTCTAATGATTAGTGATGTTGAGCATTCTTTCATGTGTTTGTTGGCACTCTGTATATCTTCTTTGGAGAAATGTCTATTTAGGTCTTCTGCCCATTTTTGGATTGGGTTGTTTGTTTTTTTGTTACTAAGCTGCATGAGCTGCTTATAAATTTTGGAGATTAATCCTTTGTCAGTTGCTTCATTTGCAAATATTTTCTCCCATTCTGAGGGCTGTCTTTTGGTCTTCTTTATGGTTTCCTTTGCTGCGCAAAAGCTTTTAAGTTTCATTAGGTCCCATTTGTTTACTTTTGTTTTTATTTCCATTTCTCTAGGAGGTGGGTCAAAAAGGACCTTGCTGTGATTTATGTCATAGAGTGTTCTGCCTATGTTTTCCTCTAAGAGTTTGATAGTTTCTGGCCTTACATTTAGGTCTTTAATCCATTTTGAGTTTATTTTTGTGTATGGTGTTAGGGAGTGATCTAATCTCATACTTTTACATGTAGCTGTCCAGTTTTCCCAGCACCACTTATTGAATAGGCTGTCCTTTCTCCACTGTAAATTTCTGCCTCCTTTGTCAAAGATAAGGTGACCATATGTGCGTGGGTTTATCTCTGGGCTTCCTATCCTGTTCCATTGATCTATATTTCTGTTTTTGTGCCAGTACCATACTGTCTTGATTACTGTAGCTTTGTAGTATAGTCTGAAGTCAGGAAGCCTGATTCCTCCAGTTCCTTCTTTCGTTCTCAAGATTGCTTTGGCTATTCAGGGTCTTTTGTGTTTCCATACAAATTGTGAAATTTTTTGTTCTAGTTCTGTGCAAAATGCCAGTGGTAGTTTGATAGGGATTGCATTGAATCTGTAGATTGCTTTGGGTAGTAGAGTCATTTTCACAATGTTGATTCTTCCAATCCAAGAACATGGTATATCTCTCCATCTGTTTGTATCATCTTTAATTTCTTTCATCAGTGTCTTATAATTTTCTGCATACAGGTCTTTTGTCTCCTTAGGTAGGTTTATTCCTAGGTATTTTATTCTTTTTGTTGCAATGGTAAATGGGAGTGTTTTCTTGATTTCACTTTCAGATTTTTCATCCTTAGTGTATAGGAATGCCAGAGATTTCTGTGCATTAATTTTGTATCCTGCTACTTTACCAAATTCATTGATTAGCTCTAGTAGTTTTCTGGTAGCATCTTTAGGATCCTCTATGTATAGTATCATGTCATCTGCAAAGAGTGACAGCTTTACTTCTTCTTTTCCGATTTGGATTCCTTTTATTTCCTTTTCTTCTCTGATTGCTGTGGCTAAAACTTCCAAAACTATGTTGAATAAGAGTGGTGAGAGTGGGCAACCTTGTCTTGTTCCTGATCTTAGTGGAAATGCTTTCAGTTTTTCACCATTGAGGACGATGTTGGCTGTGGGTTTGTCATATATGGCCTTTATTATGTTGAGGAAAGTTCCCTCTATGCCTACTTTCTGCAGGGTTTTTATCATAAATGGGTGTTGAATTTTGTCAAAAGCTTTTTCTGCATATATTGAGATGATCATATGGTTTTTCTCCTTCAATTTGTTAATATGGTGTATCACATTGATTGATTTGCGTATATTGAAATATCCTTGCATTCCTGGAATAAACCCCACTTGATCATGGTGTATGTATGTATTCTGTTTGCTAGTATTTTGTTGAGGATCTTTGCATCTATGTTCATCAGTGATATTGGCCTGTAGTTTTCTTTCTTTGTGACATCCTTGTCTGGTTTTGGTATCAGGGTGATGGTGGCCTCGTAGAATGAGTTGGGGAGTGTTCCTCCCTCTGCTATATTTTGGAGGAGTCTGAGAAGGATAGGTGATAGCTCTTCTCTAAATGTTTGATAGAATTCGCCTGTGAAGCCATCTGGTCCTGGGCTTTTGCTTGTTGGAAGATTTTTAATCACAGTTTCAATTTCAGTGCTTGTGATTGGTCTGTTCATATTTTCTATTTCTTCTTGATTCAGTCTTGGCAGGTTGTGCCTTTCTAAGAATTTGTCCATTTCTTCCAGGTTGTCCATTTTATTGGCATAGAGTTGCTTGTAGTAATCTCTCATGATCTTTTGTATTTCTGCAGTGTCAGTTGTTACTTCTCCTTTTTCATTTCTAATTCTATTGATTTGAGTCTTCTCCCTTTTTTTCTTGATGAGTCTGGCTAATGGTTTATCAATTTTGTTTATCCTTTCAAAGAACCAGCTTTTAGTTTTATTGATCTTTGCTATCGTTTCCTTCATTTCTTTTTCATTTATTTCTGATCTGATTTTTATGATTTCTTTCCTCCTGCTAACTTTGGGTTTTTTTTGTTCTTCTTTCTCTAATTGCTTTAGGTGCAAGGTTAGGTTGTTTATTCGAGATGTTTCCTGTTTCTTAAGGTAAGATTGTATTGCTATAAACTTCCCTCTTAGAACTGCTTTTGCTACATCCCATAGAGTTTGAGTCGTCGTGTCTCCATTGTCATTTGTTTCTAGGTATTTTTTGATTTCCTCTTTGATTTCTTCAGTGATCACTTCGTTATTAAGTAGTGTATTGTTTAGCCTCCATGTGTTTGTATTTTTTACAGATCTTCTCCTGTAATTGATATCGAGTCTCATAGCATTGTGGTCGGAAAAGATACTTGATACAATTTCAATTTTCTTAAATTTACCAAGGCTTGATTTGTGACCCAAGATATGATCTATCCTGGAGAATGTTCCATGAGCACTTGAGAAAAATGTGTATTCTGCTGTTTTTGGATGGAGTGTCCTATAAATATCAATTAAGTCCATCTTGTTTAATGTATCATTTAAAGCTTGTGTTTCTTTATTTATTTTCATTTTGGATGATCTGTCCATTGGTGAAAGTGGGGTGTTAAAGTCCCCTACTATGAATGTGTTACTGTCGATTTCCCCTTTTATGGTTGTCAGTATTTGCCTTATGTATTGAGATGCACCTATGTTGGGTGCATAAATATTTACAATTGTTATATCTTCCTCTTGGATCGATCCCTTGATCATTATGTAGTGTCCTTCTTTGTCTCTTATAATAGTCTTTGTTTTAAAGTCTATTTTGTCTGATATGAGAATTGCTACTCCAGCTTTCTTTTGGTTTCCATTTGCATGAAATACCTTTTTCCATCCCCTTACTTTCAGTCTGTATGTGTCTCTAGGTCTGAAGTGGGTCTCTTGTAGACAGCAAATATATGTGTCTTGTTTTTGTATCCATTCAGCCAATCTGTGTCTTTTGGTGGGAGCATTTAGTCCATTTACATTTAAGGTAATTATCAATATGTGTGTTCCCATTCCCATTTTCTTAATTGTTTTGGGTTTGTTATTGTAGGTCTTTTCCTTCTTTTGTGTTTCTTGCTTAGAGAAGTTCCTTTAGCAGTTGTTGTAGAGCTGGTTTGGTGGTGCTGAACTCTCTCAGCTTTCGCTTGTCTGTAAAGGTTTTAATTTCTCCATCAAATCTGAATGAGATCCTTGCTGGGTAGAGTAATCTTGTTTGCAGGTTTTTCTCCTTCATCACTTTCAGTATGTCCTGCCACTCCCTTCTGGCTTGCAGAGTTTCTGCTAAAAGATCAGCTGTTAACCTTATGGGGATTCCCTTGTGTGTTATTTGTTGTTTTTCCCTTGCTGCTTTTAATATGTTTTCTTTGTATTTAATTTTTGACAGTTTGATTAATATGTGTCTTGGCGTATTTCTCCTTGGATTTATCCTGTATGGGACTCTCTGTGCTTCCTGGACTTGATTAACTATTTCCTTTCCCATATTAGGGAAGTTTTCAACTATAATCTCTTCAAATATTTTCTCAGTCCCTTTCTTTTTCTCTTCTTCTTTTGGAACTCCTATAATTCGAATGTTGGTGTGTTTAATGTTGTCCCAGAGGTCTCTGAGACTGTCCTCAGTCCTTTTCATTCTTTTTTCTTTATTATGCTCTGCAGTAGTTATTTCCACTATTTTATCTTCCAGGTCACTTATCCGTTGTTCTGCCTCAGTTATTCTGCTATTGATCCCATCTAGAGTACTTTTAATTTCATTTATTGTGTTGTTCATCGTTGCTTGTTTCATCTTTAGTTCTTCTAGGTCCTTGTTAACTGATTCTTGCATTTTGTCCATTCTATTGTCCATTCTATCTCCAAGATTTCGGATCAACCTTACTATCATTATTCTGAATTCTTTTTCAGGTAGACTGCCTATTTCCTCTTCATTTGTTAGGTCTGGTGGGTTTTTATCTTGCTCCTTCATCTGCTGTGTGTTTTTCTGTCTTTTCATTTTGCTTATCTTACTGTGTTTGGGGTCTCCTTTTTTGCAGGCTGAAGGTTCGTAGTTCCTGTTGTTTTTTGTGTCTGTCCCCAGTGGCTAAGTTTGGTTCAGTGGGTTGTGTAGGCTTCCTGGTGGAGGGGACTAGTGCCTGTGTTCTGGTGGATGAGGCTGGATCTTGTCTTTCTGGTGGGCAGGTCCACGTCTGGTGGTGTGTTTTGGGGTGTCTGTAGACTCATTATGATTTTGGGCAGCCTCTCTGCTAATGGGTGGGGTTGTGTTCCTGTCTTGCTAGTTGTTTGGCATAGGATGTCCAGCACTGTGGCTTGCTGGTCGTTGAGTGAAGCTGGGTGCTGGCGTTGAGATGGAGATCTCTCGGAGATTTTTGCTGTTTGATATTATGTGCAGCTGGGAGGCCTCTTGTGGACCAGTGTCCTAAAGTTGGCTCTCCCACCTCAGAGGCACAGCACTGACTCCTGGCTGCAGCACCAAGAGCCTTTCATCCACAGGGCTCCTTAATTTGGGATGCTTCGTTGTCTATTCAGGTATTCCACAGATGCAGGGTATATCAGGTTGATTGTGGAGCTTTAATCCGCTGCTTCTGAGGCTGCTGGGAGAGATTTCCCTTTCTCTTCTTTGTTCTCACAGTTCCCCGGGGCTCAGCTTTGGATTTGGCCCCGCCTGTGCGTGTAGGTCGCCGGAGGGCGTCTGTTCTTTGCTCAGACAGGACGGGGTTAAAGGAGCCGCTGATTCGGAGGCTCTGGCTCACTCAGGCCGGGGGGTAGGGAGGGTCACGGAGTGTGGGGCGGGCCTGCAGCGGCAGAGGCCGGCGTGACGTTGCAGCCTGAGGCGTGCCGTGCGTTCTCCTGGGGGAGTTGTCCCTGGATCCCGGGACCCTGGCAGTGGCAGGCTGCACAGGCTCCCCGGAAGGGCGTGTGGCTAGTGACCTGTGTTCGCACACAGGTCTCCTGGCGGCGGCAGCAGCGGCCCTAGCGTCTCATGTCTGTCTCTGGGCTCCGCACTTTTAGCCGCGGCTCGCGCCCGTCCCTGGAGCTCTCTCAAGCAGCGTTCTTAATCCCCTCTCCTCGTGCACCAGGAAACAAAGAGGGACGTAGAAGTCTCTTGCCTCTTCGGCAGGTCCAGACTTTTCCCCGGACTCTCTCCCGGCTAGCCGCGGCGCACCAACGCCCTGCAGGCTGTGTTCACGCCGCCAACCTCAGTCCTCTCCCAGCGCTCCGACAAAAGCCGGAGCCTCAGCTCCCAGTCCCGCCCGCCCCGGCGGGCGAGCAGACAAGCCTCTCGGCTGGTGAGTTCCGGTCGGCCCGATCCTCTGCGCTGGAATCTGTCCGCTTTGCCCTCCGCACGCCTGTTGCTGTGCTCTCCTCCGCGGCTCCCAAGCTCCCCCACTCCGCCTCCCGAAGTCTCCACCCGCGAAGGGGCTTCCTAGTGTGTGGACACTTTTCCTCCTTCACAGCTCTCTCCCGCTGGTGCAGGAGAGAGTCCCTAGCCTTTTGTCTCTGTTTAGTTTTTTCTTTTGCCCTAACCAGGTACGTGGGGGGGTTCCTTGCCTTTTGGGAGGTCTGAGGTCTTCTGCCAGCGTTCAGTAGGTGCTCCGTAGGAGTTGTTCCACGCGTAGATGTATTTCTGGTGTATCTGTGGGGAGGAAGGTGATCTCTGCATCTTACTCTTCCGCCATCTTCCCGGAAGTCTCCAGGGTGCATTTTCTATGCATCATCCTCACCTCAGTGAAAACCTCTGTGTTCTTGTTAAATATCTAAACTAGTAAAGCATTCCTCAGAGATGTGCTGATAGGATTTCCCCAGGGTCTAAACGCCTGCTGTCTCAAATCAGCCACGTTGATATTTATTTCTTCTTTCTCAGGCTTTGACTGCCATCTGTCAATCAGATGCAGATCCAGTTCTCTGGGCAGCCCCGTTTGGTGTTGGACTCATCTCTGCGGGCTGGCTCTTCCTTTCTGACACACTCTGCTGCAGCCGCTCTGGCAACATCTCTTTCCCTGGAGACAGGAATCCTTCCAAGGTTTAAGGTAAGCCTACCTGGATTATTTACTACCATGATAAGGGACACTTATCTAGGATAGTGTGATGAATAACACCTCCTCCCTTCTCAAGGGTCAGTCACTCTTTTTGGCTCTCCAATTATATGATAGAAAGTAGCTTTTCTAGCTCTAAAGCTACATGCTCTCCCTGCACCAGTGCCACCAACCATCAATTTCACATTCTCAGGCATCCAACTAAGGTTCAAACTGCTGTGTCTGGATGAGTAGAGTTCAGAAAGGCTACAGGGTACATCATCATAAATGTGTAAAGTACTTATATAAAGGGCATGAGAGAATGAGGAAACATTTCTTGTTCACAGACCTAGGATTGACTCCTGGCCCTGCTGCTTACTAGCTGTTTTGCTCAGAGCAACTACTTCATGGGTAGGTATATATTGCAAATGCTGAGCACAGGGCATTGCATATAGTAAATGCTCAGTGACTGTGAGCTAGTATGTTATTGTCACTGTTACACTGAAAACTTCAAATCTTATGCAGAGTATGAGCAACTATTTCCATTTTTTATAAAAATCCACTCAGAACATCGTAAATAACACCCAAAGCCATATAAAATTGTAAACTCAACTAGGCAAACTGGCAAAACATTGAAGGAAATTATCTACCTATTCATGTTGCCCAGATGAACCTGAACCCTTGCCTTCCCCCTTTTTATCATCTTTCTTTTAGCATTCAGTAACTTTGTAACAAATCCCAGCTCTATGAAATTCCCTTTAATCCTGCAGCTGCACTCTAAGAGGAGAGAAATTTATTAAAGCTCTTAATCCAAACTCTCCCATTCAGTGTCTAATTTCTCTAAAATTATTACTTCAGCTATGTTTTACTTAGGTAATTTAACCAACTAGTCCACAGACATGGGATCCTGAATGTGAGTAGATTCTTTCATTAACCTAATGAAACCTGCATTTTAACAGCAATAATGGATAAGAAGTACCATAACATATGACCAAAAAAAAAATTAAATAAATATTTAAAACTCAAGAAAATCTTAAACTATTAACAAACATTTAAATATTAGGGCATTAGTGAACTGAGGGGGGGGGAAGAGAAATAGAACAAGTTTGCCACAAAAGAAGAAACAAATAAATGAAGCAAATGATGATTCTAGCCACACTATGATGTAGACTCTGGAGAAGAAACAAAATAAAAGATAATTGCTCAGAATAATTGGCCATTATGCTCACACTTAGAAAATTTCAGTTCAATCATTCTGGAAGAAAAAAGTTATAATATAACTCTTTTACATAAAAAAGATTTTTATTTCCCTTTTCAAAGACTTTAGGGAATATGCAATTCATAAGAATAATATAACCTATTGCTAATTAAAGAAACTTCAACTAAAATAAGAGAATTGATAGCTCTGATTTCTACCTGTCAAAGGACTCCTGCCATTCAAGGGGCCAGAATTACAGAATCAACAAATTATTTCTGTTTACTAAAACCAAGAAGAATGTGTTGGCTTTAAGAGGCTAATTTGAGGGCCGCAAAGTGTATCTGTGGTGTTACAAACCAAGGCCCAGGAGATAATAAAGTAGCCAAGGTCTAAAAAGAACGGAGAAACTCAAGAGATAAGGTCAGTATAACTAGCAATTATAATGGTGGGTTATTATAATATGAAAATGGCATAGCTGGATCCAAAGAAAGACAGAAATTAAACATATATAAAAGTGACAAGAAATAATTAGAGGTGAAACCATTGATCTTGTGGGCTCAGGGTCTGGAGGCAGCCAGTGGCAGCTGGGAATTGGGCTTCTACCAGGTAACAATAGTTAAGAGTTTTCCCTTGGATGACGAGGCAAGCCTGGCTCACTAGGTAAATCCAGAAAGTGAAGTGAAGCATTGTAATTCCCAGAAGGATCCTGAAACCAAATCTCTGTTTTAAACTATAACCAGGCATCTCTGGAATATAAAGATATAGCGTTGTAAACAGAACTAAGCCAAGTTACCAACTAGACTTGTGAATGAATCTACAGTATCTTCACATCATCCAAGGGCATCATTTTTTAAAATGCCTTTAAGAGACTGGGTTCTGAACTAAGGTCTGTTAGAGAGAATGGAAGAAACTTTAACAAAGGGGAGGGAGGGGGAAGAGGAAGGATTAGAGGAAAGGAAAGAAGCAATAGAGCAAAAGAAAAAAAATGCAGTTAAAGTGAAGCTTGAACACTAAAATTCCAAGAAACATGAACATATTTAGTGTTAAGAAACTTCTTTTAAGTTAAAACTAATGATGTATTAAAACAATAGAAGATACAAGTGAGCATAAAAGTTTTTCCCTGATAGTTAAAGCTTGATAACATCTAGGTTGTGTTTCTGAAGATGACAAAAGTAGTGAATTGTTTTTCACATCATAATAAGTATTTATGGCTATGTATGTAGGATTTTAAAGATTAACCACACAGTAACATGTTTTAGAAATAGAAAGTAGAAAAGAATAATATATGGAAAAGAAAATTGAAGAAAAGTCAGGAGAGAAGAAAAAGGTAAAAGGGGTGGGTAAACAGAAAGCAAAAATTATAAATATGGTAAGAATTCTAAAGATATAAGGAATCCCAACTTGTGTAATTTTTCAATCACTAGTTGGACAAAGAAAATTTGCCTTATCGTTCGTCTGCAAGAGAGAAGTATAAAATGAAATTTTCAAAATGAAGAAAATATCTAAAGTGGACACAATAGGAAATCGATCATTTCATCAAAAAAATCAATAAGTATTAATTAATCAATAATTGATTCATAAAATCTGATGTAGCAAACATATTTTAGGATAAAAATAGAGCTCAAGGAAAAATTGAAAATAGTGAGAAATAATATTACATAATAATAAAAAAGCAATAGGCTAAGAAGAAAAAATAATATTGTGTCTTAAAATGTCACTCTACAGATCACTAATAAGTTGCAAGGGGAAAAAAATAGTAGCTACAAAGTTGAGAAATCAAACAGGCAATCAATAATTAAATCATCAATGAAGCATAGATGGACACCTCCAGGTATGATATTCTAACAGAGACAAGATAATTCTTATAAGGTATTCAGGCAAGAAATGCATCTGATTCTAGTACTGAGAAAGCTTTAGACCGACCCAAAATAGAATGTATTCTTTAACTGTATCAATATTGTAGGAGCAAAAAAGGCTGTGTGAAACTTTAAAGATTAAAATAGATGAAGACATGACACTTACATGCGGGGCCTTGCGTGTTGGTCCTGACCCCTAACACAAACAGCAAGAAGAGACTGAAGAAAGAGGCACACCCCTCAATATTGATAGGTGTCAGGTTTAACAAGCAAGGGAACTTATATATGAGGCTTGTCTTGGGTGGCCATAAGGCGAGTAGATCTCTACACCTGCCTGCCAGAATCTTAAAAGTTTATACAGAGGCCTTAACTGGGTTCAGTCACATATACCATCCAGATGTTCTCAACAACACAGTGCTCTCTCAAGGCTGCATCCTTGAAACGGCTCCCACTATGGGTAGAACATACACTCCAAAGAGAGGGGAGGGGTGAGGAGGCTTTGATTGCCCAGGTCCAGCTCATGGGACAACTGATGGTCACATCCTTTCAATGACCTATTCCAACATCACATACTGGAGGAAAACAAATACAATGAAACACATTGAGCCAAGTGACAAAATTGAAACATGAATGGTATATTAGATAAAAATTTGTGAAGACACATGCACCCCAATGTTCATTGCAGCACTATTTACAATAGCCAGGACATGGACATTTCATAACTGTCCATCGACAGATGAATGGATAAAGAAGATGTGGTACATATATACAATGGAATATTACTCAGCCATGAAAAGGAACAAAATTAGATCATTTGTAGAGATGTAGATGGACCTAGAGTCTGTCATACAGAGTGAAGTAAGTCAGAAAAAGAAAAACAAATATCATATATTAACGAATATATGTGGAATCTAGGAAAATGGTACAGATGAACCTATTTGCAGGGCAGGAATAGAGACCCAGACATAGAGAATGGACATGTGGACATGGAGTGCAGAAGTGGGGGGTGGGATGAATTGGGAGATTGGGATTGACATATATACACTACCATGTGTAAAACAGCTAGTGGGAACCTGCTGTATAGCACAGGGAGCTCAGCTCAGTGTTCTGTGGTGACCTAGATGGATGGGATGAGAGAGGGAGTGGGAGGGAGGCCCAAGAGGGAGAGGATATATGTATACCTATAGCTGATTCACTTAGTTGTACAGAAGAAACTAACACAACATTGTAAAGCAACTCTACCCCACCCACCAAAAAATTGTGTATCACTTTTAAATTTAGTGAAGTTGTAAACTCTGGTTATATAAGCACACTCAAGTGAGCTGTAGACTCCTGAGCCATGTTTATTATTGTTGTTTCAGGCTATTAAGTTTTGAGTTGTTTGTTATGTGGCAATATTTAATTTGTGCACTTAATTCTCCTTATATCAGTTATTAGATCACCACTTCACTTCCTAAAAAGGACTGATCTTGCTGCTAAACTTATAGAAGTTTTATGCTTACTAATGATGAGAAGCTTCATTTATTTTTCAATTTATGTAGTTATTCAACGAACATTCATTAAGCAACTACTACTTGTAGGGCATTCTCAAAGGCCTTGGGACGTTGCGAAAAAAAATGCTTTTGTTCTCCTGGGCAATGAGCAAGGCGGTTTATTACTAAAATATTGCATATGACTCCGGCTGCAGGAATACCTCCTACAAAACTTAGGTTGTGGTAAGTGTTATGTGGCTTATCTAAGGTTATGTGGCTTACTGAAAGTCAGATAATGCTCAGTCGATAAAGAATTGATTATAAATATGTCTCTGTTGGGGGAAAAACAAGGTAATTAAGGGTTAGAATGATTGTAGTCAGAATGAAAAAAATAGTTTCCAATGTTTTCTTCCTTTTGTGTTTTCCCCACAGAGATGAGAATAGCATGTGAATTGATTAAACAATATTTACATATTTTATTTGACTGATGTGTCTCTACTCAACCACCACCTTTTGTTCATTACGTTGTTTTTGAAAAATACTACTGCATCAATTGTACTCTAAAGTTCCTTCATTGTGGATTTTATTGACTGCATACTCAGGGTGTTATTTAACATGTTCCCCTGCCCCTTGCATTTTCTGTAAGCTAGATATTAGATGGGGAGGTTTAGATTTATTTAATTTCAACTTTCTGGCAACACATTAAAATTGCCAGAGGAGTTATTTATTTTAATAATAAAGAAACTTGCCCATTTCCAAAATCGTTATTCATGAAGCCCAGAAGGGGTGTGTGTGTGTGTGTGTGTGTGTGTGTGTGTGTGTGTGTGTGTGTGTGTGTGTATATATATATATATATATATACACATGACGGTTATACAGCTAGGCTCCTAATAAGCTTTTTCCCCCTGAAGATAATGCTGATAATTGTAGTTCTAATATTATGTTTGTCCTCCAGTGGAAAAACTTAAAACATAAACAAAACTAAAGCAAATAGGACAATGAACCCCCATGTAGTCATTACCAAGCTATCAAAAAATCCACAATCCTGTTTTATGCTTCTAAACTGGATTGTTTTGAAGTTAATTCTACGAATTACAGTTTTTCTTTACGTATGTGCTTACATTTAAAGGAAATGACTTTTTAAGGTAACATAACATCAATAATACTTGAAAAACAGTAGTAAAATATAAGTAATTAATACAATTAAATATGCTACCAGCGTTCAAATTTTTCCATTTTTGTCCAAAGAAAGTTCTTGCACCAGCATTTAGCTAAGTCTCAGCTTAACATACATGGTTGTTCCCTCTTTTTTCTGTTTTAATTAATTTATTAAAGATATTGGATCACTTTTCCTATAGTGTTCCCACATTCTGAATTTTGCTAATTACATGCTATGAGGTATCATTTTATACACCCCTGCACTTTCTTTAAACTGTTAGGTAGTTAGATTTATATATAGACTCAGTCTATTTGTTTCAGGTCCTTTTTTTCTTTCTTTTCTTTTTGGTACACTATGTCATACCAGTGTTATGTGCATCAATCAAGAGGTAGATATTACCTAGTTGTTTCACTTTTTTGTAATATCAGTGCCCATTGATGATCATTGTTTAGTTTCATTATTTGATTATATGTTAAAAAGAGGTTCTATTCTAATTCTATTTATGCCAGTTTTATCAATTGCAGAGAAAAGCAATGATACATTGCATGTGCATCTTCTACAGGGTAGTGCTCAGATTACACTCCCATGATTCATCTAGAAAACTAGAACCTGCCTACTCATAGCTTCCAAAGACTTTAGCTTATTCCTGCATTGACATTGTCAGAATGTCAATCAATCATTAACATTAACATTAACATTCATTAAGTATAGGCTATGGTGTATAACTATAGGCTATGGTGTATAACATAAGTATAACTATGGTGATAAGACCATGATTAGGAACATTCTCTACAATAAAGAGTTTGCACATGTGTACCTGGACTGTTTTTCCTTTTTGTCCAGCAAACATCTCTGAATGTTTCCTAATGAGAAATATAAAGAATAAATCTTTTTTCTGTCTTCAAAAAAGTCAATGAACTTCGCGACCTGCCTCCTAGGAAAGACTCATTGTCAGGACGGGGGTATACAAAGCATTGTAGTGAACGGTGATCATTGATAAATCACAATAAAGAGAATGCCCTGAAGTTATCTTAAAAGAAAAAGTCAATGAAAGAAGTACAGTATTTGGTCTTTATTGTTAAAAACAAGACAACAGGCCCCAAATAGAGTCACTTAACACTAAGCACCACGTCACCAAAATTTGACTTAGTTACAGTTTTGGCTCTCCCAGAAGAGGAATCTTAAACCAGTCAATCAGGAGTCACCTGATCAGCATTAGTTAAGTAATCTGCCTGTTAGACCCCTGACATCCCCTGTAAGGCATGTGACCTTGCAATAACCAATCTATATTTTTGCATAGTATAACTTCCTTGTTCCTGCTCCCTCTGCCTATAAAAGTCTTTCATTTTGCACAGCTCTTTGGAGCTCCTTTCTGTCTGCTAGATTGGATTGCCCCCAATTCATGAACCATTGAATAAAACCAATAAGGTCTTTAAAATTTACTTAGTTGAATTTTGTTTTTAACAGTATCTGTTTCACATAATAAGCACTTGCTGTGAACTGAACTGTGTTCCCCCAAAAG